>NC_056661.1:1093585-1406751 GCF_018350195.1 Panthera tigris | reverse complement strand
TCACTAAAAAAAAGAAAAAACTCCTAAAGAAAAGAGGACCCCAAAACGCTTCGTATCTGGATTGTACCAATCTCAACGATACGATCGTTCTCCTCACTGGTTGTAAGATGCCACCACTGGGGGAAGCTGGGTTTAAGAACAGGGAATGTCTCTGTTATTTCTTATGGCTTCCAGTGAATCCGCGATTATCTCGAAATCAAAAGCTTAAGAACAGAGGCGCCTGGGTGGCTTGGTCGGTTGAGTGTCCGACTGTGGCTCAGGTCATGATCTCACAGTTTGAGGGCTCGAGCCCCGTGTTGGGCTCTGTGCGGACAGCTCAGAGCCTGGAGCCCGCTTCGGATCCTGTGTCTCCCTCTCTGCTCCTCCCGTGTTCATGCTCTGTCTCAAAAATAAACATTACTAAATTAAATTAAATTAAATTAAATTAAATTAAATTAAATTAAATTAAATTAAAAATTAAAAAATGAAAGTTTAAGGACAAAAAGGACAGAGCTCCCGGAGGGAGGGTAGAGTGGGCAGGCAGGTCCCCTGAAGCTCTGCCACCGCCTCCCTGGAGAACCCCTGAAGTTCCCAGCTCCCTCTGGCTCCCACCCATCGGGAACAGAGCACCAGCAGGCATTTGGACCTCAGGGACCACAGAGGAAATTCAGCCCTTTCCGATTATCCCTCCCCCCCTTTAAAGAGGCTACTCCACCCACACGAAGTTATCTAAGGGTTAATCTGCCTTCCACCTGAGTGTGGATTAGGCAAAAGGCTCACACCAGCGAGGTCAGTGTCAGAAAATATTTTCTGAGTCACAGGGAAGGATGGCTCACTCTGCCCGCCCACTTCAGCTACTACTCACAGCCCCGCTGAAAGGGCATGACTGCTGGAGGGCATTCGTCAGAGAAGTCGTGGGCTCCCGGGGAGGAAGCTGAAGGCGGGGACAGTCACGCTGGGGCCGCTCCCCCGCCCACAGGCTTAATAAGTCAAGGAGGGGAAGGGCCACTCCACACCCTGCCACCAGGCAACCAAAAATACCACAAACTCCCCTCCGGTGGAGACCTGGTTTTCCCACCAAAAGCAGGGCCACCGCGAGCAGCAGGCAGGTATCCCAGAACTCTGAGTCAGGGAAGGAGTACAAAACGCAGCCTGCCCCCTCCCCCTTGTCAATTTCCCCAAAAACCCTTTCTGAGGCTGGACATTCCCAGTGTGGGTGGCTGTGGCTGTTGACACTTCCTCCTCCAGATGCCCGGCCACCGCCTCCGGGAAGCCACCCACACCTCCCCCCAGGGTGAAACCAGCAGCCCTGCCCTCTAGGACTAAGTCGGACCGTCAGTGCACTTCTGTGTGTGTGAGTCACCTACCTCCCCGCGTTTGTAGGTTTCTGGAGCAGAACACTGCCCAGTGCCCTCTGCGTCCCCAGCAGGTGCTTGCAGGACGGGTAAATCAGTGAACAAATAGCCCCGTCATCTCACACATGCGGTCAGACGAGTAACGTGACCTTCTGGAGAGTTAACTCACCAACCGGTCCATTTTCCTAACATTCGTCATCGAGCCGTCACAGAGTACGAACCCTTCCAAAGGTACCGCCTCCCCCTTCCCACGAGAAAGCACAATCCCTCAGTAGGGGTGCGGAAAGGCCGCAGGCGTCACTACAAAGCGGTGACAAGCGAGCTGCTGCGGGCCACCGCAGCTCGCTGAGGATTTCACAGGGCCGTCCTGCCCGCTGGCCCGGCAGTGGCACAACGATGCCAGGAACGGGCCTGCTCACGTCAGGCAGAGCGCCGGGCCAGGCGGGCAGCACAACCCTGTCCCCTGCCAAACGAGGTCGAGGCCAGTGAGGGAAAGAGGCTCTGCAGTTCAGAACCACCCGCCACTGGGAAGCCAGGTCCTGCCAGGCCCAACACAGAAGGGCCTATTTACAGCAGGTACGAATCGCTGTGGCCTTGCTCCGCTCCAAATGAAAGACAGCGGTGGGGACACCGGGACTGTCTCCGGATGAGCTTTCACCATAGTATCAAATGCCTGGAGAGTGGCCCGCAGTGAATTTCCTCACTCTGCCAATACTCAAGAACACCCGTCTGTAAGATGTGCAAGTGTCAAACACAGCAGAGTGCCCCCCCACACTCCCCAACACTTTCCAAGGGGAAAACTCAACTTCAGGTAGAAACCTGCCCCCACACGTTCATAGCAGCTTTATTCGTAACCACCTCCGCCACCAGGAAACATCCCCCGCGTCCCGGCACCCGCCTGCCAAGGGGGAAAGGAAAACACGGAACACGCCATGGCAATAAAAAGGCGTGACTTCGGATACCCACAGCAACGTGGATTAAGTCTCAGAAATGCTCGGCTGAGAGAAAGCGGCCAGAATCCACTTATCTAACTTCCTGGAAAAGGCAAAACTGCAGGGATAGACAGGAGATTAGTGGCGGCCAGGAGGAAAGGGGCGAGTTGGCAGCGAAGGAGCAGCAGAAGGGAAGGCCGAGGGGCGAGGGATCCGTCAAAACCCCCAGGGCTGCGCTGTGCTAAAGAGAGCGGCCGTAGTACGTGGGAGCCACCGCGGGTAAAAACCAGTTCCGTTTCAAAGAACGCGCTGGCCAGCCAACTGGTGCATGCCGAGCGCTGTCACAAGGGCCGAGAGAGGCGGAGGCCCGTGCGACGGTTGGAGTTTTGAAGGTTCTCCCCGCTCGCGCGTCGTCACCTTGGACGTCTCCCCGCCCTGCCCCACTGCTCGGGCCGCCGGCCCGGACGGACGGACGGACACACACACACACACACACACACACACACACACCCAGACGGGCGCTGCCAGCCGGAAAAGCCGGAGCCCGGGCTCGACCCCGCCTCCGGCCGCAGGATAAGCAAAAATAGAAAGCTCCGGAGCGCGCGCGGCGGGCTGGCAACCGCGAAACCCTACGACCGCGGAGCACCCGGGGCCGGGAGCCAACACCCGCTCCCGGGCGGTCCCAGCGCTCCGACCCCGCCCCTGGCCGCGACGTTTCCAAAAACTGACACACACGGAGCGCGCGTGAGGGGCGGGGCGCGCGGGCTTCCCCGCCGGGTCCCCCGGAGGCCCTGTCTCCCCGCGAGGCGTTCGCGCCAAAGGGCGCCCCCACGCCGCCCGCCCGGGGGGCCCGCCGCGCCCCCCCCCCCCCCGCCCAACGGCACACTGCCCGGCCCGAGCCGCCCCGGGGCCGCGGACACCGCGCCACGCCGCCCACCCCGCGCCCCGGCGCCCCGCGGCCGCCTTGGTAAATTTCCGCTCGGCCTGTCATCTTCCAAGGGTCACTCGGCACCGGGGGACAGCGTGTCTCGTGCCCCAGGTCCGGCCGGCCCACCCACCCGGGACCGGGGAGCCGGGACGTCCCGTTTGCAAGGGTCCGGCCAGCCCACCCACTCGAGAGCAGGGGGGCTAGAAAACCCGGCGCGGAGGGAAGACAGGGCATCCCCCAAACGGAACAGCCGGGCACACTGACAGCGCAAAAAATAAACTACCCCAAACAGAAGGAAACCCCGGTGTCAGCGCACACACCGCGGCACGGCCGGCTCGCCCGCCGGCCCGGACCCCCCACC
Source organism: Panthera tigris (assembly GCF_018350195.1). Classification (NCBI taxonomy): domain Eukaryota; kingdom Metazoa; phylum Chordata; class Mammalia; order Carnivora; family Felidae; genus Panthera; species Panthera tigris. The sequence continues at coordinate 1,403,196 of NC_056661.1, read as the reverse complement.
CCCACCCCGCCGCGGGCACCGGCAACGGCAGCCCCGCGCCCCGCCGCCCGGCCCCGCAAACGGCCACGGACCCGCAGGGGGGTCCGCGGGACCCCGGCGGCACCGTCGGCGGGCGGGCGCGGCGCGCCGCGGGGACCCGGGGCCGGGGGGCTGGGGGACGCGGGGGCAGTACTCACGTAGACCGGCAGCGGCCACGGGTAGACGGCGGGCTCGGCCCCTACGGGCGACTTGAGCCTCAGCTCCAGCTTCTCCCCCATGTCGGCGCGCGCGGCCGCCGCACCATGCTAGTCGGGCGGTTGGGGGAGGGGCGCGGCGCCGCCGGCGGGGGCGGGGCGGCGGGCGGAGGAGGGCGGGAGGGCGGGAGGCTGAGGGGAGGGGGGGGGCCCGGCCTGGGCCTCGGCCGCCGCCGCCGCCGCCGCCGCCGCCGCGCTCCCCGTCCGGCCCCCGGCTCCTCTTTGTGGTCACAGGCCCGGGGCCGCCAGCGCCGCCGCCATCTTGGGCCGGCGTGAAGCGAGCACAATGAGCCGGGGGCCGGGCCGAACCATTCGCCGCGCGCGCGCGGGGGGGGCCCGGCGCGAGGAGGCGGCGCGCGCCCGCTGCCCCGCCCGCCGCGCCGCGCGCGGCCCCCCCGCAGCCCCGCCCCGTGGGCTCGCCCGCACGCACGCACGCACGCACGTCCTCGGCTGCCCTCGGCTACCCACGCCAGCCCGACGCGGGGACCCGGGGAGACCCCGCGCGTGTGGGATGACAGGTTCGAGCCCCGCCCCTGGAGGAATGGGGCCCGCCCCCCGCGCCGGCAGTAGAGCTGTAATTCCTGGTTAAGTAGGAGGGTCGGCCTCCAGGCCGCCGCCGCCGCCGCTCGGAGTACCCGACTCGCCCAGCAAGAATGCAGCTTGTTGAGTACCCGCTGGGCGCGGGGACTGGGCACTCGTTAGTGGCCAGGGGGAAATGCCCTGCCCGCAGGGAGCTGCGCTTTCCGAGAGGATCACCCAAGAGCGTGCCTAATCTCCTGCGTCCACTGCATTACTCCACATGCGGCCAGGAGCTACTTTTCAAATCGGTGGACTTTAGGTAAAGGACGTGGTTACCCGCCATGGCGTGGGTGGGCCCCGTCCAATCAGGTGAAGGTCTTTAAGAGGAAATAAGTAAGCTTCCCCACAAGGAGGGACGTCTGTCTGCAGTAGTCTTCAGACTCCAGTTGCAACATCAGCCCTCCCTGAGGTTCCAGCCTGGGGGGCCCGCCCTGGAGATTTCTGACTTGCCAGCCCCACCTCCGAGTCCCATCGCCCAATTCCCTAAAAGTTCGTATGGATCTATAACGTGTACATACACTGAGCATATGCACACCTACGCATTTATGTGTGTACGTATATACATGTACTATATGTGTAAGTAAGTCTATTTACAGGTGCGTGTGTGTGCGTATATGTATTATATATGCATACACACGAGCATACTATATGCACGTGTATGTTAGCTGTGTATACCTATATATGCGTGTGTGTATATATTGTATTATGCGCCTGCTGCACATGTTTAGATGCATGTGTATATACATGTGTTGTAAAAACGTGCATATGTGCATTGCATATTGTATATGTACAGAGTACATCTACACACCTATATTTCCCTATACGTGTGCGTAAATATACACACACAGACATTCTCTGCTTGGCTGGAGAGCCCTCACTAACACAGACACTTGTGATAACTGAGCACCTGGCATGTGCTGGCAAAGGAGCCAACCGCCTCTGCCTTTTCGCTACGTCCCTTAAGTGTCACAGCCCCCCAGGAGGGCAGGTGATGGTGTCTGCTCTTCCCAGGTGAGGCGCCTGACGTCAGGGAGGTGCAGTGACCTGCCCAGTGTCACACAGGTGGAAAGATGGAGCTCTGGCAGGAGCGCGGCACGGCAGTGCCCACACCCCCGTAGGGGCTTCTCAGGGGCGATGCGGAGGGAGAGAGGCAGGGTCCGAAAGACAAGCTGTTGGGAGCTCTAGACCAAGGCCAACTCACCGAGGGCATTAGAAGTCTGGACAGTGGTTAGCCCTGGGCGGGGAGGGGGGTGGCCAGAGGAGTTACACAGGGACATTCACCTGTGAAAAAGTAGCCATCATGTGCTTTTTATATGTCTATCAATAAACTTTTTTATTTTTTAATGGTTTTTTTTTTTTAATTGAGAGAGAGAGACAGCACCAGCGGGGGAGGGGCCGAGAGAGAGGGGGAGACACAGAATCCGAAGCAGGCTCCAGGCTCTGAGCTGTTAGCACAGAGCCCGACGCGGGGCTCGAACATACGAACCGTGAGATCATGACCTGAGCCGAAGTCGGACGCTCAACCGACTGAGCCACCCAGGCGCCCCAATAAAAAGCTTTTTAAAAACAGATTCTCCTGGTTGCTATGTTAGCACACTGGAAGATTGGGGTGGGGGTGGGGGGGGGCAAAAGAAGAACGAATAAGAGGAGTGAGGAGGCCAGAGGGTCACCCAGGCGACAGGAAAGTTGGGCTCAGACAGGGACAAACCTCCCATGGGTCACGCAGCCAGCCTGGACTCCAGCTTCGTGAGCTGAGGACACCTGCCAGCCCTGGAGATAAGGGTTAGGGTCCCCAGCCTGAGAAGCCCAAAGCCCAGATGCACCCCTTGTCCTCCCAAGGAGGGCCAGTCACCCTGGGCTCCAGGGCCCTCAGGCTATTTTCAGCCTCCATCCCAGAGGGCACGTCTCAGGAAACACCCTCCCTCCCTTTCTGCCTCCCACTCCCTCCATCCTCTCCTTTCTGCCCAGAGACCCCCAGGGACCTCTCACACCCTGTCCAGCAGCCAACCAGGGAGTGCCTACTCACAGCTGCTTCCGTCCACCCCTCCCCTGCCCACCCCCCACTGGCTGAGAGATGCCAAGGCAAGCCCTGAAGGAGTGTGACCTTGGCCCAGGGCCATCAGCAAGTGCTGTTCCCTGGCTTGGAATCTTCCTAAGACTCCTGCCTCTGCCATCAGTCTTGTTCTCTGCTCGCTTCCTCCAGAACGTTCCTGGGCTCCGCAGCCAAGGTGGGGTCCCAGACTATGCTTTATACCTGCCTTACGCCCACAGAATTCCAATCCCGCCCCCCCCCCTTCCCTGCGGGGTGACTTTGGGTGAGTCTCTCAACCTCTGCGGGTCTCCTCATTTGAGCAGCTGATGATGCCAGCAGTCCGTGCCTCGGGGTGTTCGAGAGGGTTGAGTCAGTTACCATAGAAAATGCTAGAACAGTGCCTGGCACACGATTTGCCATCAGCACTGCTGTCGGTACTGTGACGGTGGTTTGTAGGGTGACCCACTATCCCGTTTGCCCGGTCTTGGCTCCGGAAACCCGGGGGACCCCTCTGTTCTGGGCAGACAGGGATGGTTCGTCATTCCATCTAGGACTTACCTTCCACTCCCACGCAGCCGGAAGGGAAAACTTCCCCCCACTTCCCCTCCTTGCCCGTAACCCTTCATTCATCTACTCGTCTCTTTGCTCATCTACTTTATTCACCGGGTGTTTCTTAAGCATCTACCACGTGGTGGCGCCTCTTCCAGGCGCTGGGAACAGAGCAGCCACGACGGGACAGTGGATGGAAATCCCTGTCCTCATAGAGCTTACGTTCCAGAAAGGACGGCAAACGATAAGTTGCTAAGATGTGATTTATGATACGGGAACGACGTCTCAGAGACCACTCAAGTAAAAGGACAGGGAGAGGGGGGCGGCTTCAAACGCAGACCCGCGCCGGCCGCCTCAACACCACCGTTCTGCCCCCGGAGGGATCCCGCCCCCAGGGGACACTGGGCCGGGTCTGGGGACATCTGTGGTTGTCACGACTGGGAGTGACGCTGCTCAGCCCCCCACAGTGTCCAGGTCACCCCTACAGAGAACGACCCAGGCCCAACATCAGCAGCGCCGAGGGGCAGAGACCCTGCTCCAACATTACTCTGGCCCATTGGTTCCCCCAGAGTCCTGCAAGGGCGGGGACTCTATCCTGGCCACTGGTACACCCTCAGAGGTGACCTGGAGTGAGGCAGCCAGGCAGGGTTGACCCAAGCCTCGGGGATGAAATGATAAGTGTGTGTGCCCATCCACCTGGCACTCAGAGCTGGGGAGGTGGCACCCCCACACGTGATGGCCTCTTTCACCCACCTTGTGCAGCTAGCCCTTTCCAGAGTCACCTCTTCTGGCCGCTGGCCTGGTCTCTGTGCTGGGTTGAGTTCCCTGGAGTTGAGGCAGGTCGATGATTTGAGAAGTGCAGAGAAGAGTGTGGTGGTGGGGGGGGGGGGGAGACAGGAAGAGACGGTGCCTCTGACACCAGGTGCCACAGTGGGAGCCCCACCACCACAGAGATTGTGGGGTGCGCAAACACGTCCCTTGGGATTAGCGTCCCCGGGGGGGCGAAGGGGATGTCATTGGTGGAAGGGGGGCTGTGAGTTCCCCAGCACTTCCGGCCTGCCACAGTCCTGGACAGTCCTCACGCACGAGGTGCGGATTCTGGCTGCTGGAGTCTCGACACCGAGGTCATGTCCAACAGAAAAGGTCAGGGCAGCAGCAGGGGCAAATCCGGTCCCCAAGTGACCTGACTCATCCTGTCCTATGGTTCTAAATTCTCCCGGAGCCTTCAGACTTCCACCCACGATTTTAGTCTTGAGCTCTAGAGTAAACCACCGGCAGACGACCCACACCTTCTCAGGGGGCTGGTGGGCAACTCCTGTCATTGATTGTAAGATGCACCCAGATCTCAAAATTGTGAACACGGAAAGAGACTGGGACATGTTCAAATCAAAGACATACATTATTACCTTTGTTAAATACATGCTTAATTTTAGAAGAGTTAAGATTGACAAAAAAGTTGCAAAGTTGGTACAGGATATTCCTATGCCCTGGCATCCTGTCCCCCCCCACCCCCATTTTCACATGTTACATTAGTAAGATGTACTTGTAGCAGCCAAGGAACCCATATCAACACATTATTACTAACTAAAGCCCAATTTTTATTTGAATTTCCTTAGTTTTTCCCTAACATCTTTTTCTGCCCCAGTGTCCTCTGGGCTGTGAAGGTTTTGGTACCTCGAAAGTTTTCAGGAGGACTAGTCAGGCATTTGGTCCCTCAATTGGTTTGTTTTTCTGATGTTTGCTGTCTCTCTTTCTTTCTTTTTTTTTAAGTTTACCTGTTTTTGAGAGACTGAGAGAGAGAGTGAGCAGGGGAGGGGCAGAGAGAGAGAGAGAGGGAGAGAGGGAACCCCAAGCAGGCTCTGCGCGGACTCAGAACTTGAACCCAGGAACCGTGAGATCATGACCTGAGCAGAAATCAAGAGTCTGACGCTTAACCGACTGAGCCGCCCAGGTGCCCCATTTTTCTTCTAGTTGGTGTGGGGTTATGGGGTTTGGGGGAGGAAGACCCAAACAGAGATAGAAGGCTATTCTCATCAGATGACATCTCAGCGGGTCGATACCTATGACCCAGATGTTGACATTGGCCGCCTGGCTACTATTATCTTTTACATGATGGTGGACGTTCCCCTCCCCCGAGGAAGCAAAACTAAACAGGCTGACAACGTCTAGTGTTGGTAAGAACGGGGAGCCACCGGAACACCTTTCCTGCTGATCCCAGCTGGAGTGATCCATTGGAAAGCTGTCGGCCGGATCCACTGGAGTTGACTGCACACACCCCACGTCTCTGGGATGCCCCCCTCAGTGCATGCCCAAGAGAAATGTGTCTGAGTCCACACTAAAAGACGTGCGCTGGGGCGCCTGGGTGGCTCAGGAGTTGAACATCTGACTTCGGTCACGTCATGATCTCACGGTTTGTGAACTCAAGCTCGACTTCAGGTGAGCCCCACTTCTCTCTCTCTCTCTCTCTCTGCCCATCCTGGGATTCTCTCTCTCTCTCTCTCTCTCTCTCTCTCTCTCTCTCTCTCTCCCCATCACTCACTTGCACCCCCCGTCTCTAAAATAATAATAATAAAATAATAATAATGATAAGAAAAGACGTGCACTGAAATGTTCACAAGGACTTTATTTACAATAGTCAATCACTGGAAATGATTTTTTGAAAGTTTTTTTCATCTCATTTATTTGAGAAAGAGAGAGAGAGAGTGAGTGGGGGAGAGGGGCAGAGGCAAAGAAAGAATCTTAAGCAGACGTGGGGTTCCATCCTAAGACCCTGGGATCGTGACCTGAGCCAAAATCAAGAGTGGGACGCTCAACCGACTGAGCCACCCAGGCGCCCCTTGGAAATGATGTCGATGTCCTTCCAGAAGAGAGTGGGTGGAGAAAGTGTGGTGGTACGCAGGGAAAGGGATGCCACACGGCGCCGAAGAGGCAAGAAGTGACACACGCCAGCGTGGGCGGGCCACCGACGCGGTGGCCAGGTAAAGGCAGTGAAACAGCACGAGAGGGACTTACCTTTTTTCTTCTTCTTTTTTGAGCAGTTAGTTCATTTGTTTGGCTGGTGTTTTGTTCATCATCAAGTTTTAACTTTTAGTTCCAATGTAGCTTCCACACAGTGTTACACGAGGTTCAGGTGTGCGACGTAGCGACTCAACAATTCTCTGCGCTTCTCCCCATTCATCGGAAGGGTGCACTGCCCCTGTTTCATCCGCCTCCCATCCCCGAAAGGGACGGACTTCTTAACTCCGTTTATGCGAAGGTCAAAACCAGGAAAATGAACGAACGGTGTTGGAAGTCAGGTACAGGTTGTCTCTAGGGGTTGCGGTGTTGACTAAGAAGGGGCTGGCTGTGTTCCAGCTTGTGGTCCGGGTGCTGGTGACTTGGAGATGGAAGGGGGGGGTGGGATACATCAAGCTAGAGTCACTTGAGAGTAGCGAGTGCACTTCTGTCTGTTTTGTACGTATGTCACCCCTCATATGAAAAGAAGAAAGAATAGGGGCGCCTGGGTGGCTCAGTCGGTTGAGCGTCCGACTTCGGCTCAGGTCATGATCTCGCGGTCTGTGGGTTCGAGCCCCGCGTCGGGCTCTGTGCCGACAGCTCAGAGCCTGGAGCCTGCTTCGGATTCTGTCTCCCTCTCTCTCTCTCTGCCCCTCCCCCGCTCATGTTCTCTCTCTCTCTCTCTCTCTCTCTCTCTCTCTGTCAAAAATAAATAAACATTAAAAATTTTAAAAATAGGGGCGCCTGGGTGGCGCAGTCGGTTAAGCGTCCGACTTCAGCCAGGTCACGATCTCGCGGTCCGTGAGTTCGAGCCCCGCGTCGGGCTCTGGGCTGATGGCTCGGAGCCTGGAGCCTGTTTCAATTCTGTGTCTCCCTCTCTCTCTGCCCCTCCCCCATTCATGCTCTGTCTCTCTCTGTCCCAAAAATAAATAAAAAACGTTGAGAAAAAAAAAATTTTTTTTAAATAAATAAATAAATAATAAAAGAAGAAAGACGAGAATAAATGAAACCGAATAAATGAAACCAGGTCTGGGGTGGTGGGAACGTAAAATGCAGCTGCTTCTATGGAAAACGGTTTTAGAGGTCCTCAAAAAATTAACCATAGAGTTACTGTATGATCCAGTAGTTTCGTTCCCAGGTATATACTCAAAAATATTGAAAACAGGGACTCAAACAGACACTTGTACACCCATGTTCACAGCAGCGTGATTCACAATAGCCAAAAGGTAGAAACACCCGGAGCGTCCACTGATAGACGAGTGAACACGGTGTGTCCATCCACATGCTGAAGTAGGATCCAGTCTCAGGAAGGAAGAACGTCCTCCCACCTGCCACCACGTGGATGGACCCGGAGGACAGTGTGTGCGGTGACAGAAGCCAGACACAGAAGGACACGTCCCCCGTGACCCCACTCACAGGGGGTCCCTAGAGGAGTCCCGTCCACCGAGTCAGAGAGTGGATGGTGGGAGCCAGGTGGGGTGGGGGGGAGTCCGTGCTTCATGGGGACAGGGTCTCAGTCTGGGGAGATGGAAAGTTCTGGAGATGGATGGTGGGGGCGGCTGCACGACAGTGTGAGCACGGCTGATGCCACTGAGCTGTGCACTTGGAAACGTTACAACGGTGACCACAATTACGGGGGTGAGCGATTCATAATGTATATAATTTTCAAATCACTATTTTGTACACCTGAAACTAACATATAGTGTATGTTAACTGTGCTTCAATAAAAAAAAAATTTAAATGGTTAATATGGTAAATGTTAAGTGTATTTTATCACAATTATTTATTTATTTATTTTCCTAAATGGCTGTTTTAGTTTTGAGGGGGTGGGCAGAGAGAATCCCAAGCCGGGTCCGTGCTGTCAACACAGAGCCTGATGCGGGGCTTGAACTCACAAACTGTGAGATCGTGACCTGAGCCAAAGTCAGCCACTCAACCGCCTGAGCCACCCAGGAGCCCCATCACGATTTTTTAAAAAGCGGTAGCAAATATAATCATAACAGCCAGATTTTGAGACCAGGGTAGGCTTCTGCCCCAGAAATACAGAACCCTCTGGGAGTCTGCATTCCTGTTGTGTCATTTGCTTGCTCCTAGGGTCAATGAGATCACTCTTGGCAAGACGGGATGCATCTGTGTTGCAGGGAACAAGGATTACAAAGCTGTATGCCAAGTTAAAGGTCATCCAGCAGATGAAACTGTGGAAAGATGTCCTCGCGGAGAAAGATTTACACGATGTGTGATGTGAAGAAAGCAAGGTGCGGGTTAGCGAGCTGAGCAAGGTCATGTTTGTATTTAAATATATACATATATACAGACATAAACACGCTTGCATATAAGTAGGCTCTTTCTGGCTCACAAGAAACACATCGCAGGGGTTGCAACTGGAAAGGGACAAGTAGACTGTTGGAGTCTCCCGACGATGGGCCTACGCACGTGCACACCCTTGGCCATGTGACTTTGCAGGGTCTCCCGGTAGAGCTGTCAAAACATACATCCCGGCTCTGTGAACTCTAGGCCTAACGACGTGTATCAGTCATCCACTGCTGCGTAACAAGCCGCTATGAAACACAGTGGCTGCAAACAACCATCATGTAGTTTGCTCCTTGCTCTGTAAGTTTAGCACATTGAACTGAGCCCAGCTGGACAGCTCTCCTGGCGGTCTTGCCTGGGTCTTTTTACACACACGTGGTCATTCAGTGGGTCAGCGGTAGGCTGTTTGGTCTAAAGGGCTTTAGGTGGGCTGGCTCATCTCTATTTTCTGGCCTCATCCTCCAGTAGGTGAGCTCACGGTAAGAGGACAAGAACGGAAGCGTCCAGACCTCTAGAAGATATTTTGGGAGGGGCTTTAAGGGCCCATACTTTCTCCTCTAAGGAGAGTTGGCTTAGGACAGGGTCTAATCCAGTCCACCCCTTATTTTTGTAAATAAAGTTTTATTGGAAACAAACACACGCATTCACTTACACATCATCCAAGACTGCTTTTCCACCACCACTGGACAGTTGAGCTGTTAGAGCCAAAGTATCGACTCCCTGGTCCTTTGCGGAAAGTGCGCCAGCCCCTGACACAAGACATAACATGTGCCTTTTGGAAACAGCTGCCTAATCATGCCTGCCATGCTTGCAGGGGGCTGGGGCAAAGCACCCCTGGGCCCCCAAATGTAACAGAAAGCTCCCCAATGTTCTCCTGCTGGATTCGGCCCCAGGGACTGTGGTTTGCTGACCCCCTGCTTAAGATTACAGGAGCTCAGGGATGCCTGGGTGGCTCAGCCAGTTGAGGGTCCAACTTCAGCTCAGGTCATGATCCCACAGTTCATGGGTTCGAGCCTGGCGTCGGGCTCTGTGCTGACAGCTCGGAGCCTGAAGCCTGCTTCATGTTCTGTGTCTCCCTCTCTCTCTGCTCCTCCCCTGCTCTCGCTCTCTCTCTCTCTCTCTCTCTCTCTCTCTCAAAAATAAACATTAAAACATTTAAGGTTTTTTTTTTTTTTTCATGCTAAAGACCAGCATGCACAGAATAACATCTGATTGTCAGGTGCTTTGGAAAATCTCAGTGAATTCACCAACTTTCCCCCAGCGGGGAAATCATGGAGCTGCTGGCTCCTGGGGCTCCCCTTAAAGTCTCAGAAATGACAGCAGTGAAGAACTGTAGGTTCCTTCTGTTCCAGGATCCAGGCCACTGTCATCTCTGAAGCCCAGGGTTTCTGAGTTCCCTGCAATGGGAACTCTACCATTTCCAGTTATTGAGCACCAACTGTATGCCCGGGCTAAGCCAAGCACTTTGCACACAGTCTCTCTTGACCCTGCAAGGATCCCAGGAGGGATAGTCTTTTCGTGTCAGTTTCCTGTGGCTGCTGTAGCAAAGGACCACAAATTGAAACACACAAATTTACTATTATATGTACATTGTATCTGGAGAACCCTGACTGACACACTGGGCTAAAATCAAGGTGTCAGCAGGACCTCACTCCCTTCTGGAGGGTCTAGGGAAGGATTCATTTCCTTGCCTTTTCCAGCTTCTAGAAGCTGCCTGCATTCCTTGGCTTGTGGTCCTTCCTCCATCGTCAGACCCAGCAGCATCTCAGGCCGCTACCTCCCTGACCATCTTCCACTTTGAAGGAGCCTTATGCTGACCTTGGGTCCCCCCCAGATAATCCAGGATAAACTTGTCATCTTAAGGTTGGCTAATTCACAACTGCAGTTCTATCTACAACCTTAAGTCTCTTCTGTGTAACCTATTCACGCGTTCCTGTAATTAGGATGTGGACATCTTGGAGGAAGGGACATTTATCTACCTGCCATACCTTATAAACATTCCATTTTGCAGGTGAAAAAAGTCACCAAGGCTTAGATGGGGTTAGTGACTTACCTGAGCCACGAGCAGCTAGTCAGTGGCCAGGCTGGGTTGATCTAACTGCAGAGCCTGTGAACCAGTGCTGTGACACGCAGGACTCCAAGTGCCTGTGGGCAGAGGGAGGGCAATGGGGGGGCTGAATATAGGGTTTAGAAAAGCGGGGACCCAGTCTCTCAATAAGTGAAGTAGGCAGAACTATTGGAGGGCTCACCATGCCCCCCGCAGTAAACTCGCTGTGGTCTGAGGTTGCACCTCTTTCGTCCCCTCCGTCCCGGCCACTGCACCTGCCCCCCACAAACTTTGACGGGATCTGGACGCTGATCTTTTTCTGGGCAGCTCAGAACTCTCCGTGGTACTGAAACACCCCCCACTCCTTACCCCCCACCACTTGCCTGTCTTGGCCAAGTGTTTGGGTCTGTAGCGTTCTGACTCCTGCTTTGTCTCGCTAACTACACCCCAGGACTCCTTTTTTTCTTTTCCAGGTCCTTCCTTGGCATCAAGTTGGGGAGAGGTGGGGCGTCAGCCTTGAAATCTAGGGCAGCCCAAGAGCTTAGAGCTTTCCTGGAATCTCTAAATACTTTCACATTTGGAGAGTCCCAATGGTTGTGCAGTAAGTAGATGTGCCCTCCCTTTAATGACACGTCTCTTAGTCACTCCTGGACAACCTCAAGGGTCCCCACGTTCTGGCTTCAAATTAGACCGGTTGGTTCGAGCGTGCTGATGAAAAACAAGGCGAAACAAACAAAAACAAAACTCTCTTCTGTTATTTTGACCGCATGGCAGAGCCTCCAGAAGCCATCTGGTCAAGCACATAGGTTTCTTGGAGTCTGTTGTTGTTGTCGTCGTTGTTGTTGTTGTTGTTGTTCTTAATTGCGGCAAAATACACATGCCATAAAATTTATCATTTTAAAAAACTGTTAAATTTTTTATTTATTTTGAGAGTGCGTGCTCAAGAGTGGGGAAGGGGCGGAGAGAGAGAATCCCAAGCAGACGCTGTGCTATCAGGGCAGAGCTGTACTCGGGGCTCAATCCCACAACCGTGAGGTCGTGACCTGAGCCAAAATCAAGAGTCAGGTGCTCAACCGACTGAGCCGCCCAGGCGCCCCTAAAATTTACCAACTTAACCAGTTTTAAGTGTACATTTTAGTGGCATTAAGTACACTCACAGTGTTGTGCAACCATCACCGCCATCGAGCTCCAAAACCCTTCATCTTCCCAAATGGAAATTTCTCTCCCCATTAAACACTTAACTCCCCCCTGCACTCCCCCACCCTTTGGCCCCATCCCCTACTTCCTGTCTCCAGGACTTTCCCAATTTTATGTCACTTTTATGTTCCAGGATCCCATCCAGGGTACCGCATGGCTGAGGCGGTTTCTCAGATGTTCTTGCTTTCGGTGACCTTGACAATTTTGAGGAGTGCTGATCAGGCGTGTCACAGAATGTCTCTCGACTGGGGCTTGTCTGGAGCTATGGGTTTTAGGGAAGGAGGTCACAGAGGTGAAGGGTCATCCCACATCAAGAGTCCAGCTATCAACAAGGCTTATCACTCTTGATGTTAATCTTTGAGGTATGTTGTCAGGTGTCTGCACTGTAAATTTACTCTCCCCTCCCCCCTTTCCATCCTGTACTCTTTGGAAGGACGCCGTTATGCATAGCCCACGCTTTGGAATTTGGAAGTTACGCTCCCTCTCCTTGAAGATGGAGTGTTGGTGTGAATTGTTTCGAATTCTTCTGTCTGGGAGGGCTATTTTCCACTTATTTCTTTAATCATTTATTTACATCAGTACGGAGTCATAGATATTCATGTCGTGTTTGGGGTTTAATCCAATATTGCTTTATTTCATTGCAAAAGTTGTTTTAGCTTTAGGGACTCTTTCAGTGGGTTCCCGTGTCCCGTTGACATACCCTTCTGTGATTACAAGATGCTCCAGGCTCATATTATGTATTTCCTCAGTCTAGAACCAGCCATCTCTCCACGGAGCCCTGGTTCCTTTTGTTGGAGAATGGTGTTAGAAACCCAGGTCTGGGTGCTGGGCGTCGTGGATTTTTGTGTTACACAGGATGGGACAGAGATACATGATGTGAGTCTGCACAAGTGGCTTCTGTTAAGCACATCAGAGTGTGGGACAATGTTGTTCTCTAAAGTCATAGTCTGTCAGAGTTTTGGCTGTTTTCAGTCTTGGTGGAAATACAACCTCTTCCTCTTGTCTGAAGGGTCTGAGCCCTCCAGGTCACTTCGACCCAGAGAAGTACTCTGGATTTCCAAACCAGGTGCAGAGCGTCTAGGCTGTCTAGACACAACATTTCACACAACAGTTTCCAAGGAAACAGGACCTTGCGTCGGTATCTTAGCCCAAGCTTCACGGCAGCCTCTTTACTCGTAAGTCTGCTGAGCTTTGAGCCCATCAGACTCCACTCCATGTAAATATCACCTAAACTCTGCTTTTCCCGTAAATCTTATCATCTGTTTCCTTTTTTTCCTTTTCTGGTGAGACACTCCATTCCTCCTCTGTTATGTGGTCTCCTGCCGTAGCAAGTTAAAAAACCAAACTTTCTGGGACCACAGTTGTGTCCCTGGAGGTCTTTAGATGGGTTTCAACAAGTGAAGGGGACGGTGGTGGGGAAAAGGCTATTTCTGAAACACGGAGAAAGAAGCTGGGATTAGCTTTTGCTAATGTCGGATGAGCCACCCGTAGCTCCGGGCCACAGCCCTAGCCTGAGCATAATGGGGTCAGTAAGTTTGTTCATTGTTCAAACGTCCAGTGGATGCTGCGATAATCAAAAAAAGGAGAGAGAAATGAGACATATTTCCACATCCTCTTTATGGGAGGAAAGAAGGGAAGGGTCCTGGGCAAGAGTGGGGTTGCAACATGGGTGGGAGCAGGCAGGGCCAGGATTGACCACCCAGAGACTTAGTCCCCATCGTACAAGGATAAAAGTCCTCACGAGCTTCTTCTCCCTTCTATGGGTTCCCCTCTTCTCCCTATGAACCGTCCGCAGTGGAGAGTCCCTGGAATTAGGATTGCCAGATGTAGCAATTAAATATACAGGATTCCAAGTTAGAGTTGATTTCAAACAATGGACAATTTTTGTTATGTAAATATGTCCCGAATATTCAATGGGTCACGCTTACACTAAACAAAATTCACTGTTTACCTGAAATTCAAATTTAATGGGCAGTCCTGTATCCTAGGTGGCATTCCTACCCAGAAATCCAAACACCTGCCAAACACACACCAGCCTGTTGGGGGGAAAGGGCCCGAGTCCCTTCCTGAGTAGCCATATTTATTATCACTTGACAAAGTCATGTGATCATACTTCCTTAACGGGGATTGGCTCCCCAGCCAAAGCAACCAGCCATAGGTTGGGGAAGCAGCCTATCAGGTGGGCAGGCGTTCTAGCCAATAGAGGTTTAGACAGTGACTTAGTGGCCCAATCGCAGCTTCGGTCTGTGAGAATATTGCAGGTGGATGTCCTAGGTTGAATGTGAGTTCAAATCCTGTCTCCGGCAGTTGCCTGTTTTGGAGGAGAGTCATCAGCCTCTGATTTTGATATGAACCCCATATGGGCATTAAGCGAGGTGCTATAGATGAAGCTTACAGTAAATGCTCCATAATTATGCCCATTATTATATTATCATAACTACCAATGTCAATATAATTAACACTTTTGCTCTCCCTTCTCCCCATGACATTAGGCCAGCAGGGAATAAATATCATTACCCCACTTTACAGCTGAGGAAACTAAGGACAGGGATCCGCTGTCTGGCTGAGTTCCTGGTGGAGCGGTGGCTGGGACCAGGCCCTTCCGGGGCCCAAGGGCCACCTCCCTGGAAGCCTGGCTTGCACCTCGGTTGCCACCTCACCTCGGTCCCTCCCAGGGACCAGGACCACAGGTGACGTAAGATGATGGGTTCGTTGCTGGGACCTCCTCTCCGGCTACCAGGGGACTGAAACAGCCTAACTGGGGTCTCTGGGGGCTAGAAGTGCCAAATCATTCACGCCGACACCAGGCCTAGCCCTAGGGACTCCACCCCTCACAAGCAGAAATGTAAGGCGTTTTCTCACTTGGAACCAGAGGACTCATTAGAGACCACCTCTGTCTCCAATATCTAGGTTCCTCACCTGCCAGCTGGCACTGTAACAATCGCCCATGTGGGTGTATTCGTTGGACGCTTGAGACAGACAAGTGTGGGCACGAATATCATAGCTCTGGAACCTCCGCCACTGCTGCAGGGATGGGAAGTTCGTACGACACTTTGGAAAACTGACATCATATACGAGACGTGAACATACACTTACCCATGACCCTGGATGTGAAGCCAGGAGAAACGAGAGCATTTACCCACCAAAAAATATGCACAAGCATGTACATCATTTAGACAAATTACACGTCATCAGAATGAAAACCTTTTGTGCTTAAAAGAGCTCCACTGAGAAAATGAAAAGACAACCCACAGAAAGGGAGAAAATATCTGTGTGTCAGGTATCTGATAAGGGACTTGTATTTTGAACGTGTAGAGAACTCTTACAAGTCAACAGTTTATAAATAATCCAACTGGGGGACACCCACGTGGCTCAGTTGGTTACGCACCCAGCTCTTGATTTTAGCTCAGGTCATGATCTCACTGTTTGTGCGTTCAAGCCCCGCGTCGGGCTCTGTGCTGACAGCTCAGAGCCCGGAGCCTGCTTTGGATCTGTGACTCCCTCTCTCTCTCTGCCCCTCCACCGCTCACACTCTGTCTCTCTCTGTCTCTCAAAAATAAATAAACATTAGCAAAAAAAAGTCTCTTACGGTTTGCCTCCCTCCCTCCCTCTCTGTTTGTCACTATTTTTTTCCCCTTCCCTCCCCCCATGGTCTTCTGTTAAGTTTCTCAAGATCCACATATGAGTGAAAACATATATCTGTCTTTGTCTGACTGAATTATTTCACTCAGCATAATACCTTCCAGTCCTATCCACGCTGCTGCAGACGGCATGATTTCATTCTCTGGTGCTCTTATCACTCAGGAAAAAGTATGCTATTTTTTTTTAAAGATTAAAAAAACACTTTTTAGGGGCGCCTGGGTGGCTCAGTCGGTGAAGTGTCCGACTTCAGCTCAGGTCACGATCTCGCGGTCCGTGAGTTCAAGCCCCGCGTCGGGCTCTGGGCTGATGGCCTAGAGCCTGGAGCCTGCTTGGGATTCTGTGTCTCCCTCTCTCTCTGCCCCGCCCCCGTTCATGCTCTGTCGCTCTCTGTCTCAAAAATAAATAAACGTTAAAAAAAATTAAAAAAAAAACTTTTTAATGTTTACATTTATTTTTGAGAGAGAAAGAGAGAGAGAGAGCGTGAGAGAGCATGAGCGGGGGAGGGGCAGAGAGAGGGAGACACAGAATCCCAAGCAGGCTCCGGGCTCTGAGCTGCCGGCACAGAGCCCGACGCGGGGCCCCCCTCTGTGATACTTTTGTTCCAGCGGCCCGAATGGACTCAGACGGTATATGATGGTCCACCACTGCACATCTCTTTCCAACTCTGTATTCAGGGCTGTCTCAAAGGTCGATTGAAAATCAGCTCCGGTGGGAGCATTTACACCACAGAAATTGGGGAAGGTGACAACCTCCCCCCACCTCTAGATAGCTGTTAAACATTCAACAGCACACCGTGCTTGGAATATAGGTGGGCCAACATAAATCTTGGAACGAGGACCAACTAAGATACAGTTACCTCTACGGATGCCCCGCTGATTTGAAGATGGGAATAGATGATTACTGTCTAAGCCACGGAGCTTTGGTGTAGTTTGTTACCCAGCGTTAGCACAACACTTGTCAACTCATACACCAGGCGTTCACCTTATTGGACTGAGAGAGCTTCAAAGCAGTGAAGCCAAGTGAAGATGAGAAAATCTGTTAAAGGTGACACAGTTGGGTTCAAAGGTAGCTGGGATTAGGAAACAAACATGAGCCCTGGGTTCAAATCTAGAGACTTAATAGCTGTGGGGTTTGGGTTCATGGACCTCACTTCTCTGAGCCTCTGCCTTCAAGACAAAATTGAAATGACCCTCACTCATTATCTCAGAGATCAAAATAGAAGAACACATATGGGAAGTAGCACAGGCACTCGGTGAATGCTCCCGTAAGCTGATGCCTACTGACCTTGCCAAGCTCACCTTCCTCTGTCCCCCTCTTTGCTCGCCCTGCTCCGATCACGCCAGCTCTCTCTCCGTTCTTCCGTGCTAACTTTGTCCTGACATCTGCCTGGTCGTTTTCCCCAAAACTTCTCTTGGCCATGACTTTGTTCTCCTGCTCATTGCCAAAGTCGGCACAGAGTAGACACTCAGTATGTTGCTATTGAATGAATGGATGAATAGACAGAAGGATGGACACACAGGAGGATGACTGGCTGGCTGGCTGATGGGTGATGGATGGATGGATGGACAGATGGATGGATAATGCATGGATGGGTGGGTCATTTATGGATGAAAGAACTGGTCGGGATGGAGCTGGGATTGATCACATGTGTCCAAACCTCTGGCTAGATGCCATGCTGGGGGCTCCAAGCCAAGATCATTTCAGAGAACAGTGGCCCCTTCTCTGAACCTGGCTAGCACTGCTCTCTGCTGGATGTCCTAAATATTGCAGTAGTCTACCAGAATCCCATAGGCAAAAATTGGCCCTTGTTCAAAACCATTCTTCAGTACACCCTGGATCACAAGTCCTACTAGGGTCTCACTGGGCTAAAACCCGGGTGTGATCAGGGCTGGTTCCTTCTGGGGCCCCAGGGAGACCCTCCTCAAGCCTTTTCCATCTCCCAGAGGAACCGCCTCCTTGGCCTGAGGCCCCGCCCATCTCTTTGACTCTGACCCTTTGCCTCCTTCTCATGAGGACCTCCTGAGGGTGCTGCCCTCCCGCCCGACTGGTAGTCCAGGGTCATCCTCGTCTCAGGGTCCTCATCTGTAAAATCCCTTTAACCATATGAGGCGACCTATCTACCTCATATGGTAAAAGATTAGGACGTGGACATCTTTGGGGGCCATTATTCTGCCAACCACAGCATCCAAGACATATCGGTAAGTGAAGGCAAGCAACGGATCAGCACGCTGACATGTTTTTCAGTGTTTATTTATATTTATTTTGAGAAATAGAGAGAGAACCCCAAGCAGGCTGCGCACTGTCCGGTGCCCCAGCATGGTCTCATTTGTATGAAAATGCATTCACCTCCAAACGGACCAGGTAGAGACCAACGTGCATAAATGTAGAGAGAAGGGTCTGGAAGGGGACATCCCCAACTGCTAACCACTGTTAGCACTGTTTTCCTCTGGGAAGAGGATATTGAGGCATGAGGAAGACGGGTTTTGGAGAAGGCCATGAGATAGAAAAGCCAAAAGGTATGCTGTGTCCCTGCAAGTCTGAACTCAAAAGATGCGATAAACACTAAAATATTAGAGGAAAAATAGGATGAGAAACAAGATATTACATAATCTCAAAATATCTCCCCTAAGATATTTATTGGTAAATGAAATGTCTCCCCTAAGATATTATTGGTAAGGGGAGCGACAGATCAGCTTGCTCTCATGTGGGTTTTTCTTTACGTTTATTTGTTTACCTCGAAAGAGAGAGGGAGAGGCAGAGAGAGAGGGAGAGAGATTTTGAGGTTTTACAGATATCTGTTTTTAATTTCCAACCTAATTACATTGTAGGAAACTATTCTGCATGATTTCAATCATTTTGTATGTATTACATGTTTCATGACCCAGCTCATTATCCAATCGTCTTGATGAATATTCCATGTGTTTTTGTCTTTAATTAATTAATTTTGTATAGCTCCACGTGCTTTTGAAGAGAATGTACATATTGCTTTTGTTGGTTGATAGTGTTGTTCAAATCATCTATATCTTAACTGATTTTCTATTTACTCTACTAATTATTGAGAGAGGGATATTGATATCTCTTGTCATAATTGTGAATTTGACTTTTTTCTTCTCATTCCAGTCAAATTTTCCTTCATGTATTTTGAACACAGTTATTAGGGGCATACATGTTTAGGATTGTTACGTCCTTTTGATGAATTGTTAATGACCTTCTTTATCCATGTTAGTATTCTTTGTTCTGAATTCTTTTTTTTTTTTCCTAATAGAGATATAGCTACTCCAGATTTCCTACGATTAGTGTTTGGATGGTGTATCCTTTTTCCATCTTTTCCATTTTTTTCCTGCCAATGTAAAGTCCCCCCCTCCACCACTTGTAGCATTCCCCACCTCAGCTTTATTTTTTAAAAAAAAGTTTTTTTTTAATGTTTATTTATTTTTGAGACAGAGAGAGACAGAGCATGAACGGGGGAGGGTCAGACAGAGAGGGAGACACAGAATCTGAAACAGGCTCCAGGCTCTGAGCTGTCAGCACAGAGCCCGACGCGGGGCTCGAACTCACGGACCGTGAGATCATGACCTGAGCGAAGTCGGACGCTTAACTGACTGAGCCACCCAGGCGCCCCCCCACCTCAGCTTTATTGAGCTATACTTTACATACAATTAAATTCACTTTACTATAAAATTACAATTTGATAACTTTGGGCCATTATTTATGGATGTATAACCACATCATGATCCCAATATAGGATATTTCCGTCACCTCAAAGTTTTTTCTCCTTTGCAGTCAACCCTCCCCTCATCCCTGCCCTCAAGGCCACCACTGATATGTTTTCTGTCAATATTGTTTTCCTATGTTTTTTTAATCCACTTGTCTGTTGGTGGATACTTAAGTAGCTTCCACTTTTTGGCTGCTATGAATAAAGATGCCATGATCATTTGCCTACAAGTCTGTGTTTGGAAATGTGTCTTAATTTCTTCTGGGTAAATCCCTGTGAGTGGAATTGCTGGTGCATATGGTAAATGTATCTTTAACTTTGTAACAAACCGCTAAGCCATGTTCCAGAGTGGTGGTGCCATTTTGTGTTTACTCCAGCCATGCCTGAAAGTTCCAATCGCTAAGCATCTTTGCCAATACTTGGTGTTAATGGGCTTTTAAAATTATTCTTTCTAATAGATATACTGTGATAACCCACTGGGGAACATTTCTCTAATGACTAATTCTGCCAAGTATCTTTTCATGTGCTTAAGGAATGGCTATCCATAATCTTCTTTGGTAAAAGTATGTGCTGTTCAAATCTAATTTATTTAAGAAATTGTGTGGCTTATTTTCTTATTATTTCTTAGTATTTTCTTTTCATTTGTCACATGTGTATTGTGAATACTTTCCCCAGGTGGTGCTTGTCTTATCACTTTTTAAACATTTTCTTGAATAGCATTTTCTTTTTAATTTTGGTAAAGTCTACCTTATTGCTTTCAAAAAATGGTTTGTCCTTTTTGTATCTTATAGAAAAGAAAGAAAGAAAGAAAGAAAGAAAGAAAGAAAGAAAGAAAGATCCGTGCCCAAAGTCATAAAAACTTTCTCTTATGTTTTCCTCCAGAAGCTTTAAACTTTTAGCCTTTACATTTAGGTCTGTGATCCATTCTGAGTTATATTTGTGTATGTACATTAAGAGTAAAGGGGTGCCTGGGTGGCTCAGTTGGTTAAGCGTCCAACTTCAGCTCAGGTCATGATCTCGCAGTCCGTGAGTTTGAGCCCCGCGTCGGGCCCTGTGCTGACAGCTCAGAGCCTGGAGCCTGCTTCGGATTCTCTGTCTCCCTTTCTCTCTGGCCCTCCCCTGCTCATGCTCTGTCTCCCTCTGTCTCAAAAATGAATTAAAAAAATAAAAATAATACAAATTTAAGAGTAGAGACGCGAGGGCGCCTGGGTGGCTCAGTCGGTCAAGCACCGAGTTTGGCTCAGGTCATGATCTCATGGTTGGTTTGTGAGTTCGAGTGCCTCATTGGGCTCTGTGCTGACATCTCAGAGCCTGGAGCCTGCTACGGATCCTGCGCGTCCCTCTCTCTCTGCCCCTCCCCCTCTCATACTCTGTGTGTGTGTGTCTCTCCCTCTGTCTCAAAAATAAATTAATATTAAATCATTAAAAAAAAAAAAAAAGAATAGAGATAGGGATGCCTGGCCAGCTCAGCCGGTAGAGCATGCAACTCTTCATCTTGGCCATGAATTCAAGCCCCATGTTGGCTGTTGAGATTACTTACAAAAAAAGAAAAAAATTAAGGACAACTTTCTTTCTATTTTGATATTCAGGTGTTACAGCAGCGATTGCTGAAAAGGCTATTGTTTCCCACACTGAGTTATTTGGCAGTTTGGTTGCAAATAAATTGACAATATAACTGTGAGTCTACTCCTTGGACTCTCCCTCTCTTTTTTTTTTTTATTGTCTTGATTACTATAAGTTTACAATAAATCTAAGAACAAGTGGCCCTCCAGGGGCGCCTGGCTGGGTCCGGGGGTAGAGCATGGGACTTGGAGTCCTATGTTGGGTGTAGAGATCACTAAAAAAAATAAATAAGCTTTAAGAAACTTCAGATAGTCCTTCAATCTTGTTCTTTTAAAAATTGTTTTTAAGCCTTTATATTTAAAGCCCAACCTATAGTTGGGGCCATGCTGACAGTTTCTGTCCCTGGACTAGTGTTTAGACATTTATATTTAATAGAAGTATGGTTATGGCTAGGTTTATTTGTTTATTTTAATGTTTTATTTATTTTTGAGAGCAGAGGAGGGGCAGAGAGAGAGGGAGAGAGGGAGGCACAGAATCTGAAACAGGCTCTAGGCTCAGCTGTGAGCACAGAGCCAGACGCGGGGCTCGAATTCTGACTGCCAAGATCATGACCTGAGCTGAAGTCTGATGCTCAACCAATTGAGCCACCCAGGCACCCCAATATCAGTTTCATTTTTTACCTATAATTGCTTTGTTTTGTTTTATTTTATTTTATTTTATTTAAGTGTTGTTGTTGTTGTTGTTGTTTTTTTTTTTTTTTTTTTTTTGAGAGAGAGCGCGAGAGCAGGGGAAGGGCAGAGAGAGACAGAGACGGGAATCCCAAGCAGTCTCTATGCAGCAAAGAGCCTGATGCAGGCCTTGAACTCATAAACCACAAGATCGTGACCTGAGACGAAGTCGGATGCTTAACTGAGTCACCCAGGCGCCCTGTTTTATTTTATTTTAATTTTTTTTTTTTTTTTATAATTTTTTTTTTCAACGTTTATTTTTGGGACAGAGTGAGACAGAGCATGAACGGGGGAGGGACAGAGAGAGAGGGAGACACAGAATCGGAAACAGGCTCCAGGCTCTGAGCCATCAGCCCAGAGCCTGACGCGGGGCTCGAACTCACGGACCGTGAGATCGTGACCTGGCTGAAGTCGGACGCCCAACCCACTGCGCCACCCAGGCGCCCCTATTTTATTTTAATTTTTTATTTAATCTATTTATTTTTTTAAGTAGTCTTCACCTCCAGCATGGAGCTCAACGCCGGGTTTGAACTCACAACCCCGGGATCAAGAGCTGAGCTGAGATCAGGAGTCAGATGCTCCGGGCACCTGGGTGGCTCAGTTGGTGACGCAACTGACTCTTGGTTTCAGTTCAGGTCATCATCTCACGGTCATGATCTCAGAATCGTGACATTGAACTGTGCTGGGCGTGGAGCCTGCTTGAGATTCTCTCTCTCTCCCTCTTCCTCTGCCCCTCCCCTGCTAGTGTTCTCATTTTCTCTCTCTCTCTCTCTCTCTCTCTCTCTCTTTCTCTCTCTCTCAAAATAAATAAATAAACTTAAAAAAAATGCTCTAGGGGCCCCTGGCTGGCTCAATCAGTTAAGTGTCTGACTCTTGATTTCGGCTCAGGTCATGATCTCACCATTCGTGAGTTCGAGCCCCACGTGGGGCTCTGTGCTGACAGTGCGGAGCCTGCTTGAGATTCTCTCTCTTTTTCTCTCTGCCCCTCCCCACCTCTTATATGCTCTAGAATAAATCTCATGATACATTGCCGTTACTTTTTACGTAGAGTCAATGATCATTTAAAGAAATGAAGAAGTAATCCTATTCCCCACGTTTGAAACATTTCTTAGGCTCTTCCTTCCTTTGCGTAGATCCACATTTCTGCTTGCTGTTATTTTCCTTCTGTCCAAAGAACATCCTTTGACATCATCTCTTTCAATGTCAATCCACTGGTCACAAACGTACTTGGCTTTTATTTGTCTGGGAATGTGTGTCGTCTTTGCTGCTAGGTAAAGAATTTTCGCATTTTTGTTTTGATTGCTTTGTTCCTTTTGGCACATAAAAATATCGTAGCCCAATGTCCTCCAGTGTGAATTGTTTGTTAAAAATTTCAGTCATTCTGGGGCGCCTGGGTGGTTCAGTCGGTTCAGCGCCAGGCTTCGGCTCAGGTCATGATCTCCCGGTTCATGAGTTCGAGCCCCGCGTTGGGCTCTGGGCTGACAGCTCAGAACCTGGAGCCTGCTTTGGATTCTGTGCCTCCCTCTCTCTCTGCCCCTCCCCTGCTCGGTCTTGCTCTGTTTCACAAAAATGAATAAATGTTAAAAATTGAAAAAAAAATTGAGTCATTCTTATTTTTGTTTCCATGTATGTAATGTGTCTTTTTCCTCTGATGTTTAAAAAATATTTTTTTCTTTATCTTTGGTTTCTGGTTTATTTTAGTTTTTTGAAATAATCTCCAAACCCCACATGGGACTGCAACGCATGACCCCGAGTCAGAAGTTGCACGCTCCAGGGCCTGAGCTAGACAGATGCCCCCCTAATACTTTTTTTAAAATTTATTTTTTAATTTACATCCAAGTTACTTATAGTGCAATAATGATTTCAGGAGTAGATTCCAGTGAGTCAGCCCCAATGGATAACACCCAGTGCTCATCCCAGCGAGTGTCCTCCCTAATGCCCCTTGCCCATTTAGCCCATCCCCCCACCCGCAACTCCCCTCCGGCAACTCTGTTTGTTCTCTGTATTTAAGGGTCTCTTAGTGTTTGTCCCCCTCCCTGCTTTTATATTATTTTTGTTTCCCTTCCCTTATGTTCATCTGTTTTGTCTCTTAAAGCCCTCATATGAGTGAAGTCATACGATTTTTGTCTTTCTCTGACTAATTTCACTTCGCATAATCCCCTCCAGTCCCATCCACGTAGTTGCAAATGGCAAGATTTCATTCTTTTTGATTGCTGAGTAATACTCCATTGTGTGCGTGTGCGTGTGTGCGTGTGTGTGTGTATATATATATATATATACCTCATCTTCTTTAGGCATTCATCCGTCGTCGGTGGACATTTGGGCTCTTTCCATCCTTTGGCTATTGTCGATAGTGCTGCTATAAACATGGGGGTGCATGTGTCCCTTCGAAACAGCACACCTGTATCCCGTGGATAAATGCCTAGTAGTGCAATTGCTGGGTCGTAGGGTGGTTCTATTTTTAGTTTTTTGAGGAAACTCCAGACTGTTTTCCAGAGTGGCTGCACCAGCTTACATTCCCACCAATGATGCAAAAGAGATCCTCTTTCTCCGCATCCTCGCCAACATCTGTTGTTGCCTGAATTACTGTTAGCCATTCTGACACGTGTCAGGTGGTATCTCATTGTGGTTTTGATCTGCATTTCCCTGATGACGAGTGATGTTGAGCATGTTTTCATGTGTCGGTTGGCCATCTGGATGTCTTCTTTGGAGAAGACATGTCTATTCATATCTTTTGCCCATTTCTTCACTGGATTATTTGTGTTTTGGGTGTTGAGTTTGATAAGTTCTTTATAGATTTTGGATACTAACCCTTTATCTGACGTGTCATTTGCAAATATCTTCTCCCATTCCGTCGGTTGCCTTTTAGTTTTGCCGATCGTTTCCTTCGCTGTGCAGAAACTTTTTGTTTTGATCAGGTCCCAACAGTTCATTTTTGCTTTTGTTTCCCTTGCCTCTGGAGACGTGTTGAGTAAGAAGGTGCTGTGGCCAAGGTCAAAGAGGTTTTGCCCACTTTCTCCTTGATTTGATGGCTTCCTGTCTTACGTTTAGGTCTGTCATCCATTTTGAGTTTATTTTTGTGTCTGGTGTGAGAAAGTGGTCCAGGTTCATTCTTCTGCATGTCGCTGTCCAGTTTTCCCAGCACCACTTGCTGAAGAGACTGTCTTTATTCCATTGGATATTCTTTCCTGCTTTGTTGGATTAGTTGGCCATATGTTTGTGGGTCCATTTCTGGGTTCTCTATTCTCTAATTCTTTAGTTATAACATGACTGGGTATGCTTTTCCCTATTTTTTAAAAAAAGAATAATACCTTTTTTAAAAGTGTTTATTCATTTATTTATTTTTGAGAGAGAGACAGAGAACATGAGGGGGAGGGACAGAGAGAGAGAGAATCCAAATCAGGCTCCAGGCTCCGATCTGTCAGCACAGAGCCTGATTCAGGACTTGAAGTCACCAACCATGAGATTATGACCTGAGCCGAAGTCGGGTGCTTAACCAACTGAACCACCCAGGTGCCCCTGCTTTTCTCTATTTTTTATTATTCTTGGCATTCATTGAGGTTCGTAGACCTGTGGGTTTATGGTTTTCATCATATTTGGAAATTTTTGGCCATTTGGCTTTGTTTGTTTGTTTTTGTTTGTTTACAGAGAGACTGAGCGAGTGAGCCAGTGCTCAGGAAGGGGAAGGATACAGAGAGAGAATCCCAAGCAGGATCCACGTTCAGCATGGAGCCCCACTTGGGGCTCAATCCCACAACCATGAAACCATGACCTGAGCTGAAATCAAGGGTTGGATACTTAACCGACTGAGCCACCCAGGAGCCCCTTGTTTGTTTAGTTTCTTTTTCTTTTCTTTTCTTTCTTTCTTTTTTTTTTTTTTTTGGTCATTCCTTTTCCTCTTTCCTTATGGAGCTCCAATTATATGTATGTTAGATTCTGATATTATCCTGCGGGTCACTGAGGTTCTGTTCATCCTGTAAGCATTCTTTGTCCTCTGTGTGTTTCACTGTGGATAGTTTTTATTATAAAATTTTTTTTTTAATTTTTTTTAACGTTTATTTATTTTTGAGACAGAGAGACAGAGCATGAATAGGAGAGGGGCAGAGAGAGAGGGAGACACAGAATCTGAAACGGGCTCCAGGCTCTGAGCTGTCAGCACAGAGCCCGACGCGGGGCTCGAACTCACAGACCGTGAGATCATGACCTGAGCCGAAGTTGGACACCCAATCGACTGAGCCACCCAGGCGCCCCTAAAATTTTCAATGTCACTAGTGATCTACAATTCCCAATGTCTACTCTATTGCTAAGTCCATGCAGGGAGCATTTTTCATACTGTACTTTTTGGATTAGAGGTTTATGTTTTATTCTCCCCCGTTTCTCAGCCGCTGGTTTTTGGCCTGGCCTGGTGGATCTTCGCCATATGCACGCGCAGTGACATTCAGCAAAAGACTCATGGGGACGCTTATGAAAATTTATAAGTTCTTTCTCGAGATAGCTCTCTGATCTCTGCTACATTGTTCTGAAAATTCTAGCCACCTGGACCTCCCTCATCTCCCGTCTTTGTCCCCTCACTTCATGAACCTGTTGTGCTCTGTTTGGGTTTTCCCGCCTAATCACAGTCCGGATGGTGCCTACAGTATTTTAGCCAGTTCTCCTGCTGTTTAGCGTGGGAGGGCAAGTCCCATAGCAGTTACCTACTGTATTCTTTTAACAGTTGGTCAGGAATCTGTTGCATGTATATGCCAGAACTTACACATCCAGTCTCCAGTTTTTTTCTGTACAGTTGGGTAACCTCTAAGGAGTTATGTAATACTTCTTACCATAGGCCGGTTTTGCCCGTAATTGAACTTGACACCGATAGGATCATATCATGCACACTCCTTTGTGTTGGGCTTGTTTCCTTCCACATTGTGTCTGTGCAATTTATCCGTTTTGTTCTGTGTATTAGTAATCTGTCCTTTTTCACGGCTGCGTAGTACTCCACGGTATGGTGGCCGCAAAGTTGTGCATCCATTTTCTGTTGATGGACATTTGGGCTATTTTGGATTTTGGACTAATAGAAATACAGCTCCTCCGAGTCTTTGGTGGAGGTATTTCTGCATTCTTGTTGGGAACAGTAGTGAAATTTCTGGGGCATAGGGTCTACGCGTGTTATCTTTAAAACATAACAGCCAGGAGTGCCTGGCTGGCTCAGTCTGTGGAGCAGGTGAATTTTGATCTCCTGCTCCTGAGTTCATGCTCCGCGGTGGGGGTAGAGTTTACTTAAAAACAAAAACAAACACAGACAGCCAGGCAGATTTCCAAAGAAGCTGTGTAGTATTACATTCCTACCTGGACAGGAAGAGCAAAACTTCGGGTGCTCCACAACATTACAACTCTCGACAGTGTCATTCTTTCTGATTGTAGCCATTCTCCTACCGGTACAGAGGCGTCTCATTGTCTTTTAAATTGGTGTTTCTCCGATATGACCAAAGAGATAGAGCAACTTTTGCTTTTTATCTTTTGGCCACTGGGGCGTTGCCTTTTGTGAAGTGCATGCCATATTTTAACTGGGTTGGTTTTCTCTTCGTGATTTGTAGGAATTTTTGTTTTGCTCTGCTTTTGTGGATTAAAGTCCTTAGTCGGATGTATAAACATTGCAACTGTCTCATCCCAGCTGGTGGCTTGCCTTTTTGCTCTGGTAGGGGTGCACGCGGAGGGCGGGCGCCGCGTGTCTCGTCGCCCGGCACCCACTAGGCCCCCACGAATGTGTGCGGAGCCAACCGGCCTCGCTGGACCTCCAGCTCCCGGCCTCCGTTTCTCCACGTGGACATGTTATTCCCGTCCGGCCCGTGTCACGGGGTTTTCAGAGACGCGCTGGAGGCACCGCATCCGCTCCCCGCTGCGTCGGGTTTGGGGCTTCTCGAGCAGTGTCAGCTTTTCGATTCAGGAAAGGCGGAGCTGGATTCCTTCCCAGGAACTTGCCTGAGAAGCTCCACGTGGGAGCCCCGCCCACAGCAGGCCCCACCCACTGCTGTCACTTGGTTCAGGGGCGGGGCAGGGAGGGCGCTCCTGGGGGGCGTGGTTAGAACCCGAAACAAGGAAGTGGGTGGAGTTATGGGGGCCGCTGGCCAATGACAGAGAAGAGCCCTAAGTCGGAGCGTGCGAAGCTAAGCGGACGGTGAGGGCGTTGTCTGCGTTTCCATTGGGCGGCAGGCGTCGCCAGGGAAACGTGGTGGCCTGGAGATGTAGGGGCGGGGCCCTTGGGGGAGGCGGGGCTTCCGGGGGCGGGTCGCCGGGCCTGGGCTCCTGTCGTCAGCTGACCCGCCGCCATCTTGTCCGCCATTTGCCAGCGGCGCGGCGCGGAGCCGGAGGGGAGCGGGAGTGCGAGCGCGGCCTGCGGAGCGGGTCGCCGCCGCCGCCGCCGCCGCCGCCGCCGCCGCCGCCGCCCCGCGGACAGCCGCCGACCTGGCCTGGGAGCCCGCGCCACCGCGGCAGCCGGCAGCGCAGCGCTCCGCGGGCGGCAGGCGCGGCCCCCGGGCCCCCGCACGGTGCCCTGCCGCGGGCCTCCCGGGGCTCGAGCCCGGCGGCGTCCGCCGCGATGGCCCTCAAGATGGTCAAGGGCAGCATCGACCGCATGTTCGACAAGAACCTGCAGGACCTGGTGCGCGGCATCCGCAACCACAAAGAGGACGAGGTGAGCCGGCGCGCCGCACGGGGCCGGCCTGGCTCTGCCCGACCCCGACGCCAGTACCACCCGGGACCCCGACTCCGGCCTCCTGCTCGCCCCCGAGGCCTCGAGCCCCGCCTGCTTGCGACCCGGGCCGCCGCTCGCCTCTTTCTGCCTGAGCCTCAGTTTACTCCTGGCAGACGCGAGCAGCGATTCTCAGGACCTCCCGTACCTCCCGTGTGTGTCGGATCACCTGGGGGCCCTGCCGCTGGGTGCCCTCCCCCCCCCCCCCCGTAGTCTCGGTTTACCTTCTGGGCGATGGAAGCCCGCCTCCCCGTCGCCGCAGGTGGCCCGGGAAGAGACTTTGGAGGGCTCTAACTCCGCTCCAGGCCTCTGGACTCCTGGTTGGGGGGCCCTCCTCTCCGCGGGCCGCTCCCGGAGGAGCCCATAATGGGATTGGTACGCGTCCGGGTGGCCCTCTGGGGCCCGGTCCGGGAATCGGGCCTTGCCTCCTGGGCCCGCGTCCCCGGGAAGGTGGAGCCGCCCCTCTTAGGGAGGGAGGGGAGACCGCGGGAGCCCTGACTCAAAATAAGGAAGCCGCTGGGGGGTCCTGGAATGGGGAAGCCGACTTCAACCAGAAAGCCGAAAGTCGGGGCGAGGAAAAGGCCGTCCACAAGTAAAATCGTAACCGTGGGCACCGTTTCCTTCCCTGCGCCCCTCCCCCCAGCCAGTGACCTAGATTTGAGAGGAACGGGGACGGTCAGTGGCCACCAGGCCGCCGGCTTCCTTGAGGAGGTGTCAGCCCACACTTGCACAGGGGGTCACGAAGGCGCACCCCGCCTTCCCAGGTGGAGGGGGAGGCTGCCCGGTGGCGGGCGGTTGTTGCGTGCGGTGCGGGTCCCACGGGTCCCACGGGTCCCACTGCCCGACGCCATCGGCCCTCCTCACAATGGCGCCGGGGAAGTCGGGCACGCCAGGGTGGGAAGTGCAGGGAAGGGAGGGAATTTGCCCGAGGCACCCGCAGCCCCCGGGCCGTGTGCCGCCGGAGTTCCTGCCGGCGTTGCACTTTTTCAGAACGGGCGTGACCTCGCTGGGCGGTCATTTGCACCCTCCTATCCTTCCTTGGCTGTCCCTGGTTTTGCACCGTTAGCCGCTACCGCTCACAGGGGTGGTTACGGTGCGCGTCTCACTGGGTCCTGGCCTTCAGGTTCGGTGACGGGAGAGGGGCTGGTTGGCCTGGGTTTTGTCTCTCCCAGCTGGGAGGGGCCGAGTGAATCTGCAACCTGTTCACACCGCACGTTTCTTTTGTGCGCTGGTTCTCCTCCTGATTTCCCTGGGTCAGCGGATGTCGCTGGGCCGCCTGTTCTGGGATTGCGAGGAGGCACCGAGGCCGCTCCAGTTCGGGCGCCTGGTGTTTGGGGGAAGCACGCTGTCCCCGGGCAGTTCCCTGAGCCGAAGTTGATTCATTGAGAATCGCTGGCACCTTTCCGCGGGCTTGGAGCCCTTTCCACGGGGATGCTGGAGGGGGAAGAGTCTTCGAAGGCCCGTGTCTGTGTGGGTCCTGCCCTCCACCTGTGGGCGATTCCCAAAGGACGTGGTGTGTTGCCCCCCCCCCCCATTTCCTCGTCAACAGATCGGGGTGACCTGGAGGCTGGTTGCTGGGGTGTTTCTCTAGTCGCCTCGCCGCTCGGCTGCTTCTGCACCCTCTGGCTGCACTGGGTCCTCCCCTGCTTCCCCACCGCACCCCAGTGAGGACTCGACACTAGGCGCTTTCTCCGTGGCAGTTTAGCGCACTCCAAAGTTGGCTTGATGATAGGTTTTAGCCGAAATCTTCGGTGCGGCATCCTACAAATGAGGCTCGACGGGGCCTTGAAAGGCCACGTGGAAATGCAGCGTGATCTCTGGCGATTCAGTCGTGTGGTTGCACATCGGGAGGCTTGCGTCCAGGTTCTCGGGCTTATTGACTGGGTGACGAGGGAAGTGCCTCTGATACAAAGTGGGGGTGGCAGCGTCTGGGTGGCTCCGTCCGTTAAGCGTCCGACTTCGGCTAAGGTCGTGATCTGGAGGTCCATGGGTTCGAGCCCCGCATCGGGTCCAGCTCTGCGCTGACAGCTGGGAGCCTGGAGCCCGCTTCGGATCCTGTGTCTCCCTCTCTCTCTGCCCCTCTCCCGCTTGCACTCTGTGTCTCTCTCAAAACAAATAAGCGTGAAAAAAAACATTTTTAAGTCGGGTGACAGCCACCCCCTTCGAGTGCTTCTGAGGATGCTGTGGGTGACGTAATGCAGGTTTGCACCAGGGCACCCACGAAGCTGTCTGCTTGGCTGTTTCCAGACCTCAGCCTCTGACCCCTTAGTGGGTTGTGAGTTCAATTTAACGAGTTATGTTGAAAGAGAAGCTAGAAAATCCCAGTCCCACATGCACATAGAGTCACTGCCGTTCATTGAAGCTTATTTCAGCTACGCGTGTGCATGCACGCGTGTTGGGTTATTACGGAAACACGTCTCTCAAAATGAGTCCAAAAAGTTTGAAAACAATGGTCGAGTTCATATGTGTCTGGGGTGCTTAGTTTATTTTTAATCCTTAAGACACAGCACAAATAATGTTGGCAGGGAGGGCAAAATCCACTTATGGATATCCTTGCTTCTAAACTTTGGATATGACGGGGGGGGGACCCCAAATGACTTCTAAAGTTTGTGTTTAAATTTTTTTTAATGTTGATTGTGAGAGAGAGAGAGAGAGAGAGAGAGAGCAGGAGTGGGCAGCGAGAGAGGGAGAGAAAGAAGCCTAAGGAGGCTCCGCGCTGTTGGTTCAAAGCCCGACATGGGGCTCAAACCTACAGTGAGGTCATGACCTGAGCCAAAGTTGGATGCTTAACCAAGTGAGCCACCCAGGCGCCCCTAAGTTATTCTTCTGGGTACTCTTCATATTTGGGGGAAAGCTGCTTTTTCAATCTTTTTAGGTTGTAAAATCACACCCATACTTTTAAAAATGTACTCGATGTTTATTAAAGAAATGGGGGAATGCTCCTTCCCTGTAAATCAGTTTGGGGTATGTGTTTTGAGTGGTTTTTTCTGTGCTGAGAAATGATGGGCATTTCCGAGTGTTGAGGTTTCGTTCTGCATCCTGGGCGCCTGGCCACGCCCAGTGGTGGAGCGGTGACTCTTGATCTCAGAGTTGTGAGTTTGAGCCCCACTTGGGTGTAGAGATTACTTGAAAAAAAGGTTCTTTTGGGGGCGCCCTGGTGGCTCAGTTGGTTGAGTGTCTGACTTCAGCTTGGGTCATGATCTAACGGTTCATGAGTTCAAGCCCCACATTGGGCTCACTGCTGTCAGCACAGAGCCTGCTCTGTCCCCTCCCTCTCTCTGCCCCTCCCCTGCTCATTCCCTCTCCCTCCCTCCCTCTCAAAAATAAACAAACATTTAAAAAAAAAAAAGGTTCTGTGTGCATCTTGCTTGTAGGGTCGTGGTCCTTACTGACTGCTTCCCAGGATGCAGTATGTGAAGACGCCCCACGATATTTTTAACATCTCCCTAGTCTGGATGTGCTTTAGTTTATTTGCTTGCTTGCCCCCCCCCCCCCCCCCCCGACATTGAAGTGGCTTCACATTGTTAGGCACAGTCCCTGATTGGGTCCACTAGTATCTGAGTAGTGTTGTTCTGGCTTGGGTATAAACATTTCCAAACCACTTAACTGGTGTTTCAGAACTTTAAAAATTCAGTTTGTGTAGGGTAATATTTTGAAATGAGATGTAACCTAGGATTAAGATTGAGCTGTAGGGGCCTGGGGACTCCTGTCGGTTGAGCGTCTGACTTCAGCTCAGGTTGTGATCTCACAGTTTGTGGGTTCGAGCCCCGCGTCGGGCTCTGGGCTGACCGCTCGGAGCCTGGAGCCTGCTTCCGATTCTGTGTCTCTCTCTCTCTCTGCCCCTCCCCTGTTCACCCTGTGTCTCTGTCTCTCTCTCAAAAATAAATAAACATTTAAAAAAAAAAAAAGGCTAAACTGTATGCAAGAGCTCATATTCTGTTGTTTCTCATCTCAAAAATGGCAGTTTCCTGGGGTTCAGCCCAGGAGGTTTGTGGGACCCGCCAGGCTGTGAGGTGCATGTAGAACCTAGATGGGATCGGGTCTTGGGACCGTTGTTGAAGCACGTATCTCGTCTGGCCCAGGGCAGGCCCTCCGTTTGTGAGAGATCCTTTTGTTTCAGTGACTTCTAGGGAGAGTAAAGATATGAAGTTTGAACTGAGTTCTTTTCCTTTTCTTTCTTTTAAAAAAAATTTTTTTTGATGTTTGTTTATTTTGGGGGGGTGGGGGAGAGAACAAGTGGGAGA
This sequence comes from Panthera tigris, assembly GCF_018350195.1. Classification (NCBI taxonomy): domain Eukaryota; kingdom Metazoa; phylum Chordata; class Mammalia; order Carnivora; family Felidae; genus Panthera; species Panthera tigris. The sequence continues at coordinate 1,370,630 of NC_056661.1, read as the reverse complement.
GGGCCAGAGAGCAAGGGAGACACAGAATCCAAAGCAGGGTCCGGGCTCTGAGCTGTCAGCACAGAGCCCGACACGGGGCTCGAACCGACAAGCCATGAGATCATGAACTGAGCTGAAGTTGGATGTGTAACCGACGGAGCCACCCAGGCGCCCCAGTTTTTTTCCTTTTCTTTAATAACATTGGTCATTACCCTAAATCAGGATCTCTCCCTCGGCACTGCCGACATTCAGGACTGGATCATTTTCTGGGAGGCTGGCCCAGACTCTGTGGGGGTTGAGCAGCATCCCTGGCCCCGCCCACTCGATGCCAGGAGCACCCTCAGTCTGACAACCACAGATGTCCCCAGACATGGCCCAGGAGAATCTCTGACCCAAATTGATAAGAAAAATCTCCCTGAATTCCGTAACATTCTTCCCTTTATCCGGGCACCCTGTGTTTCCCACGTTGTCACCATGTTGTTGGACCTTGTGGTATTGTGATACTGGAGATAGGAGCTCCTGGGTGGCTCAGTCGGTTGAGCGTCTGACTTCAGCTCAGGTCATGATCTTGTGGTTCGTGGGTTCGAGCCCCGCGTCGGGCTCTGTGCTGACAGCTCGGAGCCTGGAGCCTGTTTCGGATTCCGTGTCTCCCTCTCTCTCTCTCTCTGCCCCTCCCCTGCTTGCACGCTGTGTGCATCTCTCTCTGTGTCTCAAAAATAGACATTAAACAAAATTTAATTTAAAAAAAAGGAAATCTATATTTTGGTCCTCATCCCTGGCTCTAGGCAGAGCTTCTAAAATCTTTGTAATTTCCTAAGCAATAAAAGTACTAGGAACATCCTCGTTTATTTTTTGGTCTCTGACCCTGTTCCTGACCCTGAGCTCCTAGATCTCTCGGCATTTCCTGGGTGACAGGAGTGACTTTTGTTCTAATGAGATGACTTGGTGGCTCCTGGGTGGGCCATCTTCTGGGAGGGGAGATGGGCCAGGGATGGAATTAACGACCTCTCCCGCCTGGGTGATGACGCCTCTGCAAACCTCTCCAAACTGTGTGTTGGGGGAGGGTCTTGGTGAAAGCGTCCCCGTGCTGGGAGGGCGACGCGGCGGCTGGCCCACTCCTACACTCGGGACCCTCCTGGAGCCCTCCCTGTCATTTGTCACACCCTCTGTTACGTACTCGACTGGTAAACGTGACCGTGACCCGGCCATGACCGGGTGCTTCCCTGGGTTCCCTGTGCTGCTTTGGCACCTTAGCCGGGCCCGAGAGGAGGGGGTCTTTCAGAGCGCGGGTGACCATGTGGACGGGGCTCTGTACTGACCAGGCGGTGTGGCCACCTGACGGCGTCACAGCCGGGTCCGGGTCGTGCGGGGACCCACCCTGCGTGTGGCAATCGAGGAAGAGTGTTCGCAGGCAGACGCAGAGGGTGTGCTTTCCAGATTTGCTTTGCTCCTCATCCTCGTAAGTTGCGGGGTGATGGCACATAGCACGTTACACAGTTCAGTTAACGTAATTGCCTGAAGTTCTTTGAGTGAACTGCTTTGCTGGTGAGTTTATCACCTAACCTCGTGTCCCTGCCCGGTGCTTGCTTCTGCCTGCACCGAGCTCTCTGCCGCTGGCTTCTGGCCGCTGCTCCGGCTGATCTCGGCTCAGGTCACGATGTCGTGGTTGTGAGATCGAGCTCTGTGTTGGGCTCCAGCCTAAGCGTGGATCCTGCTTGAGGTTCCCTCTCTGCCTCTCTCTGTCTCTCTGTCGCCGAAACAACGGTGCGTAGCTGTCAGCACATTGTCACTTTAGGACACTTCCGTCACACCCAAAAGAAACCCGTGTCCGTCTACAGATACTTCCCCACCCCCTCCCCCAGCCTCCTGGATCTGCTTCTGTCTTCATGGATTTGCATCGAAGTGTTTTGAAGAGCATTCCTGCCCCTTAGGTGGACCTTGGTACCCCTTGGTCGTCTGTCCCGTGTGAGAGCCGAGGGTGATGCGGGCCACGAAGATGACAAGAATGACCTTGATTGGCTGCCAGGCACCGCCTGTTGTGTGTGCAGGGTTGGGGGTGGGGGGGGGAGCTGGGAGGCTGCCGGAGTCACACCGTCTCCAGTTACTGGGACCGAGTGGGTCTGGGGCGGCGTGTGAGGCCTTCCCCGAGGTGGCCGCGGCTCCTCTTGGCCGCAGGGGCGTTGGAGCCCGTCCAGGGCAAAACGCTAGCGTGGCGTCCTGAGTTGTCGCTGACACTCGAGTGTGGTCGGTAGAACAGCTTCCTTCGTTTCCCAACTGACTTTTCCTACGTTTTGGGGTCAAAATGTATCGAAATGATGGTGATGGTGGTCAGCACCCTGGTTGTTCTTCATAAGGCGGAGAAAGCCGTCCCCACCCTGTCCCAGTTGTCGTGAGGACTTGACATTTTCTGGTCTGAGAAACTCGAGTGGCTCGGAACACTGACTTACACTCCGGCAGAACCTCCCGTGCATGCCAGGCTCTGGGGGTCTCAGCCCGTAAGGGGCCCCGGGCTCACGCTCATGGACAGGGTGGTGTGGGCTCCAAGACCCTGAGCCGGGGAGCCAGTGGGGCCCGCGGACAGAGCTGACGTGTTTGGGACAGTCCAGAGAACCTTGTGAAAACGTCAAGGGCTGGAGGAAGTGTGCTGCCCCTTCAGCAGGTGAGCGGATGGACGAACTGGCCCACGCAGGTGACAGACCGTGGCCCACGCAGGTGACAGACAGACCGTGGCCCGTCCGGCACTAAAAACGGGCCATCGAGCCGCACAGAGACACGGGGGAGCCTCAGACGCACAGCACTCGGTGACAGAAGCCAGGCTGAGGAGGCGACACACGGGGTGGTTCCCAGTCCGGGATGCTCTGGACGAGGCAGGACCGCGGAGGCACGGCTGCCGGGGTGGGGGAGGGTGAATGGGAGGAGCACAGGAGTTTCGGGGCCGCGGGTCTACTCCGGACGACACCGTGGTGGTGGGCAGGTGTCCGTGACATTCGTCCGAACCCACGGGGTGTGCCGCACCGGGAGCGACCTCGTGTCCGCTGTGGACCGTGGTTCGTCACGTTCGGTGCTGGGTGGGGATGTCGATAATGGGGCCGCCGGTGCGTTTATGGGGAGAGAGTGCTGCAGGGAATCCTGCTAGGTGGCCAGGGTCGAAATGGCTACTTACAATAGACCTGAGGAGTCCTGTAGAAGGGAAGTTTGTGTCCTTTGTTCGAAATTAAATTCTCTAGCGAAGAAGGTGCAGAGAGGGCATCGTCCCTTTCAGTGCTCGGTTTGCTGTTTGAGAGTCCGAATCATGCTCGCCCCTCCGATTTCTCTCTTTTTCACTAAACGGCAAGGATACGTAGCTATTCGTACCTTAGGCTTTAAGCTCTTTCTGACGTAGGTTTTTAATAGCGTTGTCTGGACGCGGATCCCGATCCGCCCGCCCACCCTGACCAGCCTGTTCCTTGTTAGTGATGTTGCGTGTAAATGAGAGATTAACGTGGCCACGGGGCTCCGCTTGCCTTCCTTCGACTTGCTGCGACCCCGTTCGAGGTCAGTCCTGAATCCTCCTGCGTGAGCACGTGCTCTCCGGTCCTTCGTCACCTCCCCGCCTTTCCCAGGTGCGCGGGCCGCGAGCCAGGCGCCTCCTCTCTACCCACAGCTCCAGTTCAAGCAGGCTCACGTGTCCCTCCGCCCGGGAGTGCCCCGAGGTGCAGGGACAGATGTCATCGGCCTGGCCGGTTCAGCCAGTGCAGCACGTGGCTCTTGATCCGCGAGTTTGAGCCCCACGTTGGGCATAGAGATTACCTAAATAAATAGATAAATAAAGATTCTCTCCTGATCTTCAGTTTTTGGCCCTTTGACTTGGGGATGTGTGGGTGTGGTTTTCTTTCAGTTTTCTGTTGGTTGGTGCTGAGCTTCTCGAACCTGTACGTGTACATCTTTCACTGAATGTGGGGAGTTTCAGCCGTTCTCGTTTCAGACGTGTTCTCTGTCCCCCCTTCCTTTCCTGGGACTCCGATTACATGCCTGTCCTGCCGCGTGCTCTTGTCCCACAGACCTGGGGCTCTGCCTCTCTTTCCTCGAACTTTTCTCCCCTTCAGACCGGACGGTTACTATTGTCGCACCTTCCAATGCGCTGACTTCTCTCTCCAGCTCCAGTTTGCCCTTCAGTCCGTTCCGTGCATTCTTTGTTCCAGAAATTATCTTTCTGGAACCTCCGCTTGCTTATTTTATACCACTTGTGTTTGCTGAGAGTTCTCCTCCTCCTCTTTGTGAGCGCCTCCTTTTTTCTGCTTCCTGAGAGCACGGTCACAGTGGCCAAGCTGCGGCCTTCGTGTGCTAATTCCATCCTTTGGGCTACCTCCAGGCCAGTGTTCGTGGATTGTCTCTTTTTCTTGGGTACGGGTAACATTATCCTGTTTCTTGTTTTGAGTAGCTTCAGACCGAATCCTGGACGTTGTGACTGATACGTTTTTGGAGGCTCCAGACGGTGTTATTTTCTCTGAGGCGTGTTGACGGGGGGGGGGGGGGCAGGGTTACTTTAAGGGGCAGTTAGCTTGTTGTCTGGGCTGAGACTCCAGCTCTGCCCTCCTCGCTGTGGGCAGGGGGCGGGTGCAGTGTGTTCGTGTCTTTTTGCTTTAGCTGGAACGTGCCGTGCATGCCTAGCTCTGGGGTCAGCCTCGGATTTGGGCTGAGTTTCTATGTTAGCGTGTGGGCACCATCGCCCCCCCACCAGTTCCCCGCCCCCTGGGATTTCCTTCCTTGAGTGGCAGCTGCCCCGTGTTCTGGTTCTGGAAGCCAGGAGCCCCAGGCCTTGGCTGCTCTGTGGGGTGCTGGAGATAAAAGCCAGGAGAGACATTACCCGGTGCTTTTGTGTCTCCAGATAGTTTTAAAGCCGCATCTGGGGGAGCCTGGGACTGATGGGAGCTCCGTGGACGGCGGCAGAAGTGGACTCTGGCTCTCCCGAAAGCCGGGGTGGGGAGGTCCCTAGACTGTGTGCAAACGCGTCAGCAGCAGCAGAACATTTGAGTTTGTGCTTAGGGGCCGTCACGAGTCCTGCCACCGCACGGTCGGCCCCCCCGTTCTTGAGTGCGCGCCTGGGAGCGCTGCCGGGCCATCACCTGGCCCCGTCTTCCGTGCGTAAGCGTGAGTCCCCCCACACTTGTCACTGTCTGCCTGTTCTTTCCATTTCATTCATTCGTTCATTCATTCATTCAGAGTAGGCTCCGCGCCCAGTGTGGGGCTTGAACTCTCGACCCTGGGATCAAGAGTGGATGCCCCACCCATTCAGCCAGACAGCCCCCTGTTTTTTCCCCTTTTACATGGCTAACGGTCATGATCCAGGATGCAGGAAGGGCCATCTGTGTGCAGGGACAGCAAGTGAAGATTCCCAAGTGGGATTTAGTAACCGGAAGCCTGTTGGAAGGATACAGTGACACTCGCTCCATTGCCCCGACTCTCGGTCGTAAAATATTCATGAACTCCTCCCTGGCTGAGAGAGGGCTCCGATGGCTCCTGTCTCCAGGAGCCTGTGCTTCAGGCAGAGGAGCGTCTCGGGGCCGAGCGGGGTGTGGCCTTGGGGGACGGGAACGGGGACGGGAACGCAGGGTGCACGGCCAGCATACAGGACACTTGGAGCAGGAGTCCGCCACGGGCTTGCCACCCTGGTCTCTCGGGACGCTGTCGCCCTGGGGACGGCATCCAGGGGCTGACCACTGAGTCCTGCCGGCAGGTGCCCAACCGGGCACATCCTAGCGGTGGTTGCTGTTGGCAACATAACAGACGGGAGGCTCCTCGTGCTGCATGGAGTGCTGGGCACGTGCGGGGCTGGGGCACTGACCCTACAAACTCGTTCCGAGCCCTGCGGTGGCCACTCGCTTCGTGGCTCCTCTCTGAGGCCTCTTCGGGGCAGGGGTGAAAGGAGCCTTGCGCCCCCCCCCCCCCCAGAGGGGCACGCCAGTGGCTCTTGACTTCGTGTGTCAGTACTGCTTCGGGTCAAGCCCGTTTGAGTGGTAGATGTGCTGAATCAGCAAGGAAACCCAAGGGAATCCTCAGACCGTGTCCCCGCAACCCCTGCGGCGTGACTCCTGGAGTTGAAAAGGTGGGCAGTTTGCAAGTGTCCATCCTTCAAACGGATAAACACGAGGTGGCCTACGTGTGTGTGGGGGAGACCGAGCAAGGCACAGACCCTGTGCTACCGCGGGCACGAGCCCCGCCATGGTGCCCGTTGAGAGAAGCCAGCGGGCGCCACGGAGACGCCCAGATGAGTTCGCTGCCGCCAGGGCAGGACCGGACGGGAGAGCTGGGTGTCGAGCAGCCCGCGTCAGCGGGTGGACGGCGGGACCTGGGGGTTACTTCCGCGCCTTGTGCGAGTTTCAGTGCGAGCTGTTAAAACTAGAGGACCCCGTGCCTTAATGTTGTTCTGCGTTGAAGTTCTTTTTTAACTTTTAAAGCGCTGCGACACATAAAACCACCGCTAGGGGGCGCCTGGACGGCTCAATGAGAAGAGGGCATAGGATTCTTGGTCTGGGGGCTGTGAGTTAAGCCCCGCGTTGAGTGCAGACGTTGCTTAGAAAGAAAGAGAAGGGAAACGTCAGCTGTGCACACAAGTTGCGAAAGTGGAATAACATGTTGCGGCACCTGCTTCCGTGGCAGGGAGTCCGGCTCTCGCCGTCGTCCTGTCCTCTCAGGACTGAGGGGCCCCCGGGCGTCTTGCCGAAGCGGCTTCTTTAAGTGCCAGCTCTGCTAGACGCTCGCGTGCCGTACGAGTCACCCGCGCGGTTCCTCGCTGGTGCGTTCAGGAGTCGGGCAGCCGTCACCGCAGTGAGCTTCAGGGCACCGTGTCACCCCAGCCCCCCTCCCCAGCCCCCGACACCCACCGGCCTGCTTCCTGTGCGTGTGGATGTGCCTGCTCGGGGCGTTTCACGCCAGCGGAATCACACGGCGGGCGGCCTCTTGTGTTTGCCTGCTTTCTTGACCGTTTTAGACACTTGGGATTTTCCAACGCTGTCTGCTTCCCTTTTAGGCAAAGTATATCTCTCAGTGCATTGATGAAATCAAGCAAGAGCTGAAGCAAGACAACATTGCAGTAAAAGCCAACGCGGTCTGCAAGCTGACCTACGTAAGTACCGCGGACTGTTTGCTCAGGCGGTGCCCCCCCAACCCCGACGCCGTCAGGCAGGTTGCAGACTCCACCATCCCTCCATCCGTCCTTCTGTCCACCCGTTTATCCGTCCACCGTCCGCTTCTACCCGCCTGCCAGACATGGACACCATCAGCTCCAGGCGCCGGCCTTGGCACAAAGTTGAGGGAGGGCACGCCGCGACGACCCTGGGGCTCGGGGCATGGCGGGCCCCGCCTGGCCTGGGCCAGGCCCCCCTCTTCTGGCCCCTCTGCTGGTCAGAAGGGAGGTGGAAGGCTTGCCAGGGGCGCCTCGTCACTTCGGGGGTGTGGGGAATTTTAACCAGTACTCCTAGATGCTAGTATTTCAACCACAGGCCTTCATCCTGTGTTTGTGATTAACGTGGCCCTGTGGTTTTCAATGGGAAGGCAAGCCCGTCAGAAGGAGAAATGAAATGCCCCGGGGTGTGTGCGTGGAGAGGCCCGCCTGTTCGGGAAGCGTGTGGCGGTCCTGTAGGAGCTGAGACAGATGTTGGACGTTGGGGCTCACGCCTCGGCGTGCGAGTGAAAATCAGCGCGCCTGTCTCTTCAACAGTTACAGATGTTGGGCTATGACATCAGCTGGGCTGCCTTCAACATCATAGAAGTGATGAGCGCCTCCAAGTTCACGTTCAAGGTGAGGCGGGCGAGCTTGCTTTGAGACCTGAACCGCGTGGTGGCAGAGGGTGAGGGTGGCCGGGGGCCACGCCACGCAGAAACAGAGTGCGGGACACGAGCGGCCTATTCCAATCAAACCTCCACGCCTCAGACATCACCAGCTCACGTTTGTCACGTTATTTGTTAGCATCATCTGTGTGCTTTCCTTTTTCAACTTCGAGGAATGTCAGTGAAATGATGGGTCTGTAGGATTATGTATGTGTATCTCATTTTTAGTGTTTATTTTTGAGAGAAAGCGTGTGCACGGGGGAGGGACGGGGGCGGGGGGCAGTGGATCCGAAGCAGGCTCTGAGCTGACAGCAGCCAGCCAGATGCGGGGCTCAAACCCACGAACCGTGAGATCATGACCTCAGTTGAAGTCAGATGCTCAACTGACTGAGCCACCCTGGCGCCCTGTTTTTTGACGCCAGGAAAGATAAATGTGTAACTGTCCAAAAAACAAGAAAGCACCGACGGTCTTGCACAGAGGCCACCACTTGTCACCTGGCCCCAGGGTCTCGTGGTCCTTTCTGAGCGTTTTCCTTCACCTCGCAGGGGTCCTGCTTGTGAGGGATCTGGAGCGCTGCCTCCTCACTCGATATCATAACTCGTAAATATTCTGAAAAACGATCGGCCGTCTGTGTGGCCCAGTTGAGGGCACTCCGTAGTCTTCCTGGGGTCTCACCAGGCGGGCAGCAGAGACCATTTCCAGGTCCCCAGGGCCTCGCGCCCGCCTAAGGGTCACTGCCTGGGTCAGCCCCGCGCTCCCTCTGAAGGACACCGTCATCCTGCCCACCGGTTACTCTCGGTGAAGAAACAAAATGTTGTGTTGCCAGAATCGGGAGGCGCTCTGCACGTGTACGAGAGCATCTCGTCCGTGTGCCAGTGTGACGTAGGTGTCTGCGTCATCCTGGCAGAGGGACCCGAGTGCTAAGAAAACCCAGTGCCTGTGATGACTTACAAATTCGATGTAAAGGGAGCTCCTGGCTGCCCAGGAGGCTGTCAGGACACATGCTGGGGAGAGGACCGGGTGGTCTGGCGGACCTTATGAGAACTTGCATTTCAAAGGCCGGGTCTGGAACTCGGGAGCAGTTTCCTCCTCCTCCTCCTCCTCCTAGAATGACTTTCTGGCACCCACCCACCAGTGTTCCCGCGGCCAGCTGCAGGCTGTCACTGCCTGACCAGGGGGCTTCTTGGCACAGAGCTCGGGGGGCGGCCTGGGGGCTTCTCCCCAGGGCGCCCGGCCCCTGCCTCGTGTGTGACGCCCTGTGTCTGACTCACAGCGGATCGGCTACCTCGCTGCTTCCCAGTGCTTTCACGAGGGGACCGACGTCATCATGCTGACGACGAACCAGATCCGCAAGGTAGGCCGTCCTTGGCCCTCACCGAGTGCCCTCGAGTCACCCTGTCCCCGTAGTATCCTCCACGCTGGCTTTTCTGCTGCTCCGAACGAGCGGTGAGTCGAAAGCAGCGAGGCCCACGAGCTCTCGCTGTCGTGACCCCCTTCGCGAGCCCGTGGCTCGTGAACGTGGCCACGGCATCGGCAGGAGACGCCCAGGAGTGGTGTGGCGGGCCGTCTCCCTGCCCTCGGGCAGTGGCGAAGCTGGAGGTTGCCAGATGTCCCCCTTCCCTGCCCCGGCGGTGGGGGGGGGGGGTGGGCTCTGGGAGTTGGAGGGCTGTCTCAGGCCCCTGTCCCTCTGGGAGTGCTCCTCGGGGCTGCACGCCCTGCCTGCGGGGGCCTCCCTGCCCGGGGCCCTTTTAGTCACGCTGCGTACACATTTCCGTCGTGTGTAAGTTTTTGTGTCTTAGTCTCGAAGATCACCGAGTGGTAACTTTCTTCCTCGGCCGCAGAGCTTCGAGCATCTTTTGGGCAGTAGTGAGGGGGTGTCAGGGAGAGGCAGAGCTCACCGGCGGTGGGGTTTGCGGGCCGGACCCCGTGAGTTGCGGTCGCCCTCGCGGGGGCACCTGGTGACCCGGGCCGGGCTCCTGGCCGGGGTGTGTGTGGGCGCTTGGCGTGGGCCGGGCCACTGGTCTGAGCGCGCGAGCCCGTGGTCGTGCGGAGGTAGCGGTGGTCAGGCTGTATGGCAGAAGTGGACGCCACAGGGCCTCGAGGGGCAAGCCCGGCCGGGAGCGGCCACTGGGGGAGCCTACGGGGGGGGGGGGGGCCCTCCGGCTGCTGGACCCCCAGGCACCAGCCCGCCCGCCCGGCAAGAACGGTCTCTGGCCCAGTGCCAGGGCGCAGCCGTGCCCCCACCCACCCCTTTGTAAGGACCTCCGTTCAGACGTCTCCGCGTGGACGTGTGCTAGAGGTGGGTCGCTTGGGTCTCTGCTGTCAGCACAGAGCCCGACATGGGGCCTGATCTCACAGACCCATGAGATCACAACCTGGGCCGAAATGAAGAGTTGGACGTTGAACCGACTTAGCCCCCACGTGTGTCATTTAAATAAACCCGTGACTTCTGAAACACGGCTTCCGCAGACCGGCCCCACCCCCGTCCCCTCGGCTGGGGCTCCTCCCACTTAATGGTGATGCAGGCGTCCTCCCCAGAAACTTCTGTCTCTGAAAAGCCCCGCGTAAGTCTCACTGAAGAAGGAGCCTGGCCGTCCAGGGCTCCCCCTTGGTTCCGTCCCGTCAGCCTGGGCTGGAGTGGGTTTCCGAAGTTGGCCTCTTCAGGTTGTCCCCACAGTCTGGAAGGTCAACTCCTAAAATGCCTCTCAGTCTGTTTTTACCACGTATAGATGGTGTTTGGGGGGTTCCTTAGGAAAGCATCCCCAGGGCAGGTTTCTGGCACAGACGATGCTTCCCTGGTGTGGAGGCCGGGCCCTTCTGCGCTGTGTAACCAGAGGCCTCTGGCGGCTGCCCGCCCGAAACACGAGCCTTGGGCCGTAGGTGCCGTGCCTTTGGGCGGGGCCGGAGGAGTGGCCCCTGGTTCTGGTCTGGGGACCCCCGCCGCAGGCCTGGGGGGCGGTTAGGGCCGGCCAGATGTGGCTTCCCCTCACGTCGGGGATCACAAACAGGCGGGCAGTTCGCGAGCCAGGCACTGGTACAGGCTCGGCCCCGCCTGTGGTCACGGCCCTGGGACGCCGGGCTGTGTCTGTGCGGAGGGTGGTGCCCGCCGTGGGCCTCTGTGCCCAGCGGGGTGGGGACGGCTCTCCCACCGTCCCAGCTCTTCGGGGACAGTCCCAGAATGGGCTGCTGCTCGCTACTCCTCAGACAGGCACAGCCCCAGACTGCGGGCCGGGAGCCCGTGATGCCCGGGTGGCACCTGCCCGCTGACCCTCCTCCTTCCCTTTCCAGGACCTGAGCAGCCCCAGCCAGTACGACACTGGCGTTGCACTGACTGGCCTGTCCTGTTTTGTTACCCCAGATCTTGCCAGAGACTTGGCCAACGACATCATGACACTGGTGAGTTTGCGAGAGTACCCGACCCCCCTTGGCCTTTGCCCCGTGACGTGACTTGGTCCGTCCAGGTGCCTGGAAAATGGAGGTTAACCGTCACACCAGGGACACTCGGGCACGTGGGAGTGGGCCAGGTTCCCCCGGAAGAGACGGGGCACCGGGTTGACGTGTCCCCCACCCCCTCACCGGTGGGGCCCCAGGCTCCGGCTGTCTCCACCCTCACATCCCTTCGTCACCTTCTTTCACTAGCCCTGCCCGGGGCCTGGGGCGAGCGCCCACGTCCCCCGGCGCGTCCCTGCCACTTACCGCCTCCCTGCCTGGTGGTGGCCCGGTGGCGGGCCGTGGCGGTTGTGGCCCTGCACGTGGTTAGCGTGGTTCTTCCGGCTCCATCCCTGATGTCGTGTTTCCCTCTGGCCACAACTTGACTTCCGGTGGTTCGGTCACCTGAAGGGCCAGGACCCCACCCAGGGCTCCTCTCTAGGCTGTCAGAGCATCTTTCTAAAACGCAGATGTCCTCTTAGAAGTCGTGGTCCTCAGGGGCACCAGCCGTACACCTGAATCTTCAGCTAATTGGGAGGCCTTTTCCCATCCGGTTTTATCTGGGCAGAGCAGAAGGGCGGCTGCGTTCCGCCCCTGGACAGGTCCGTCCGTCCAGGTCAGCCTGTTTGCCGTGTGGATGGATCAGTCTCAGCCTGTGGTCTCAGACTGTGTGTGCCAGCAGCTTCTAGAACGGGGGCCGGTGTGCCTCGGCCCTGCCCCATGCAGCTGGCCCGGTCGTAACTGACTTTGCCCACACTCGCCCCCGCCCACTCGTTCACATCGTGTCCCTGGTGGCTCTCGAGAGCCGGAGCAAGAGTTCTGCCCTTCCGGCCCAGACGGTGCTGGGTCGTGGGGCTGGGAGCTCTCTCGGGGCAAGGTCCCCAGGGCCCATGTGCATCGGAGGCAGGAGGCCTTTCTGGCCAGAGCAGAGTCCCGAAAGGACAAGAGTCCGAGACGGTCACGTGTGGAGGGGACCCTGGCACCCTGCTGTGGGAACGGGCCTCGGCAGCTGGAGGCTCGTGAGGCAGAGGCTTGCTTTCCAGTTCAGGGCCCCGTCCCTCTGTCTGTCCCTCATCGGGTTCCAGCCAGTGTATGACAAGGGTCTCAGCCTCCGGAGGGCGGACATGGGGTCACAGGCACAGGGAAGCAGGTTTCAGTTCTGTCCACGACACTATCATGTGACCCCTGGGCTGGGGGCAGTGGAGCAGGTGAGCAGGCCTGGTTTGGAGGCCAGAAACCAGATGAGCTGGAGAGAGGGCTTTCCTTCGGGTGATGGAGGGGAGACTCGGGCAGATGCAGGACAGGTGAGCAGGACAGGTGAGCTGGGTGGCTGCGGGGAGGGCGACAGGGGCAGCGGGGGAGGTGAGCAGGGCCGGCGCCGGGAGAGTAGCGGTGTGGCGGGGAGGCTGACCGGACCTCTATCCCTGCAGATGTCGCACACCAAGCCGTACATTCGGAAGAAGGCTGTCCTGATCATGTACAAGGTGTTCCTGAAGTACCCCGAGTCCCTACGCCCCGCGTTCCCCCGCCTGAAGGAGAAGCTGGAGGACCCCGATCCCGGTTTGTCGATTGGCGAGGGGGTGGCTGGGGGCGCAGGGCTCCGTGGCATCTGTGAGCCCCTGGTGCAGGATGCTGCAGGGAAAGCGTTGAAGGGGCACTAGGTCCCGGTCTCGTGTCCTGGGATCTCTCCAGACAGCGCCTCCTTCCCTTCTGGCACCTGCTTCCCGCGCTCTGGCCTGGAACCCGCCATTTCTCCGAGGAGCCTGGCCCCGTTTGTGGGCCAGGTGTGGGGTTTAGGCGCCGAGCTCTGGGTGCTGGGTGTCCCCTTGCCTCTGGGCTGCCCTTTTTCCAGCCTCTCAGCAGACCCCCGCCCCGCCGTCCCCACACTGGGGAGTGCCCGCTGTCTGTTCACACCTTAGCGCTCATGACTTGATGCCGGTGTCTTGGCCCCAGTCCCCACCACGGGGCTCGTGCCTACTTGTCCTCTACAAATCCTTCCTTCGTTGAGGACTCCCCAGGCTGAGCAGTGTCAGGTGGCTTCTGTGACACAAGGCAAGTCCCAGCTTGTCTCTCGGGAGAGCCTGCCTTGTCTTCAGGAGAATCAGGCCGTGGAAAGTTTTGTTAGGAAAGTAGGAGCGAGGCGGCAGGCGTGGTGGGTGTCCTGAGCCCGGAGTTCCTTGGGACCTGCAGGGGAGCAGCCCACAGACTCAGGCGACGGGCCGTGTCTGTTGCCTTGGCCTTGGCCGCTGGGAGCCTAGCCCTGACGTGACTTCAACCCGGCCCACAGGTGATGGGCAGTGTGCCAGGCACAGAGCAGGGCTCCCTGCACTTGGGGGGACCAGCCTGAGGAGGACGCCCCTCCTCGAGAAGGCTGTACCTCCCCGTGTTGTTGAGACTCTTAACTGCTGCAAAGGGACTCCCTTGCTGATGGGACACCCCCTTATTTCACAGGGGTCCAGTCGGCCGCAGTCAACGTCATCTGTGAACTGGCCAGGCGTAACCCCAAAAACTACCTTTCCCTTGCCCCCCTGTTCTTCAAGCTGATGACCTCCTCAACCAACAACTGGGTCCTCATCAAGATTATCAAACTGGCAAGTATCCCTCCTGACCTTCCCTTCCTCCCACACAAAACGGCCCCGGCGTGTCCTAGGAGTCCCCTGGGCGTGTGGGTGCGGGTCGGAGTCCGCACGGTTCTGTTCCTGCCACGAGTGACCGCCCCCCCCCGGCTTTTGTCGTCCCTAGTTTGGTGCTCTGACCCCCTTGGAGCCAAGGTTGGGCAAGAAGCTGATCGAGCCTCTCACCAACCTGATCCACAGGTGAGCCCTCGACCCCCATGTGACCTCGTCTGCCGCACGCAGCCCCGTGCCCCCTCTGGGCCCTCGGGGGGACCCGGGGAGAGTCCTGGTGGCAAGAAGCAAACACACGCCATGGGACTTGGCTCCGGACCATGAGCTGTGCCACCGAGGCTCATGCCGGCCCTCCCGGGACACTGGGGACTGTGAATCCGTTTTGGAAACAGCACCAGTGAAAACAAAAGGAAGGAAGACCCCTAGCTCACCAGTAGGCCCTGGCCGTCTGGCTGGGTCTCTGGCCAGTTCCGGAATGTTGCAAGAGCTCCCACTCCACTCTGGGTGCCTGCGCTTGAATCACGGACGCTGAGTGGCGGATGGCACCAGAGATCTGCTCTCCAGGGGACCTGGAAGGATGGGCGGTGGGAGGAACGGGGGTTTCGTGGCCACATCAGACCTAGCGCCACGTGCCCTGCGTGAGGCCTTGGGCTCAGAGCATCTTTGGTTTTAAACGACAGGCATCTTTGCATGTGGTGCGGCTCTGTGGTCTTCAGAGGGGATTAATGGGAAGCCATGAGTCTCGTGACTATGGTGTGGACGGGCTGCTGGCCCCTGTTCTCTGGGACAGGTGGCGGCCATGCTGTCAGGTTTAGGTGACTCGGGATCAAGAGCGTCACCTCGGAGGATGTCAGAGTGGAGTAGACGCACCTGGTGCCTGCCCTTGGGTGTCACCCTGGGCCGTACTGGACGCCCCCAGGGGTAGCACTGGGGCCACGGACGTCTGTGCTGTGCCCACCTGTGTGTGGGCCCCTGAGGCGGGGCAGGGGGCCGTCCCAGGTCCGGAGAGACATTTAGGGCAGGTGGCATTCCCTCACGGACATCACAAAACGGGTTCTGGGGACATCAGAGGTCACCGCCGGCGGTTAGAAAGGGAGGCTAGTGTCCCCCGGGGACTGCCGCGGACCCAGGCGACGGGAGCGTGCGGGGCCACCAGGCCTGCCTCCGCCTCGGGCCTCCCAGTCCTCACCCTCTGCTCTTCCTCCGCCAGCACATCCGCCATGTCTCTTCTGTACGAGTGCGTGAACACCGTCATCGCAGGTGAGGGGCCCGCCCTCCCCCATCGGGACCCCCGGGGGCCACAACCGGCCGTGGGACACATGCGCCCAGGGCCCCTGCCCGCCTCTGGCCTCCAGTGCCGCGTCCTGCCGCCCTCGGCCACGCACCTCCCCTGCCAGCAAGACTCTCCTTCCTGAGTATTCTAGAGCGAGGCTCCGGCCCCGTGCCGTCCCCCGTGAACTCTCGAGCACAGAACCTACCACGGGAAGGTTTCACAGGGCGGGATCGGAAGGCGCTTCCGTGGTTTGAGTCCGGCTGTGGGCCACACAGAGTGCTGGGGGGTGCGTCTGCCCCTCCACCTGCTGTGTTTGGCAGAGCCAGAGTCGTTGCCCCCAGGCCGGCTGGCCGTGTCCTAGTTTGCCGTCTGGGTCACTTGTTCCTGGATGTAGTGGCCCATGGGTTCACCTGCTCTCTGCCTGATTATCTGGCCCAAGCTTTTGGGAAGGCAGCCTTCTGGTCCCTCCTCACAGCCCCGTGGACAGCCTGAAATTCATCACAGGAGGCTGGCCCGGGGTCCACACTTGGTGATTGGAGCTTCGTGGGCCATGGGTGTTCAGAGGCTCAGTGACACTAGTAGAAAGGGAGGGCGGGTGGGTGGGCATTGGGGCAGGCTGGCACCCAGAGGCAGCAAACGCAGAACGTGGAGAGGTTTCTCTGTGTCTGGAGGGGTCGATGGGGGAAACCGAGGTGTGGCAGGATCAGAGCTATCCTTGGTGATGGGCAGGAGATCTGGGAGGAGTAGGCCAAGGCGGGCCTGGCACGTTGCAGGGTCGTGGGTCTCAGGTGGGGGTGGAGCAGGCTCTGGAAATTTCCCTGGACGGGGGTGCCTGCCTCGGGGCTCTCTGTGTTCTTGGCCACAGAGACCCAGCGCTCAGGTTCTCACCGGGGGTCGGTCAGCAGGCGCCTCTGCCGGGCTCGGGCAGAGACCCCAGACCCCAGGAGGGGAGCAGGTCCTCGGCACAAACCTTGTGTCTGCACAGACAGCTCCGGGACACGAGCCCCCTGCCGGTGAGGGCGGCGGGAGCCCCGGAGTCAGGTTCCAAACGCGGTCTCAAGCCGGCCTGTCCTGGGAGAGTGCCAGGCGTGCCCGTGCTGTGTGGCGCCCTGACCGACGCCCCCAGAGGACGTGGGGCGAGGACTGGCGAGTCCCTGAGACAAGGTTTTCTGTTTCAGTGCTCATCTCCCTGTCCTCCGGCATGCCGAACCACAGCGCCAGCATCCAGGTACGCCCCCCCACCCCCCTATCACGACGCGTCGTGCCCTGCGCCAGGCCCTGTGTGGCGCGCGTCTATGGAGTTGACAAGGGAGCAAGGGGAACACACGTTCGTGCCCCTGGAGTGTGTACGTGGGCGGTCCCCAAACTATGTCCCTGCTGGAGCCCACAGGCCACCTTCCTGCCGCGGGGAGCAGGGCCGGGTGTCCCCCTGCCCCTCCTGGTCCCAGGAACCTGTGAGCCGGACCAGGGCGCGCGGCAGGCCTGGGGTCACAGGATTCACTGTTGTCTCAGAGGCGTGACCACTGTCGCCTTCTCCTCTGCAGCTCTGTGTCCAGAAATTGAGGATATTGATAGAAGACTCCGACCAGAACTGTGAGTTCCTCTCTGTGCCTGCACCCGGAGCCTGCGTGGCGCTGGGGCTCTCGATCCCGCACGAGCACAGGCGCTGGGACTCTTCCGCTGTGCCCCCTAGTGTGCACGGGGTGCCGCGGGCTTCGGCAGCATTTTAAAGAAGCCAATCTTTCTCCGCTTGGCCGCAGCCCCTGCCCGCTGCCCTCGTGCACCACCGTCTCAGTGTGTGACTCAGTGGTGACGGCCCCTCCCGCGTTTAGCTGGCGGAGTTTGAGACTCTGGGTCGTGTGCCCACGCGCCCGGGGAGGTGCGACCCGGGCGAGGTCCCCGAGCACCAGTTCCAGCGTGGAGCTAAGGGGGCTGCTGGGGAGACACAGTCGGGGGGTGAGAGGAGAGCTGCAGGGTGAGGCCCGGAGCCGCACTGATGTCTCCTGCCTGAGGCCTCCCCGGGACCGTCCAGAGAGGCCAGCTCCCCCGTTGGCCTTGCTCGTGCGCCTGCGTGTTCTATAGACATGCTCTATCAGGGCTTCTGGCCTGTCACGCGCCCCGGAGCCCGGACCGGAGCGTCAGGGGCTTCTGAGGGCCCGGGAGCACTGGCTCCACGTTTTCAGTCCAGATCTGTTTGCGGCAGGGGCTGCCGGACCTGTCCCGCGAAGGGCCAGACAGGGCCCCGTCGCCCCCACCGTCGTGACCACGGGCCACGTGCTCACGCGAGGCTTTTACAGAAACAGGCTCTGTTGGGACCTGGCCCGTGGAGGCCCGCGCTTCAGTGCCCTGCTTCGGCGACCCCATGTGTGGGTCGCTCAGGGGGAGACAGTGGCGCGCCGCATGCGGGAGGTCACCTGGCCTGCAGCGCCCACTGTTGAGGACACCCGGGGGCCAGCGTGCGGCCCGTCCTGGCGGCGTCCACGTCGTCGCTGTCTCCGCACAGGCCCCGAGGGCTGTGAAGGCGCGTCCGTGCTAACGGGGTCTCGCCGTCTCCGCAGTGAAATACCTGGGCCTGCTGGCCATGTCCAAGATCCTCAGGACGCACCCCAAGTCCGTGCAGGCCCACAAGGACCTCGTCCTGCAGTGTCTGGACGACAAGGACGAGTCCATCCGCCTGCGGGCCCTCGACCTCCTGTACGGAATGGTGTGTGCCCCGCCCCGGCCTGTGCTCCCCGCTCCCCGCACGCGTCCCCGGGCTCCTCCCTCACCGGCTCCTCCCCTCCCCCCAGGTGTCCAAGAAGAACCTGGTGGAGATCGTCAAAAAGCTGATGAGCCACGTGGACAAGGCCGAGGGCACGACCTACCGCGACGAGCTGCTCACCAAGATCATCGACATCTGCAGCCAGTGCAACTATCAGCACATCACCAACTTCCAGTGGTCCGTGCCCCACAGCCCCGGGGGCGGGCGCCGGCACGGGGCGCACTCCTCAAGGGCTCCCTCCTGCAGGTACATCAGCGTCCTGGTGGAGCTGACCCGGCTGGAAGGCACCCGCCACGGCCACCTCATCGCCGCGCAGATGCTGGACGTGGCCATCCGCGTGAAGGCCATCCGCAAGTTCGCCGTGTCGCAGATGTCCGCGCTGCTCGACAGCGCCCACCTGGTGGCCAGCAGCACCCAGCGCAACGGCATCTGCGAGGTGCTCTACGCGGCCGCCTGGATCTGCGGGGAGTTCTCCGAGTGAGTGCGCTCCCCAGGGAGAGGCGTGGCGGCTGCCCCGGGCCCCCTTCCTGGGCCGCTGTCTCTGGGGACGGCGCGGCAGTCAAGTGCACATTTCCGACCACGAGCCCCAGCGAGGAGCCGGTCGCGGCGTGGCCCGGGGTGATGGGGTTTCTCCCCAGTGTCCTCTCCTCCCTGCCCGTCGCAGCCGCGGAGGTTCTGTCGCTACAACGATGCTGTCGAGCTGGTTTTGTTTTCTTTTCGTTTTTTTTTTTTTTTTTTTTTTTTTTTTTGGTGCCGCTACTCCGTCATCGTCCCGTCGTTGCTGTGGCTTCTTCCCTAGAGTCCTGTCCGTCTGGCCTGGTGCCTGGGGATGGGGGAGCGCCCACGTGACCCCTGTGGCGGGGCGGCCTGCTCATCGGGCCCTTCTTGTCCGCAGGCACTTGCAGGAGCCCCAGCAGACCCTCGAGGCCATGCTGCGGCCTAAAGTCACTACCCTACCCGGCCACATCCAGGCCGTGTACGTGCAGAACGTGGTCAAGCTCTACGCGTCCATCCTGCAGCAGAAGGAGCAGGCGGTGGAGCCGGAGGCGGCCCAGGACGTCACCCAGCTCATGGTGGAGCGGCTGCCCCAGTTTGTGCAGAGCGCGGACCTGGAGGTCCAGGAGCGGGTGAGCGTTCCTCGGGGGTCTGCCTCCGGAAGAGCCTGTGTCTCTCGTTTGTGGCCGGCTTCGCCTTTCCCAGAGGGCATCTTGGGAGAAATCTGCTTTCCAGGCTCCCTCCCGGCCCCGGGGATGTGGGCGGGTTCCGGCCCCCCCCCCCCCCCCCGGCGGGGGAGGCGCCGGTTGGTCCTCCGCAGGTGGAGTGCAGCGAGAAGGGGGCAGGTCGTGAGAGAGAGAACGAGTGGGAGGTGCCGGCCTGCGAGGGAAGTATCGGAATCAAGCCGGTTGGCAGCAGGTTCCCGGGTGGGGTGGCGGGTGGCCGGGGACCGGGCCGCTTGCTGCAGGGAGACTGGTCTGGCACGTGCTGCATACAGCAGGCGGGTGGGAGGGAGCTCGGGGGGGGGGGGGGCCGTTTCTGGTGCCCCGGGGGCAGCGGAGGGCTCTCAGTTATCCAGACCTCACAGAAGCGTTCAGTGCCCCGGCCTCGAGCCCTGCGTCAGGCTGGGAGCCGCACTCGAGCCGAGTCCCGGGTCGGAGTCCGCAGAGGACGGGCAGCACGGCGGCGCCCGGTGCCTCCTAGAAGTTGCCGTTTCGGGTTGTCTGGGTCTCGGAGGACAGTGCTGTCTCTGCTTGTGACTCCGTCTTGTTTGGGGGCCAGTTTCAGTCTTTGTCTCCTGCAGACTGACCGGCGGCCAGGGCTGGTATCTTCCTCCCCGGGTGCTTCTGTGTGGCCCGTGGCTTCTCTCGGTGCCTTTGGTATATACGTACACGCGTGTATGTTTTCTTAACGTTTATTTGTTTTGAGAGAGCGCATGCGCACAGCAGAGGGGCGCAGAGAGAGAGGGGACAGAGGATGTAAAGCAGGTTCTATGTTGACAGCAGATAGCCTGATGTGGGGCTTTAACTCACCAGCCTTGAGATCAGGGCCTGAGCTGAAACCGGACACTTAACCGAGCCCACTCTTGTGCTGCTCTCGGTGCCTTCTAGACGTTCTCAGTAGGGTCAGACGAGAGGCAGCCACTCTCCTGGGCTGGGCAATGCGTTAGGGTGCTAAGTGGCCTACAGGGCCAGTCCTCCGTGACCAAACTGTGACTCCCCTGTGGTCTCCTCAGGCGTCCTGCGTCTTGCAGCTGGTCAAGCACATCCAGAAGCTTCAGGCCAAGGACGTGCCGGTAGCAGAAGAAGTGAGTGCCCTCTTTGCTGGAGAGCTGAACCCAGTGGCTCCCAAGGCACAGAAGAAGGTTCCAGTTCCTGAAGGGTGAGCGGCGCGGCCTGTCAGAGGACATGGTCCAGGATGGCAGGAAGAGCAGTGAAAGAACCACAGTGGGGTCTTGACTGGTGTCCCTGTCCCAGCTGCCGCCCCCCAGAAGTAGACGGGGCAGCCCTTGCCTACAGATACCGGGTATGATGAGCCAGCATGGGGTCCCCAGAACACGAGGAGGGTCACGAGGGGCCCCTAGACTCTCACTGGGCAGCCATGATCTCAAGTGGCGGCCTAGCTTTTGCGTCCTCGTCTCCGAGAGGACAGGAGCGTCCCTGTCTCATCTGCCCCCTGAGCGTGCGAGGCTGGCACTCGGGCTGGAGCTGCCTCGTGACCTCCCTGCATCTTATAGCCTGGACCTGGACGCTTGGATCAACGAGCCGCCCTCGGACAGCGAGTCTGAGGACGAGAAGCCCAAGGCCATCTTCCACGACGAGGAGCAGCGCCATGCCAAGCAGCGGCAGCCGGAGGCAGAGGAGGAGGAGCTGGCCCGGGTGAGCACCGGGTGCAGGGAGGCCGGGCTTCGTTCCCACTGGGGCCTCCGGGGCGGACGGCCTCGCTCAGAGCAGACCCTGGACCCTGAGCCCCCAGGTGGCTGAGCATGTTCCTGTCCTGTCCGACCTGAGCTTTGTCCCAGTACCCTCAGGGGAGCACTGAGCCAACCTGGGAGGTCTGGGTTGGGTTTTGTGCAAATGAGAAGCGTTTTCTCTTAAGGCCTGAGCTCCTCAGAGAGAGTCATAGGGCCTGGTTTGGCAGGCAGGGGGTTTCACTCGTGCTTTCTGGGTGGAGGGTTTTATTGTCTTTTATTTTAAGAAAATTTTTTTAATGGTTATCTTGGGGGTAGAGAGAGAGAGAGTGCATGTGCTCATGTGCACGAGCGTGGGAGGGCAGAGGGAAAGGGAGGCACAGACTCTGAAGCAGCTCCAGGCTCTGAGCTGTCAGCACAGAGCCCAACGTAGGGCTCGAACTCCCGGACCGTGATATCGTGAGCTGAGCCAAAGTTGGACGCTTAACCGACTGAGCCACCCAGGCCGCGCCCTTGGAAGATTTTATTTTACTTTAAAAAATGTTTTTTCTTGGGGCGCCTGGGTGGCTCAGTCGGTTAAGCGTCCGACTTCGGCTCAGGTCACGATCTCGCGGTCCGTGAGTTCGAGCCCTGCGTCGGGCTCTGGGCTGACGTCTCAGAGCCTGGCGCCTGCTTCCGATTCTTTGTCTCCCTCGCTCTCTGCCCCTCCCCCGTTCATGCTCTGTCTCTCTCTCTCTGTCTCAAAAATAAATAAACGTTAAAAAAAAAAAATGTTTTTTCTTAATGTTTATCATCTACCTGGGAGAGAGAGACCGGGACAGCGTGAGTAGGGGAGGGGCAGAAAGAGAGACATAGAATCTGAAACAGGTTCCAGGCTCTGAGCTGTCAGCACAGAGCCTGACTCGGGGCTCGAACTCATGAATTGTGAGATTGTGAGCTGAGCCAAAGTCAGATGCTCAACGCACTGAGCCCTGCAGGCGCCCCTCCGGTGGAAGGTTTTATAACATGCAGCATTCAGACAGCTCAGAAAAGTCCAGAGATACTGCATCCCCTCAGCTCCCCACCACACCATGCCTTATCGTCCTGAAACAAGGGGTCCCCTCGTGGCCTGTCCTGCTCTCCTCCTGCCCATCTGCAGGCTGAGCCTTCAGGCAGTGTGATCTGACTCCCAGCTCAGCTCTTCTTCGTGACTGAGCGACCTCGGACAGCTCACCCAACCTCTCTGAGCTCACATCCTTGAAACAGAAGGCCATCTCCACATCCCGGGGTCATTTCTGAGCTCTTGCTGTCCCCCCACTTGTTCCTGCTGCGGTCTCCCTATTGGTCAGGGGCCACCAGTAAAGTACCGGGGCGTTCCGGGCCCGCCTGGGGCCTGCAACATGGACGCAGTCCACGCCTGGAAGGGAGGGTCTGTTCCACGAGCATATTCACTGACTTGCACTTCGAATCCTGTCCCTGCAGCGTCGAGAAGCCCGGAAGCAGGAACAGGCTAACAACCCTTTCTACATCAAAAGCTCCCCATCTCCCCAAAAGGTGAGGCTGGCCCCAAGTCGTCCTTGAGAGACACTCCCCTACCCCTGAGCCCCACAGCGCCCCCATCCGCTCTCGGGAGGACACCAGGGGCCCCCAGCTCCAGGCCGGTGTTTGGTTGTCGCGGTAGGTCCACGTGGCCCAACTGCCAGGTGGGTCTGAACACCAAGACCCGGGAGCGGGTGTGGATGTGGGGTACTCCACATGACTAGAATGTTCTAGATCTTAATCCAGGTGGTGCCTGCTGCCTTCCTCCGTGTCCTCCCCCTGCTGGGCTCCCCCCGGTCGACGCGGCTCCATATGGGTGTTCCATCGCCCTCCTCTGGGGATTGCCAGGTCACCTCGTGGCTCCGCTCAACTTTCTGAGGGGCCGAGGTGGCCCACACCTGGCGTGCACCCTCACCAGCTCCTGTGATGTCTGACTTTGATTTTAGCGCACGCAGGGGGTTCGGGCTGCATTACTTTTCTAACTCGAAGTAGGTGACCCAGACAGAAAGCTGTGCCTCGGCCCTGTGCCTGTTGGTGCTGACGGACCGTTCCCCAGTCTTAGGGGGCTGTGCTCCCCAGGGTGCCCCGTCGCATTTGCAGGGGTCCCGCACACCGCCGGCTGCGTGCGTGTGTCATCCTGGGCCGTGGCCCCACCTCGGGTGTCCCCGTCTGTCCGTGCGTCCTGCCCGGTAATGCTCACTGCTTGCTTCTCCAGCGGTACCAGGACATGCCCGGAGTGGAACATATCCCCGTGGTGCAGATAGACCTCTCGGTGCCCCTGAAAGTGCCAGGCAAGTATTTGCACAGGCGGGGTGTGAGCCCCGGGAACCCATGAGCGAGGGGGTGGGGGCCCGAGTCTGGGTCCCGGATGCTGCCAAGGGCCGGCCTTACCAGCCCCGGACCTGCCCCCTCCTGCATCCTTGGCTGGAGTAGGTTCCAGATTGGAGGGTGAGTGGGGGGTACACGCCAAGGGCCCCAGCCTCTCCATGCTGGCGCCGCCTCGTTTCTCCCTGGACCCTGCCGCGCCCCCACCGCCACCCCCACCCCCGCCGCCACGCACCCGCACGTCCGCACTCGGAAAGCCTCTGCCTGCTCCCGGGCAGCCACGGTGGCAGCCCCTGTGAGCTCCCTCGCCCCCTTTTAGCGCAGACCACGGTGGGCCGTGGGCCGCTCGCCCTGCTGAGCCCCCAGGGGC
The DNA here is from genome assembly GCF_018350195.1 of Panthera tigris. Lineage (NCBI taxonomy): Eukaryota > Metazoa > Chordata > Mammalia > Carnivora > Felidae > Panthera > Panthera tigris. Next base: position 1,347,133 of record NC_056661.1, on the reverse strand, counting down.
CAGCCTCCCGCACGTGGCTCTCGGGGCCAGGGCGGCGCTGAGCACCGTGGGGCGCACGCCTGCAGGGATGCCCGTGTCGGACCAGTACGTGAAGCTGCAGGAGGAGAGGGAGCACCGGCAGAGGCTGGAGAAGGACAGGAGGCGGAGGAAGAAGAAGGACAAGGACAAGAGGGGCAAGCCGCGGCGCCACAGCTCGCTGCACACAGAGAGCGACGAGGACATGGCCCCGGCGCAGCGGGTGGACATCGTCACCGAGGAGATGCCTGAGGTCGGCCCGCTGGGGCCACGACAGGCGGGGAGCGGGTTCCCTCCACGGGCAGGTGTCCCGCGGGCACCACCGCCGCTCCCGGGGCCACGCTCGGGCGGGCCTTCCCGTCACTGGCGTTCTCGGGGGGCCCCTGGCATCCCGACCTCTTGCCTACGGAGTGCCCGTGGGGGCGGGGGGCTTCACAGACCCCGGGGGGCTCGGGCCGGACGGACCGGATGCGCTTTCTCTCTCCCCTCAGAACGCTCTCCCCAGCGACGAGGACGACAAAGACCCCAACGACCCTTACAGGGCCCTGGACGTCGACCTGGACAGGTAAGCACGGGGGCGGAGCCGGGCCGTCCTGTTTCCTGTGTCCCCGTCAAGTGCTCGCTGTGATGCACCCGCCTGCCCCCAGGCCCCTGGCCGACAGCGAGAGGCTGCCCGTCCAGAAACACAGAAACGCCGAGACTACCAAGTCCCCCGAAAAGGAGGACGTCCCTGTCGTGGAGAAGAAGATCAAAAAGCCCAGGAAGAAAGAGAAGAAGCACAGAGAGAAAGAGCGAGAGAAGAAGGAGAAGAGAAAGGAGGAGAAGGAGGTGGGCGCGGGCAGCCGGGTGCAGGGACCCCCGCAGCCCCCCACGCTGAACGCCACATCGCCCCACGCCGGCCCGCGTGGCCACGGCGGGGCAGGCCTGGGGGTCGTGCCGGTGCGCGGCCGTCCGGGGCCGCCCGCCGTGGCGCCGGTAGGGCGGGAGGTGCCGCCCGGTCTCCCCGCGCGCGGGTCCCCGTGGAGCCGGAGCGGCCGCGTCCGGTCAGGGCGGCGCCGCCCGTGCTCCTCTGGAGCCTGCGTTGCTGCTTCACCGAAGGCGCGTCTTCCTGTGGTTCCAGGGCGAGGACTTCGATTTTTGGCTGTCCACCACCCCACTGCCCGCCACGGCCCCGGCCCCGGCCCCGGTAAGAGCCTGGTGGCCTGTGCCGGCCCCACCCGGTCCTCCACTGGACACACGGGTGCACGTCCGGGCTGTCCGCCCCAAGGTCGCGTGGGCGCACAGACCGGCGAGGTTGGGGCCGGCCCAGCCGGTGGCTGTAGGAACGGCCCCCGTCCCAGCCTGCAGCCCCTCGGCCGGGCCGGGCCGCCTCTCCCCTCTGGCGGCCGTGCGCTTCGGTGCCGACCGGATGCCCCGTGTGCTGAGGGAGGCCGGGCCGGGATGCGGGGCTGGGGGCGCAGAGGACACCCTGTCCCGGGTGCCACTTGGCTCCTCGAGCGCTGCTGCCCGGCTTCCTGCAGGGAGAGCCTGGAGCGGACGCCGTCACCGCTGCCCCTGAGGGAGGGGGCGAGGAGCCCAGGAGAGAGGAGCGAGGCGACGACGAGGATGGAGACAATGAGCGGGACCCCGAAAAGGTGAGGGCGCGTGCCTTGGCTGCCCTCGTGGAGTGGCCGCGTGGCTGTGCAGGAGAGGGTCGTTCCCGAATCCCGCGAACGGGGGTCATGGGGGTCCTGGTGGCGGCTTCTCGCTTTTACGTCTTATTCGGTAGTAACTCACCCATGGGCAGTCGCACATTTTCACAGTCTGTGGTTCAGGGGCGTTCACCGTGTTGTGTTACCATCACCGGTGCCTAATTCCAGAACATTCCCTCTCCCCAAAAGAAACCACGTCCCCACCCGCGGTCACCCCCCACCCCCTCCCCAGCCCCGGCCCCCACGAGCCCCCTTCCTGTCCCCGGATGAACCTGTTCTGGACATTTCACACGCGCGGACTCACACCCCGCGTGGCCCCTCGTGTCTGGTCCCCTCCCTGAGTGTCGTGTGTTCGGGGTCCGTCCTCGGGCAGTGGGTGCGGACGCCTTGTTTCTGCTTGCGGCCGAGGGACGTGCGCGTGTGCGGTGGACACATGCGTGTCCGTTCACCCACTGAAGTTTTCACCTCTTGGTTGTCGTGAGTCGTGTTCCCGCGAGGGTGTGTGTGCGGGTTTTGGCGTGGACGTGTGTTCTTGTGCCTGCGCTGAGGAGCTGCCGGGCCACGTGTCCACGCGTGGGTTCTGGCTGGTCTCCCTGTGCGTTTTCACCCGTCGGCGGTGAGCCGCTAGGTCCTCGCCTGCTCCCCGTGGACCCGGGGCTTGCTGGTCTGTGCACTCTGCCGCGCGTGCTCCTTCCCTCGGCTCGCTGGCCCTGCGTCTCGGAGACGTCGTGTCGTCACGACGCGTCCGCGGGCTGCCGAGTGGCCTCGGTGCGTGTCGTGCTTCGCTGGGCGGCAGCGGCCAGAGAGCGCTGAGGGTTGAGCCTGGTCTCTCTGCTCCAGAAGGCTTCGAAGCATAAGAAGAAGAAGCACAAGAAGGAGAAGGAGGAGAGACCCAAGGACAAGAAGAAACCCAAGAAGAAGCAGCCTCCAGGTGAAGAGGCGGCAGAGCCCGTGGAGAACGGCGCGCTCGCTGACGAGCCTCTCCCGGTGAGGGGTACTTCACTCGCCCCCCGCGGGCCGGAGGCGCCCCCACGGCCCGCCGAGGCCTCGACGCAGGGACAGACCCGGGCCGAGTCTAGGAGCCGCGTCTGCGGGCCGGCGGGCAGTGGGGCCTCGGTGGGCGCGGGCGGGTGACCCCGGGGCTGTGGGATTCGGGGGGGGGGCGCTCTCGTGTGGCGGGACGTCCCCGAGGTGCAGGCGTGCGCTGCCCGGGACCCCCGGGGGCTCCCCGCACCCCGCTTCTCGTCGGTCCAGACGTTCCCACCGGAGCGCTTGGCAGCTGGCGACGGGCCCGGCCCGTGAGCCGCCGCCGCCGCCCTCGGGTTCTCGCTGGCCGAAGCTGAGCGTTTTCCTCTCTTCCTAGCCCATGTCCAGCTACTGCCTCCTGGCCGAGAACTCCTACATCAAGATGGTGAGTGCTGTGGGCATTGCCGGGGGGCTGGGGCGGCCTTGGGCTCCTTTCTCGGGGCGTGAGGAGGGACGCGGTAGGGCTCGGGGGCAGTGAGCGAGCCTTTCTAGGGAGAGAGGCGCACGTGGGTGCTTGCCGCCACGTGGGCCCGCAGGGCCGGCTGGCTGTGGGGGCCCCGAGGGCCGACGTGATGGCCAGCGGCTCTCAGAGAAAGGGCGGGAGCGGCCGGGACCACGGATGGAACCGGAGTGGTTTCCCTCGCGTGAGGGTTCGAGCACTTTCCCCTCTCGGACGCGTTGTACGTTTGCACGGCGGGGTTGCCGGCACTCCCGGGCCCCTCGTGCGGGCCCCGGAGGCTGAGGCCGGCCTTGCCCTGCAGACCTACGACATCCAGGGCAGCCTGCAGAAGGACAGCCAGGTCACCGTGTCCATCGTCCTGGAGAACCAGAGCAGCAGCTTCCTGAAGGGCATGGAGTTCAACGTGCTGGACTCGCTCAACACCAGGCTGGCCCGGCCAGAGGGCTCCTCCGTCCACGACGGCGTCCCCGTGCCTTTCCAGTTGCCCCCAGGTGCGTGGGCCGTCAGGCAGGGCATCGGGGCTCCCGCCGACCCAGGTCCTCTTAGTCCCAGGAGCCCCCTTTCCTCCTGTCACCTGCTTCCCGACCGGGGCGGGCAACGCTGACGACAGGCCCTGGGTGGGGGCAGTGCCGGACCCCAGCTGGGCAGCGCCCCGTGCCGCTCTCGGGACCCACTCCTTGTCCCCTTGTCCTCTTCCAGGCATCTCCAACGAGGCCCAGTTTGTATTCACCATTCAGAGTATCGTCATGGCCCAGAAGCTCAAGGGGACCCTGTCCTTCATTGCCAAGGTAACGGGGCTGGAGGCGGGGCCCAGAGCCCACGGCCGCGTCCCCGCTCCGCGGCCCCCTGCGCCCTCCTCACCCCGTGCCCCCGCTCCCACAGAACGATGAAGGGTCGACCCACGAGAAGCTGGACTTCAAGCTCCACTTCAGCTGTACCTCGTACTTGGTCACGACGCCCTGCTACAGGTGCGTGGTGCCCACCTCCCTCCCGCTTCCGCTCGTCGCGCAGTTAGCTGGCAGACACCCCTGGCCTAAGGCAGGAGGGCCCGGTCTGCCGTTGGCGCAGAAGGTCGGCTCTGGCGAGCGTCCGCCAGCCCGGGCCACGTGGCAGATGCACGGGCCTCGTGGCCCAGGCGGCAGACGGGTTCTCTCCTGGTGCCAGAGGCCAGAGGCCGCGATGGAGGGTCGGCAGGGCTAGACGCTTTTCGTGCCACGCTTGTTGGCGTGCAGGTGCCGTCTTCTCCCCGTGTCCTCACGCGGTCGTCCCTCTGCGTGTCTGCGTCCTGATCTCCTCTGTTTAGAAGGACGTTGGTCTTACTGGTTTAGGACCCTGTTTCCAAATACAGTCACATCCTGAGCTCCAGGGGTCGGGAGTCAACATAGGAATTTGGGGGACGCGGGTTAGCCCGTGACATCGTACAGGACCGTCAGAGACCTCGAGCCGCAGGCACACGAAGGAAGGTGTCACGCCTGGGGCTGGGGGCCCACCGGTCGTCAGCCTCCCTGTCCTGTGTTCTTCTCACAGTGACGCCTTTGCCAAGTTGCTGGAGTCTGGGGACCTGAGCATGAGCTCAATCAAAGTCGACGGCATTAGTATGTCCTTCCAGAACCTTCTAGCAAAGATCTGTTTTCATCACCATTTTTCCGGTAAGGCCTCCGACGTGGCCGGCAGATGGGGCGGCTTTACGCGTGCGCGGTCGGCCCTCTGCCCCCGGCGGGCCGGCCCGGGCCTCAGCCTGCGCCCTCTGTTACAGTGGTGGAGAGAGTGGACTCCTGCGCCTCCATGTACAGCCGCTCCATCCAGGGCCACCACGTCTGCCTCCTGCTGAAGAAGGTGAGCCCCGGCCCCCCCTCCCCTGTGCTCTCGAGGCCCCGGGGCCTCTTGGGTTTCGGCGTCTCGCTGAGCTCAGCCCGCCTGTTTCGCTGAGGGCTCGTGAGCCTCCTTCCGAGAGGAGGCCAGCCACCTGCTTCCCCGGCCCGGTCTTGGCGTCAGGCCTGGCAGCCTGCCCGTCGGAGTCGGGAGGGGCGCCCGGTCCTGGGGCGCCTCCTCACCCGGTCCTCGGGCTTTCCAGGGGAGCCGTGTGGGCCTGGGGGGCGGCCTCGGTGAAAGTTTCCATCGGGCGGTGTCGGGTCCTTTCCTCGGCGGCCGTGGGTCCTCGGTCCACGAGCTGCGTCTCGGGCCGGCCGCGGTGGCGTATGGTCCCTCCGCCCAAGTCGCCGAGTCCGCGTGGGTTGTCTTCCGTGGGTCTCTTCTGTGGCGCCCAGTGGGTCCCAGCGGTACCTTCCTTCGCTCCTGACGGTGACCGTTTGTGTCTTTTCTCGTTATCCTTGGCCGTCCTGGCGGGCGGTTTATCGTTTTTCTTGATTTTTTTCAAAGGTAAATTTAAAAGCTACCCTTTAAGGAACTTTGTTTTTTTAAGGCAATAAATAAACTTTGTTCAGCCTCGTTTTTTCCTTCCCTTTTTCTGCCTGCTTTGGGCTTATTTTCTGTTTTGCATGTTTGTTCAGGTAGGAGCTGAGGTTTTCCTTCTTTCGAGAAGAGTTTAATGCTTCGTTTACCTTGAAGCCGTGCTTTAGCTGAACGCCACGGGTGTTTAAATATTTCGTGTCTATGTCTAAACGGTTCTAACGTTTTCTGATTCCTGCTCCCAGGTCCTGTAGAGTGCACGGGTCACTTAGAAGCATGTTGTTTGGTTTCCTGTGTTCAGATGGCTTTTTGCTTCGGGTTTGTAGCGTGATGCCACCGTGGTTGGGGGACACGCCGCTTCTGATTTCGGTCCTTTGAAAGTATTGAGATTGGCGTTCTGGCCCTGGACGTGGTCATTCGTGGCTGGCAGGGGTGGCGCTCGTGGATGCGTGGAGGCAGTGAGTGTTCTGCCGGTGGAGCGGGCCCCACCGGTGGTGGTCTCGATTCTTCTGGGCCCTTGGAGTCTGTGTTGCCGGCCCGGCGGCTGCCTGAGTGGGTGGTGTGAGGTTAGTGACAGTCAGGTTGTCTGTCCCCCCTGAGCTGTCGGGTTCGCTCTGTGTGCCTGCTGTTAGGTGTGTGGACCGAGAAAGTCGTGGCGTCTTGACATGTGCACCTGTTTGTTTATCCGCGTCGACCTCCTTCTTTATCTCGGGTTGTTTTCCCTGCTGCGAAGTTCTCCGGTCTGATGTCGGACAGAAAGCCACTCTCGCTTTCTCATGACGGGTGCTGACGCGGCGTGTCTTCTTGAGTGCGTCCTTCCTGTGTTGGAAGGCGTTCTCACCGGTGGGTGCCGTCATCCCACTGACGACCCCGGGTCTCCTCCTCCGTCTGGTCTTCCCCTTCTCCCCTGCCCTCCCTCTCCTGCACGCGCCATGCCGCCCGCTCCACACCTGCCTCCAGCCGCTTCTGGGACAGGCCTGGGGGCCGCGGAGCCTCGTCCAGGGCTAGTTTTGCTGGGCGCGTTAGCTTGGCAGATCTTTGTCTCAGTGCTTTAAAATCACGCCGCTTCTGGGGTGCCTTGGTGGGCTCAGTCGGCGGAGGGTGTGGCTTGGTCTCGGGGCTCTAGAGTTGAAGCCCCACGCTCGGTATAGAGAGGACTCACTTTTTTTAATATTTATTTTTGAGAGGGAGAGACAGAGCATGAACAGGGGAAGGGCAGAGAGAGGCAAAGAGAGACACGGAATCTCTCCAGGCTCCAAGTTGTCAGCACAGAGCGTGACCAGGGGCTTGAACTTGTGAACCACGAGATCCTGGCCTGAGCCAAAGTCGGACGCTTCACCGATTGAGCCACCCAGGTGCCTCGAGAGGACTTAAAAGTAAAATCTTCCAGAAGATCGTCACACTGCCTCGTTTCACAGTCGCAGTTTCTGGACGAGAGCTGCACCCCGTTATTCTTTTCACAGAGAGGCGCCGTCTCCTCTCCGGGTTGTTCGTGGTTGTCGGCCTCCAGCAGGTCACAGCGTGTCTGGCGCGGACTTCTCTGGGTCTGTCAGGAGTGTGCTACGCCTCTTGAGTGTTTGCAAAATTCTGGAAGTTTCCCGCTGTTACTTGAGTCCTTTCTTAGCGCCGGGTTCTTCTTAGCACCGGGCCTGCCTGGCCCCGCCCTCTGCCGTGCCAGCCATTCTGCCCGTGGGCCCACCCGTGGGCCCACCCGTGGGTGTCTCGTTTTGACGACTGTGTATTCCAGGTCTGGAACGTCCGCCGGGCGTTCTCGAGATCTTGCCTGTCTTTGCTGGGATGTTCCGTCTTCCTGTTTGCTTCAACAGTGCTCCTGACTGCGTGTTGGGGGGTGTTTTTTTTTGTTGTTTGTTTTTTAATTTTTTTTTTTTTTAATGTTTATTTATTTGTGAGACAGAGAGAGACAGAGCATGAACGGGGGAGGGTCAGAGAGAGGGAGACACAGAATCTGAAACAGGCTCCAGGCTCTGAGCTGTCAGCACAGAGCCCGACGCGGGGCTCGACCTCACGGACCGTGAGATCATGACCTGAGCCGAAGTCGGCCACTTAGCCGACTGAGCCACCCAGGCGCCCCATGGGGGGTGTTTATAGTAGGGACTTACAAGCCTGTGTCCCATCGGAAGATGCCACGTCCTCCTCATCCTGGCCTGGCCGTTGGCTGCCTTTTCCACAGAGCTGAGCTGAGGTCTCCCGGGTCTCTGGGTGCTCAGTAACCGGGGCCTTGTTAATCCCGCGGGGAACACGGCATGGGCTGCAGGTGCCTGACCTTTGGTCCCAGCGCCCGTCTGTCTCTGTGACCTTTGTCCCGCTTGTCGGAGCTGCCGCACGCGGGCACCGGCCCTGGGACCAGGGGGACAGCGGCTCGCAGACACGTTTACAGGCCGCTTTCCCCAAGGCCCCCCAGCCAGAAGGTGGGCCGTTGCCCAGATTGGGGTTCTCCGGTCCCGGCCTCGGTGGCGGGGGGGGGGAGGAGGGGGGTGCTCCGGGGCACCTCCCTTGTCTGGATCCGCAAAGCACCAGCACCGAGGGAGGTGGTGACAGACACAAATGGCACATTCGGCCACGAGGCGGCCTCTGGGCGTCGCGTTCCACACCCTGCACAGGCCTGACGGCCGATTCCCCTTTTCCAGGGGGAGAAGTCCGTGTCGGTGGACGGGAAGTGCAGCGACGCGACGCTGCTGAGCAACCTGCTGGCGGAGATGAAAGCGACGCTGGCCGAGTGCTGAGCCCGGCCCCCCGCCCCCACCCCGGCCCCCGCTCGGGTCGCGAGGTGACACGCTGTACTGACACATCTTGTCGGCGTTCCTACTTTGCCTCTTCCCGTCTCTTCAGCGAGGAGCCCCGAGGCTGCCCGAGGAGCCGGCAGCGGCGCCCGGTGGACCGTGTGGGGTGGCGCGCCCTGATCCCGCGAGGCCACCCGAGTGCCCCACGGCCCCCACACTCCCTGCCTGGGGGCGCCTGCTCACCCTCCTCCCTCGCGGCCGCGGGCCAGGACACCCGGTGGCCCCGGGGCCGTGCAGGCTGCTGTCGTGTTCCCCGCGTCCCACCCACGTGTTCATGCGTTGCCACGGCTGCCACCCGGGGTGGGGTCTAGTCGGGATCCCTGACGGAGTGGGGCCTGGACCTTGTTGGTTTACATTTCTTTCCTGTCCAGTGAAATGTGTCTCGGTCGGTGGTGTTTGGCGAGTGGTGGGGACTGTTTGCGATTCTAGGTCCCTCCTGTCGCCGAATGCTCCCCAGGCTTTGTCCCACACCGTGCCCGCAGCTGCGGGGAAGGCCCGGTCCTGGGGGGGGGCCGGGGGCCCGGCCCCTGGAATGCACCTCACGGGGCGGGGCAAGGGGACCCCGGACCACCCCGTCAGAGATGATGGTCCTCAATGACGTAACTTCCTTTTGACGAACACTGTCACTTTAGCATGTAGGGTAATCTATTACAGAATCCTGTGCAGTGATTCCAGAACCTCAGAATTGTATGATGTGTTCTATAAGAATTGATTTGCTATCGACATTCCCAGATAAAGGACAGAGAGACATATCACGCTGCTGTAATGATTTTGTGTCGAGATGATCCAATAAACTTGTAACACAGACGTTTGTCTGTCGCACCTCCTGTCTGTGCCGGTGTGCACACCCGGTTACAAGAGGGACTCCGGACCATCCTCGAGCTGCCTGGGGCACCCTCGGGAGGTCACACAGCGTGCTGGGGATCCCTGTCCCCACCTGCGAGCGCGCCCTTCCCTTCGTGATGGAGGTGAGGTCATCCCCACACATGGTCCAAGCCCCAGCAGGGAGCCACGACCCCACCCATGGGAGGTCCACCAACGTCGCGGACCGCGCCCTCCTTTCCCTTCCCAGGGAACCCCACTAGCGGCGGGTGTGTAGGTGAGCGGCAGAAGCAGGTGCCGGAAGGCAGGCCCTGCCCGTGCTTCAATTTGCCACATTGCCACTGTCTTTACTGACGCCATGTGGCCAAGGGACAATTCAGGACCGGTAAGGCCGGGTCAGCAGACAGAAAGCCGTCCGACCCCTACGCGGACCCGGTGCCGGGCAGCCCCCGCCTTCCACCAGCTTCTCTTCCTGATGATCGCCCGCCCGAGCCAGACCCCTCGCGGGTCCCTCCGCTCCCTCACCAGCACTGGGGCAGCAGAGGCCCCATTGACGCCTTGAGGCCGTTGTTGGCCGGTAAGACCACCGGCCCGCACAGCCTGCCGGAGTGGTGTTCCACGCCCACCCGGCCCTGCGGACTCTTCTGACCTCCGTGTACCTGCTCCTGGCAGGACTAGTCCCCGACTTCTCGCCTGCCAGGCGCATCAAGCCATTTACCGTGGGTCTCTCGTAACGCACATGAGTGTTTGCGAAAGGAAACGACGTGCTAGGGACGCTTCCTGTGCTCCTTCGGCTGAGGTTTAGCCCGGCGTGGCGAGTCAAGAGCACCCGCTCGCGCCGAAGGCTTGGGTCTGTCAAGCCTGCCCGGCTGTGTTGAGACGGGTTGCGGTACAATTGGCATGGAAATCCCGGGGCCGTCAGCCCTGCCCCAGTGCCCGTGACCAGGATGTGCCTTTCCTGGGGACCCAGCCCTGGTTGCCCCAACACGGATACTCTGTGATGAGAAACAGGGACGTTTAATCATTGCCTCTAATAGCCCTACGGTTCCGCCCGGCGGTGATGCCCTCTATATACAAAGCCACGCGCCCTCCCCGGCCCCGGTCCCAGCCTCTGATGGCAGTGCAGGGACTCAAGGCAGCAGTGAGCCTGCTCCGTGGGGTCAGGCTGGGGCAGTCCAGCTGAGTCCTGACTCCACCTCGAGGCTAGGGCCAGTCTGGCGATGGCCGGTGGCCGTCAGTGCTGTGTCAGGCACTCGGAAGCATTTTCCAGAGTCAGGTTGGCCAGGTGTGGGGGCTCAAGACATGTGAAACTCGGTGACATCAGACTGTTGGGGGAGACATGGGTGCCCTCAGATCTTCTCTCTCTGCTCCGCCTCCCCCCCTCCCCCAAACCAAGGTCTTTGCTACGGGCCTGGGGCATGTGACAGGGCTGCAGACAACCCTCAAAGCTCAACTTGGAGGTCTTGTGGCCTGTACCCATCCCCTAAACAGCATCGGGGCCGAGCCCAACTCTCTTGCAAGGGGCTGCAAAAAGGGGGTGGGAGGCTGTGGCGAGCTGGCCATTGGGTTTTGATCTCTGGCTTAGGCTCAACCCTGCCTACAGAGCCCACCCAGGTCTTCAGAGCCTCCCTCCTCTGCGCCACTCACAAAGCTGGAGTGGTTCTGTGCATCCAGGAGAGGGGAGGAAGATCCGATGTTTATTCGAAGTGGTCACTTGGGTGTGGTTGCAGGGGTGACATCCAGCTTGTCCCAGGTGCAGAGAGAGCCCTGCCGGCTGTGTCTCCCTAGCCAGCCCCTCCCCGTCCATCCCTGACTTAGAGGCCCCCGTGCCACCCCTTTCCTGACTCCCTCGTGCTCCCCTCCAGAAGGCCAGGCCAGGGTTTTGGAGAGAACAGACGGGGCGGGGGCCTTACCTTGTGTGGTCATCCTGTCTGAAAGACATGACAGGGTCCCAGTTAGACCCAAGCTTTAGGGCTGTGCTGTGCCTGTGGCCCCCAAGTCCCTCCACTGGGGCACATCCATCATGGGCCGCCCCCGCCCCCCCCCCCCCCCCCCCAGCTCTGACCACAGTCCTACCAGCTGCTTAGGGCAGGGGTAGGACCAGACTCTATGGAAACCTTTAACTTGGGTGTTGCGCCCCCTGGTGCCAGCTGAGCGCAGAGGAAGGGCGGGCTGGGGTCCTGAGCACTGGAGCAGGTGCCGCCTCCCGTGGCCGCCCTCCGCGTACTCACCCACAAGGGCACATAAGCACACCGCCTCTGATAAGTCATGCTGGGTTTGGGGACAGGGGACTTACTTGTGCCACTTATTTCTACAACGACAGCAGGATTGGAATCAGAACGTCAGGGGTGGAGGAGAAGGTCCCCTCCCTGAGCCCAGGGGCCCCAACTCACATGTACCGGAGGAGGCCCTGCACAGCTGTTTCCCACTGTGCCGATGACCTGTGGGGACACGGGGCGTGGAGACGGGGCGCCCCAAATCCAGAACTCAGGGCCTGCCGAGGGGCTACCACCCCACCCGACCCCGGTGGAGACAGGCCAGGGAGGAACAGGGAGGGTCCCAGGAGAGCCTCAGACCCACGGGCACAGGGCCCTTGCTGGTCACCACCCGAGCCTGAGCCCTACTCGCAGTTGTAGCCAAAGCAGACGACGTGCGAGTCCGTGCAGTTGGTACAGGAAATGGTCTCGTACTGGAAGATGCCTGCAACACAGGAGAGGCGGCCGCAGGCTCCCCCCGCCTCGGCCTCCAGGGCTGCCGCCACCGCTGTGCCCCACGGACCGGGCAGGGGCTCACTCACCACAGTGACGCTGACAGTCGATGCGGCCTGTGTGGGGACGAGGGCACTGACGGCACTTGTCCCCCGCCCCCACCTACCCTTTTTATTATTTTTAGTTTTTTTTTTTAGTGTTTTTGAGAGAGAGAGCACGAGTAGGGGAGGGACAGAGAGAGACGGAGACACAGAACCCGAAGCAGGCTCCAGGCTCCGAGCTGTCAGCACAGAGCCCGACGCAGGGCTTGAACTCACGAACTGTGAGATCATGGTCTGAGCCGAAGTCGACACCTAACCGACTGAGCCCCCCCCAAGCGACCCCCGACCCAGCCTTCTTGCCCTGCCAGAGGCTCACCTAGGGTTAGGCTGGCTCTCAGCCTGGGAGGAGGGTAGCAGCCCTACTCAGCCGCTTCTCCAGGGACAGGCTGGGGGAGGGCTGGAGTTTATCCAGGCCGCCTGCTGGTGCCCACGGGAAGGAAGGGCCCCTGCCTCAGGGAGCTGCCCTTCCTTCTCTCTGTTGGGAGCCGGCTGCACTGAGCCAGAAGCCCCAGTCCTGTCACGCCAGCCTCTGCCACTCCCTGGCCAGGGCCCCTGGCTCCGGAGGGACTTCTGAAATACCCCCGCGGCGCTCCCCAAGCCCTTCCTTTGCTCACTTTCGATGATTGCATTCTGGATGAGGTGCACCTGCTCCCGAAAGATGGCTCGCAGCTCGTTGGGGAAGTACCCTGTGGGGGTAGGCAGGAGGGAGGTCAGGCTCCGGCGCTGGGCGGAGGGGAGCTGTCTCGGTGTCCCACGCGCGCGCGGCGCCCGCCCCCTTACCGGGGAAATACATCTTCCCCTGGTACAGCTGATCCATCTTCTGGTACACGGCGTTCGCCACTTGGTTCAGCTTCTCCCGGGCTGGAGGCCGGAGAGGGAGGCCGGTGAGCTGCGCGGGCCGGGGTCAGGCCGGGGTCTGGCGGGAGTCTGGCCGGGCCGGGGGGGGGGGGGGGGGGGGGGGGCGCGCCCGGGCGGGGCCCCGCACTCACTGATCTCCGCGGGGATGGCCAGATGCAGCTCCTTCATCGTGTCCTGGCTCCAGTCGCTGAGCAGCGAGCCCGACACGGGGATGTCGCCCACCCACCAGGACTTGAGATTCACGTGATGGCGGTAGAAGGAGAACTTCTCCGAGAAGTTGCCGTGACAGTGCAGGCAGCCGCGGGCCAGCGCCGCGGTCAGGCCGAGGCACAGCAGCAGAGCCATGGCCCGCCCCGCCCGCCGCCCGCCAACCAACCAACGGCGCCTCCCGCGCCACGCCCCCAGCGCCGGCCTCGCCCGCGCAACGGACAACGGGCTGCACCGGCCCCGCCTCCGGCCCCGCCCCCACGCCGCGCCCCTTGCCTGCGCGCACGGCACGCGCACGCGCACGCTCTTCCTTCTGGGCTGGCCCTGTCTCGCGGACCCGCTCGCGCTCCTGGCACTGCGCCAGCTCCGCCGGTCGGCCTTGAGCCCCTGGCCCGGGCCAATGACGTCACCGCCCGTTTCCGGTTGCCCGGCAACAGAGAGCGCAGCGGCGGGGAGCATTCCCCTCCCCCCGCTCTAGGCCTCGGCCCCTTCGGCTCCGCTTCCGGGGAGGCCTAGGCCGGTAGCGGAAGTGGACCTGGCTGGGCGGGGCGGCGGGGGCGGGCCGCGGGCGCTGTTCCTCCTGGGCGGCGGAGGGGACCGGACGGAAGACGCCGGACGCGGGGCAGGCGCGAGACCCGCTCGACCGGTGGGGGCGTGAGACCGCAGGTGGGTCCTCCGAGGGGCGGACGCGGGCGGCGGGGAGGCCGGGTCCCTGGGGAGCGGCGGACGCGGGCGGTGGGGAGGCCGGGTCCCTGGGGAGCGGCGGACGCGGGCGGCGGGGAGGCGGGGTCCCCGGGGAGCAGCGGATGGGAGAGGTACGATGGGCGTGAACTTTTGCATATCGCACACCCCGCGAGTCCACTTGCACTTTCTGGTTGTGGACTTGATTCTGGACACATGGTCCCGGCCAGCTGCTTCCTCATTCCTGCCTTCTTCCACCCCACACAAAGTTCGGGGGCTCCTATTGGCCCGGTTACAGGTTCAGCGGGGAGTGGTAACCAAGGTCCCAGGCCTGGCCAACATCGGGACAGGGCCCTGCAGTCTCCCCCAGGTCCTGACCCCCGTGCTTCCGAGTTGACTGCTCAACCCCTGCGCCTGCGTGTTTGGGGTCGCCTGGCGGGTGGTCTGTAATCTACAGATTACGCCCGCTCCCCCTGCCCCATTCGGGCGCCCGCCTCCTCCCCTCCCTGCTGGGGGCACCCACCTCAGACAACAGCCATGCATCACTCCAGTCTCCCCACACGTGGCTTCCTCTCTCATTCACCCCTCGGGCTCCCGGTGCCACAGCCGCTGGCCATGTGTGGCCAGTGTGCAGTTGGAACGCACCTCGTGCAACCTGGGGTGTGTCGCACGTGCCAAATACAAGTCTTGGAAACAAAGTATGTTTAACAGCAAAGAGCAAAATGGGTCTGTGACGTTTTCTGTGTCCGTCAGGTGTCGAGATGGTATTTGGCATTTGGGGGCTAAATGCCATACGGTATTAACGGCGACTTCACCTGCTTCCTTTCACTTTTTCGCTTTTCACTGAGGCTCCTGGAAAATTCGAAACTATGCCTGTGGCAGATGTCACATTTCTAGTGCTTTTTCTGACATTCTGTCCGCAGATGGGTATCCAACTCCTGTTCCCCAGGATTCGTTGTCCTCTGTGGCTTTAGGTGCTTCCTAAATAGAGTAAACTACTGGAAGATTTAACCAAATGCTTGGTGGATCGTAATCGAATCAACCTTACTCATAATTTTAAGTCGAGTTTATTTTTTTAGAGCAGCTTTAGGCTCACAACAAAACTGAGTGGAAGGTACAGGAAATTCCCATAGACTCCCTTTCCCCATAAACGCACCGGCGGCCCCATTATCGACATCCCCACCCAGCACCGAACGTGACGAACCACGGTCCACAGCGGACACGAGGTCGCTCCCGGTGCGGCACACCCCGTGGGTTCGGACGAATGTCACGGACACCTGCCCACCACCACGGTGTCGTCCGGAGTAGACCCGCGGCCCCGAAACTCCTGTGCTCCTCCCATTCACCCTCCCCCACCCCGGCAGCCGTGCCTCCGCGGTCCTGCCTCGTCCAGAGCATCCCGGACTGGGAACCACCCCGTGTGTCGCCTCCTCAGCCTGCCTTCTGTCACCGAGTGCTGTGCGTCTGAGGCTCCCCCGTGTCTCTGTGCGGCTCGATGGCTTACTTTTTACTTGAACTTTCGTGAAGGACAGAGCGCCGTTACCAACTTTACCCCGCACACCGCCCAGCATGGTGTTCGAGTACCAGACGCCCTTAGTAACCTGACGGGTTGAATTCTAGGTGCGCCTCCCTCTGTCTCAGCAGAAGCAAAAGTGGTTATTTTAGTCCCTCAGGGGCTTCTCAGAGATGCCAGTGCAGTTCCTGAATCTTTTCTGAACAGTTTTAAGTCTCTTTGTTTCGTACGTACATATGCCCCAAAGCCAAGACAGCTCAGTGAAAAGTCAGCCTTTAATCATGTTTCCGGGCGCTGTTCTCCCTTCCCCAGCACTTCATAAAGTGGGGGTTTTACAAAAATTCCCCAGGCAGCCGGCTTAGAAGTTGGGCTTTTACTCTGGGAAGTTTTAGACACGCCCCAGCTGGAGGGCCCTGTTCCTGATTTCCTAGAATTTCGAGGTCCGGATTGCTTAAGCGAAAAAGGGGAATCCAACGTCAGAAGCCAGATTCTGGGAAGGAGACGGGCGTTTCTGTGTCTCCTGAGTTCAAAATAAGAACTGTGACTGGGTCACTCTGGGGGTGCGCGGGCGCTGTGGGGGCTGAGCACCGTTCGATGCTCGATGCCAGGAACACCCCAGTCGTGACGGCCACAGACGTCTCCAGACATGGCCCACTGTCCCTGGAGCCGGAGCGGCCCCAGGCGAGACCCTGGCACAGCTGGGAGCTAGGCACAGCACCCTGGAGAGAGCGCCACCTGTGAGTGGATGGGCCTGGCCTGCTGTGGACGCACTGTGTCCGTTTCAGACCAGGGTCTTCTCAGAGTCCAGTCCACATCCTGAGCATCCTGACGTTAAAAGGAAGCTTGGTCAGCCAGCTAGTGGAGTCTGCGTCGGGACGGGAGCGGAGCGGCTTCCCCTGCTGACCTGCGGGCCTCTGCTCAATGAAAGGGCCCCTTGAAACCTCAGGCGGAGGCCTAGAAGGAAGAGGCGTGGCTCCTGAGCAGACAGCCACCCCTGGTCTCTGTCACACTGTGCTTTCTGTCCCCAGGGGACACGGTTTCATCACAGTCCTTGTATATCTGCCTCTGTGGCGGGAGAGGCCCAGCGTCCGCGGCGGCCCCAGTGCACCCAGCACCCCCCAAGCGCAGGCAGTGGGCGCGGGAGTCCTGGGCTCAGATCCCCGGCCCGCCTCCTACTTGCCCTACGATCTGCCCCTCAAAGCTCCAGGAAGGGCCCTTCCTGCCTCTCCCAGCTCCTGGGGGTCACAGGCCATCCTGGGCGTCCCTCGGCTTGCCGACGCATCCACGGTCACATGGCCGACTTCTCCGAGTGTTTGTCCGGATTTCCCGGTTCTCGTAAAGATGTGTGTCCTTGGGTTTAGGGCCACCCTGTCCGGTATGACTTCATCTTGACATCTGCAAAGATTCCAGTTTCCCAACAAGGGCTCACTCACAGGTGCCAGTGGTTAGGGCTTGAACATCCGTTTGGGGGGGGACACGATTCCACCCATGATAGACGGATGGGGAGTGACTGCTGATGGGCAGTCTTTTGAGGTGATGAGAACGTTCTGGAATTAGTGGTGATGATTGCACTATTCTACGATCTTACTAAAAACCGTTGAATTGTGTACTATAAGTTACTTACGTGTGAACTATATCACAATTGGTTAAACCATAAAAGAACTACCGGGAGGGCGGGAGTATATAGAACCCCTCGATGGCACCCGGCCTGGAGTGATCTCTGCAAACCACTTCCTGCAGGACAAGTTGGGGAACTTGGCCCCGAAAACAAAGACATGAGGGCTGGATGCCAGCAAAGCCGCACACCCCGGGGGGGCGGGGGGCTGGGGCCACCTTTGTGTGAGTCCTGCAGGACGGCAGGTGGCCTTCCCACTCAGCCAGCGGTGGGGACACTGAGAAGACAGCGCCGGGGGGTGTGGCCTTTGACAGGACAGAGCCTGGGCTTCCAGCACCTTCCAGCCGAACCTCAGCCGCTGGGCCGGGAGCCGGGGTTTGCTGATCTGGAACATACGGGACCGACCTCTGAGGCTGGGGCTCGTTTGTCTGGAGCCCCAGCTCCAGGGCAGGGTCCCCTTAACGGCGGCATGTCAGGGCCAGGGCCAGGGCAGGGTGTGGGGGCACCGGAAGGAAGCGGCAGCCGCAGCTCTGGGCCTCTGCGAGGCGGGGGCGGGGGAGGGGATGCTTAGAGGGACTGTGTTGTGTTTGGTTTTCAGAATAAAAGGGGGGGTGAGGAGGGTGTGCGTAGGGGCGGGGGAGTTTGTCGGCTTACCTTCCTCAGTCTAGAAGTTTCTGAGCACCGCCACATCTCGTCTGTGGGAAGCACCAGGACAGCCCCCGGAGCCTTTAGCACCGAATCCCCTGCCCCACCCTCCCCTGCGCCAACCGCGGAGGTGTTCCGGGAAGAGCTGGTAATGGGACCAGGGGCGGCGGTGGGGGGGCTTCCCCGGCACCCTGGGCTCCTGCCGCCCCTCAAGGCAAAGGCACCTTCTGGGGGCCGCCGCCCCTCGGCCGGGGGTCGGGAGGGGGGTGCATGTGTTCCTGAGAGAAAGCTGTTTGCTTTTGAGGGGAATTCTACCATCCTGAGGGTAGAAGGGAAGTTTTTTAGGAAATCATTGCTTCCACTTAAAAAACCTTCCCACTTCCTGAGAAGAGACGAAAGCAGGCAGGAGCCCTGTAAGCCCCCCACTGCCCTGCCCCGCCCCACCTTCCAGAACCATCCCCGTGTGCGTCTGGTCCGTGGCACGAAGGCGTGCAGACAGACCACCGTCCTGCAGTACCCCTGAGGCCGCACTCCCATGTCACACGGCGTGCTTCTGTCCTGTGTCCCCAGGTGACAGGGTCTCAGCTTAAACTCCCAGAGCCATCCCCGGGAGGCCCCAGGTAAAAAGCGACAACAGGGCACTGGCGGGCTGTGTTTCTCTCGCCCCCCCGGGATTGCTGTCCGGGGCGTAGCTTAGCCGCGGTGAATAAGGAGCCGGGGAATCAGGCGACCCACAGGAGGGGCTGCGGTGGCCCCCGTCTGGCTGGACATAACCCCCACCCTGTCTCCTCAAGCGGAAGGGAGTCTGCAGGTTGAAGACAGACCTCGAACGAGGAAGTATTTAAGCCGCGTCGTCAGAGAAGCAGAAGGTGGCCCACAGGGGATTCCTGTCCCTTGACCTGTCCCCAGAGGGGCCTGAGAGCGGCCAGGTTTGCAGCGCGACCCCCCCGGGCAGGTGTGCAGGCCGCTTGGGCGTTACTGGGCGTAGGCGGGGAGCGGGTTCCGCACCGGCGTGTCCAGCACAGGCCCACCAGGGGCACACGGCTGGTCTGACAGAGGGTCGGGGTGGGTGTGGCTGCGCCCCGTCCTCTGAGGCACCACCTTCCCACCGCCCAGGCCCTCCCGCTGGAACCAGGGAGGGTCGGCTGCCCCAGCCACACCGGTTCTGTGCAGGCTTCACAGGGCCGCAGTGGGGACCGGCCCCGGCCCGGAGGGGGGCTGGCACTGGCTTTGGGTTAGGCCGGCAGAGGCCCGAATAATGGAGAGGGGGCCCGTCGTGGCGGCACGCGGCTGGGCAGAAAGGGTGGTGGCTTCACCCACAGCCCAGGGGGCCAGCTCTGGCCCCTCCCCCTACCCGCCGCCAGGATGGAAACTCCGACCTAAGTAATCGTTGACCAGGCAGTACGGAGACATGGTCTTCTAATCCAGGGTCTCGCCCGAGGTGACTCGGCCCCCAGGGGACCCTCGTCACGACGGGGGGCGGGGATGCCACCCCACAGTGCCCCAGGGAGACCCGGTCGGCCCGCTGTCGGTGCTGCACTGCTTGGGGGTGACCGTAAAGCCGAATCCACCAAGGCGGCCGGGAGCGTCGATGGTGCCAGAGCCCCCGGGCCACCCTGGGGAGGGAAGCGGATGCGCTTCTCTCCGTTGTCGCCCCGTGTCCTTGTCAGAGCACAGGCGCCTCGAGCCACTGGCCGGGGGTCATCACGGGACCTCCCTCCTTCCAGTCGTCCCAGCACCGTCTACTCTCTGTGCCTCTCGGTGGCTGCTCCAGGGCCCCGTGAGCGGAGGTTACAAGCCACGCCGGCCTCGGTGCGAGCGAACAGGGACGCTTCAGCCGTTTAGGGCCCCGGACAGAGGCCTGCCCGTGCCCCCCCCTTTCTCAGATAACATCCGCGTGCCTTACGCCCACTCATCAACAGCGCACAGCCCTGTGTCTTCAGTTCACAAGGCTGTGCAGGCACCTCCTCTGGTTCCAGAACATTCCATCACCCCATAGGAAACCCGGTCCCCATCAGCCGTCACCCCCACTCTTCCCCCAGCCCCCACGAGCCCCCTTCCTGTCCCTGGATGGGCCTGTTCTGGATGTTTCACACCCGCGGACTCACACTCCGTGTGGCCTCTCGTGTCCGGTTCCCTCCCTGAGCATCGTGTGTTCGGGGTCCGTCCGCAGGGCGGCGGGGTGGGCGCCTCGCTCCTGCTCACAGCCAAGGACGTGCACGTGCGCGGCAGACCCAGCTGGTTCATGTGGTCACCCGTTGATGGACGTTTGGGTTGTTTCCACTTTTTGGTGAACGTTCTGAATTGCGCTGCCGCGAACACGCGTGTATGTTTCGTGTGCGCGCGTGTTGTCGCCTGTCTTGCCCGTGGATCTGAGAGGCATCGCTAGGCCCCGGGGCAGCCCCGTGCTGGGCTGTTGTCCCCGGTGGTCGCTGCCTTCTACGCGCACACTGGCCAGGCCCAAGGGTTCCGGTCTGCCCGTCCTCGCTGGCGCTGGTGACGGGCTTTGTGGTGACGGCTGTTGTTGTGGGAGCACTGGTTTCTCCGTCCCTCTGACCCCGCTGTCTCCGGTCAGCTCTTGCGACCCTGATGCTCACCTTCTGTGTTTTGCGCGGTTCCTGCGCCTTGAGCGCGGCTCACCTGGGCCCAGAGGAGTGGTGGGGCTTTGCCTGTCCACGCAGAGGGTGGGAGGCCTTGCCAGCCACACCGCAGCCAGGAAGGGCCCGGGCCCACGGGTAGCCAGGCTGGGCTGCCGCGGTGTCGTCAGCAGCGAGTCGCTGTGCCCAGGCTCGTTATGAAACTCCACAGGGCCTGTTAGCTGGTGGCTCCTGAGTCTCCTGGGGCCCCTGCAGCAAGTGACCACAGATTCCGTGGCCTGGAGCCACACACCTCTGTCATCTCACAGTTCTGGAGGTCGTGAGTTCAAAGTGGGGTGGGCAGGGCTGGGCTGGAAAGTTCTAACACCCAGGCGTGGGCAGGGCTGCCCCCCCCTCCCGGGCCCCAGGGAGCCCCCTTCCCCCCCTTCTCTGGCTTCCAGAGGCCCCGCATCCTGGGCCCGTGGCCCCTCCTCATCCTCCCGGCCAGCAGCACGGGGTCTGCCCATCTCTCTGCCTCCCTCTCGTGAGGACCTCGCCAGGACGCTGGGCCCCTGGGGCACCCAGGGTCACCCCCGCCTCAGGGGCCTTGACAGGGTCCTCTCTGCCACGTGAAGTGACAGGTTCCCGGTCACAGAACCAGGACGGGGACACTTTTGGAGGCCCTTATCCTTCCCACCGTCTCCTGCCCACTCACCAGGGCAGGGAGCCTGCTTCACGCTCTTGCACATCAGGTGCTGCCTCAGCCCCGGGAGCAGGCCCTGGGGACACACCGAGGACAAGGCCGACGCTGGCCGGGTTGGGCAGCTGTGAGCAGGCGGGAGGGTGGCAGTGGGGTCCCTCCATCTCTGCTGCCACCTCCCATTTGGCCCCCGGTGGCCGCAGAAGGACCAGCTCTCGAGGCTATGCTTGGGTGCTGGCGCCCTTCAGCTGCGAGCAATCTCTCTTTAAGTCTCGTGGCCGAGAGTCCACACGGCCCAAACCGCTCAGTTGGGGCTCCCAGCTCGGCCACAGCGGGCACAGAGTCGGCCCAGTTCTGGCGAGGCAGGTGCTCAGGCCGCACGTGGCCCCAGAAATGCAGTCGCCGGCTCCGGGGGCGCCTTGTCAGGGCCCAGGGTCCCGGGAGGCCCCTTCTTCCCACATCCCGGCAACAGAGGGCCACAGGCCGTGGTGGAGCCATGACAGCTCTAAGTGTTTGCTGGGAGCCCAGGTGCCCCCATTGCCAGCCCCCCATTGCCAGCCCGCCGTCTGGGTCACCCTCCCTGCATCCCGGGCCGCTGTGTGCACTCATCCGGGTTCTCCAGGAGTCTGGGGACCTCTGCACCCGGACAGGTAGTGCCCGTGGTGCACGTTCTCTGTGGGGGCCGCCGTGGGGGCTGGGGGGTGAGTGGGGTCCCTGCAGAAGGGGGCTTGATGAGGGAAGCAGAGGCCAGAGCCATGTGGGCTGATGGCCGAAGATGTGACGCCCCGGAAGCCGGGAAAGGCGAGGACTCCCAGGAGGGCCGTTTCGGACCTGCAGCCTCTAGAACTTTCTGATACCACGGTTGGGCTGTTAGGAGCCCTGAGTCTGTGGTACTTTCCTAGAGCTACGTGCTGGATCTTGAGGGGTGGAGTCAGAGGAACGAGCCTCCCCCCCCCCCCCCCCCAGTTTAAGTAAAGGAGAAGCTGGCGGGGGTGGGCATTTGCAGTGAAGTCCTAAACGGTTACTTGTAGGCAGCAAATGGAGGAGGGATACGCGGGGCCGCAGGGCGGGGCCGCAGGGCGGGGCCGCAGGGCGGGGCCGCAGGGCGGGGCCGCAGGGCGGGGCCGCAGGGCGGGGCCGCAGGGCGGGGCCGCAGGGCGGGGCCGCAGGGCGGGGCCGCAGGGCGGGGCCGCAGGGCGGGGCCGCAGGGCGGGGCCGCAGGGCGGGGCCGCAGGGCGGGGCCGCAGGGCGGGGCCGCAGGGCGGGGCCGCAGGGCGGGGCCGCAGGGCGGGGCCGCAGGGCGGGGCCTGGCACTTCCGCCTCTCCCCGGGCTTCCCCTTTTGCGCCTTCTGTCTGGTGACTCCCAGGACCCCGGCCCCGCCTGCCACTCTGGCACCCGGCCTCCCCCATCGCAGCCCGGCCTTCGCTCCCGGGACAGTGTGGGGTGATGGGCAGTGCCAGGCACAGCATGGTGACTGTGTCCCGCATGAGCACCCGGCCTCACGTGCTCCATTGCGCTCTGTCCCACTCCCTGACGGGGGGCGTGTACTGTCCCAGGTAACAGGACACGGAGCACAGAGAGAGGCTGGAAGAGTAGGGGGAGTAGGGCCCTCACCGCCCTGGGCAGGGCCGCGTCCCCAGAAGCCAGTGGGCACCCATCCTGGTCCCAGCTTGGACAGACAGGACCCAGACGGGCTCGCCCGGGCCTCTTAGGCAGGCCCTGTGGGGCAGCGTGTCCCCCCAGAATTCCCGTCCGTCCATCGGGAGCGCGGTTTCTGCGCATGCCCTCAGGGTGGTGAGGTCTGCTCCCCGCTCTCTCCTGGCCCTGGCGGTGCTGGCCAATCCTTGGTGCCCCCCCTTGACCTCCATCCTCATGCAGCCTTCTCCCGTGTGTCCGCGTGTCCTTCTGCGAGGACAGCCGTTATCGGACTAGGGACACCTGGATAACCAGGAGGAGCGCGTCCCGAGATGCTCAATCACCTCCGCAAAGCACCTTTTTCCAAATAAGGTCCGTTTGCAGGTCCCAGGGATGGAGACCTCCCTTCGCCCTTGGCCACCACTGACCTGCTGCGGTCGCCGTTGGCCGCTGCGCGGCTTTGCACACGACCCCTCCCGCTGTACAGCGGGACTCCGCCAGCCCTGGCTCGTTGGGGGCTTTGCCTCAGCGCCTTCTGCTGAGGTGGCGGACCATTGTGTCCACCGGCGCCCTCTCCGTGAAACTGAAAACCACGAGTCTTGGGGGCCTCCCGATCCAGCCCCTTGTGCTTCCGAAAGAGGGTTTCCAGAAACAGGTGACCCTTCTCCCCTTTCTGTGTTCCAGATCTCGGGCGAGGCCGGGGACGCCGCGAATCTCCAGTCCCCCGTCCCCGCGGCTGACAGCAGCGCCCTGCCCGGGGCCACTGTGCAGAGGCCTCGCCGGGGAGCACGGGCCGGGCACGGGGCCACCATGTCCAACCCCTTCCTGAAGCAAGTTTTCAACAAGGACAAGACTTTCCGGCCCAAGCGCAAGTTCGAGCCGGGCACCCAGCGGTTCGAGCTGCACAAGAAGGCCCAGGCGTCGCTGAACGCGGGGCTCGACCTGAAGCTGGCCGTGCAGCTGCCCCCCGGCGAGGAGCTCAGCGACTGGGTGGCCGTGCACGTGGTGGACTTCTTCAACCGCGTCAACCTCATCTACGGCACCATCGGCGACGAGTGCACGGAGCAGTCCTGCCCGGTCATGTCCGGCGGCCCCAAGTACGAGTACCGCTGGCAAGACGAGCACCAGTTCCGCAAGCCCACGGCGCTGTCGGCCCCCCGCTACATGGACCTGCTCATGGACTGGATCGAGGTGCAGATCAACAACGAGGAGCTCTTTCCCACCCACGTTGGTGAGTCGGGGCAGCCGGGCCGGGCGGGTAGGATTCGCGTTCGTACGGTCGGCCCGTCTGAAGCGGGCACTTCAGGGGCGTTTCGTAGTATGTTCGCAGATTTATGCAAGTGCCACAACTGGTTCTGGAACATTCCACCACCCTGAAAGGAGCCCCCTCCCCCAGTACCCCCTCCCCCAGCACCCCTGAGCCCCCTTCCTGTCCGTGGATGAGCCTGTTCTGGACGTTTCACACGCGTGGCCTCTCGTGTCTGGTTCCCACCCTGAGCGTCGTGTTCAGGGTCCGTCCGCGGGGCAGCGGGGGTGGGCGCCTCGCTCCTGCTCACGGCCGAGGGATGTGCACGTGCGCGGGGGACACGGTCGTCTGTGGACGTGCGCGTGCGCGGTGGGCACTTTCCTCTGTGGACGTTTGCGTGCGCGGTGGGCACATTGTTCTTTAAGTTAAGGACCCTGAGATGGGAGATGACTCTGGATCGCCCTGCTGCGGCCTGAGTGTCGTCACAAGGGCCCTTGTGAGAAGGAGGCAGAGTGAGATCCGACTTGAGAGAGAAGGTGGCGTGGCAGCCAGGAAGGGGGAAGGGGGAAGGGGTCGTGGGCTTCCAGAGGCAGCAAGGACGCGGACTGACCCCGGAGCCTCCGGAGGGAACAGTGCCTCCAGCACCTTGACCAATATCAGGCCAGCAACAGACTCGGAACTTGTGGCTTCCGGCATTTAAGCCGCCAGGCCGGTGATAGTTTGTTACAGTGGCACCGGGAGACTCCCTGGGACACGGCTTCGACTGTCCCCACCAGCGTTGACACGGCATCCCCGAGCAGCAGCAGGGCAGACAGGTCTCAGGCCCGGCCCCCGGGGCCCCCTCCGCGTGTGCACTCCCTCCGTCACTGTGGCCGCCAGCCCTGCTGGGACCCCAACAGGTCCCACCCGCTCCTTGGGGGGGGGGGGCGGCACCCTAGAGCTTGAGGCCCCAAGCCTGCCCCTCGCCCACGGAAGGTGACTCCTAAGCTTACCGAACAGGACACCGACGAGAGGCAGAGAAAAGTAACTTGGCAGGTGCCTCGCAGCCGTCCAGTGGGACCCTGAGGCCTCACGCAGGCCCTTGTGCTTCAGGCTCTCAGGGCCCCAGGCCCATCCCACACGGTCACATCGGGTGGGGGGTCCGGCCTGGCCAGCGTCACCCTGAGGCTTGCAGGGCCCTGGCCAGGCAGGCAGAGGAAACGCTTCACGCAGAGTGGTGTCCCGTGTGCCGGGCGCCCCCTGGGGCTGGGTTTGTGGCTTCGCAAGGGAAGGACGGGGTTCACGCTTCATCCTGGCTCCCGTGTGGGTTCCGTTCACGCTTGTGCGTCCGCTTGGGTCTCGAGCCACCAGCCTGTGCTCTTAATGTCAGACCAGGGGTTGCGCACTTTTCCTCGTGGGGACCAGTTGGTAAATCTCTCCGGCTTGGCCGGCCACACGGTATGTGTCTTGACGGCTCACGTCTGTGTCATAGACCGAAAGCTGCTGTGGGCGGTTCATAAACAAACGGGTGCACCTGTGTCCCGGTGTCACTTTATTTGTAAGAACAGACAGGGCCGGGTTTGCACCCCACGGGAGAGTCCTCAGGAGCGTGTGCGGCTTAGTCCTGGGAGATTCTGTGTCAGGCCCATCCAGACCAGCCTGCTTTAAACTGCCCCCCTTCACCCAGGAGCACCCTTGGCGGCTCCCATCCTAGGACAGAGGCGCAGCGGGGGCCGGGGCGGCCTCACACCCTGGCCCCGTGTGGGTTCGGTGCCGAGCCAGGCTCCCCGGGGCTCCGTTTGTCCGCTTGCTGTGGGCCTGATGTTCCTTCTGAGCTTAAAGCCTCTTTCCACTACGAGGGGCCCCAGCGCGTGGGGACTGCCAGCCCTTGAGGTGACCGTCCCACCGCATGGCTTCCAGGGGCTTTCAAGGAAAGCATCTGCTCCGCAGGGACCCACAGACCGTTCGGTTTCACGTCCAGAGTCGAGGGACGGGGAACGTGCACAGGCCTCAGTGAGCCTGAGCAAAGCCTCCACAGAGTCGGCCGGGAATGGCCCGTTCACCACGCTCGGACGCTTGCCCGTGACCGAGGGCCGGCACCATCGTTCCCCTGCCCCTAGAGGCCACCTGGGCCCAGATACAGGGGAGGAAGCAGGGCGGCACCCGGGACACGCAGGGTCAGGCTGCACCGGTCACAGTCCGCTCGTAGAGAGCCTTGTCCCTCCCACTTGTCTCCAGATAGAGGGCAGCCCCGTGGGCCCTGCCGCGTGGGGCGCTGGCTGGCCGTCCCGCTCTCGCTGCGGCGCCGTCCTGAGAGCTTTCCCGCACCCGCATCCCGCACGCGCCAGTGTGTCCACCTGGGGGACGTGCGCCCGGCACACGGGGGCTTCCCGCAGGGCGCGGCGTCTCTGTGCGTCCTCTCCCTGGGCTGCTAGCCCCTCACGTCGGGGACGGGGGCCCCTCGCTCTTTCCGGTCCCGGGCACGCACCTGCCCGGGCTGGCTGCACCCCGTCCGTGCCGCGGGACGGAGGGACGTGAACGGATGGGGGTGGAAGGGGCACGCGGGGGCGCCTGACGCGACCCACCGTGGCCCAAGGAAGCGTCGGTGCCGGCCAACGAGAGGACGTGGTAAAGACGAACCGGGGGTGGGGGCAGGAGGACCGGGAGCCCATCAGGGAGTCCGCTAAGGACCAGAAGCCTCACCGGAAACCCGCCCGCCGCTGGCGCCCACGGGCCGGAACCCAAGCGGGGTCCGGAAGGGGAGGTGGGCGCCCCGCCCCGCTGAGCCTCTCGCCCCGCCCACAGGCACGCCGTTCCCCAAGAACTTCCTGCAGGTGGTGAGGAAGATCCTGTCGCGACTGTTCCGCGTGTTCGTGCACGTCTACATCCACCACTTCGACCGCATCGCGCAGATGGGCTCCGAGGCGCACGTCAACACCTGCTACAAGCACTTTTACTACTTCGTCAAGGAGTTCGGCCTCATCGACACCAAGGAGCTCGAGCCGCTGGTGAGCGGGCCGGGACCGGCGGGCGGGGGGACGTCGGGGTCCCGGGCTGGTCCGCAGGGCCCAGACGCCCGGCTTGGCGGCGGCGCCCGCGGCTCCACAGCCCGAAGTCAGCGGAGGGGGGTTCTTTGGGCCCGGGCCCAAATTTGTGAGGCAGTGACACTCGAGTGGAGTGGGCCGTTCGGGTTCCTGGCAGGCACACGGGACCACCATCCCCCCCCCAACCCCCCACCCCGGGCTTACTTTTGGTTCTGGCTGCTCCGTGCCCCCCGCTGGCGGGCATGGCGGGGATGCGGCTGCCATGCCCTCGGGGACCCTGGGGAGGTCACCCTGCAAACACCAGCGGCCCGATGGCCGGCCCGGACATCCCAGTCTCCCCCACCCTTGTCCTCACTGCCTGGCTGGAGACCAAGCAATGATTTCTCTCTTTCTTTCTTTCTTTCTTTCTTTTTTTTTAATGTTCATTCGTTTTGAGTTAGAGGCAGAGCGGGAGTGGGGGAGGGGCAGAGAGAGAGGGAGACACAGAATCCGAAGCAGGCTCCAGGCTCTGAGCCGTCAGCACAGAGCCCGATGCGGGGCTCGAACTCACGAATCAAGAGATCATGACCTGAGCTGAAGTCAGACGGTTAAAGGAGGCTGTTTGTTTGTTTGCTTGTTCATTTTAATGTTTACATATTTATTTTGAGAGAGAGAGGAAGTGGGGGAGGGGCAGAGAGAGGATCCCAAGTAGGCTCTGCACGGTCAGCGCAGAGCCCAGTGTGGGGCTCGATTTCACGACCACGAGACGCTCACGACCTGAGCTGAAATCAAGAGTCGGATGCTCAACCGAGTGAACCACCCAGGTGCCCCGATTTTTTTTTTTGCCTTCGTGCCTCGATACCCTCATCATTTCTCCCGTATCGATGCTTCCAGTTCTTTCTGGGGCCAGCGAGACTTCCCCAGGCTGTGTGTAAAGGACGTGGGCTGGTGCTGATCTGCCCGCTACTCCTGCACACCGAGGCTCCCGGGGTCTTGCCGTCGTGCAGAACGTGGCAAGATGTCTTCGTGCCTTAGCATTTACGCGTTGCTGCAGCCGCTCGCCCTCGACAACACTGCCTTTTTGGCCCTTCACAGAATGGCTTGGGCCCCCCCCCACCCGGTTATCTGTTCCGTTGTTCGTACGGTTTGGCGTAAAATGAAGCCTGCGGGTCCCTTGAGACCGGATCTGCTTTTCTGGGGTGTGGTTTCTGTCCTCCTCGTCTCGATACCTGACGTTCCGCTCGTTCTTAACAGAAAGAAATGACTGCACGGATGTGCCACTGAGCGCCGCTCGGCCCTGCGGCCACCGAGGCAGTGCCCAGGGGACACCCTAGCCTGAGGGCCACGTCTCCGGAACATGGGCCCATGCTTTCTAGAAAGCCCAGCAAGTGATCGGAGCTCCATGCTGTCGTGGCTACGCTGAGCGCCAGGGTCGAGTCCTCCCCGATCCCAGATGCAGCAGCCGTGGGTCTGGCCACCTTGAGCCCGTCTCCTCGGCCGGCATTGAACTTGGACTCCATGGTTGTATGTGTTGGGCACCTGGGAAAACCCACTGTGTTTGTAAAGCACTTGCGTTTGCCCAGTGGGCCCGCACGGACCTGTGCCCTGCGGGCAGCCGGCGCCTGGGAGCCCCGTGTCTGCTTCACGACAGGTACGACAGGGACCCCACGGCCTGCCTCCCGGCCCCCCCGGGCCCCTTCGTGGATCATGAAAGATACGATTTTTCTTTTCCTATACGTGAGCCTGCCTCCCCCTTTAGAAAAATATCCCCTCTCCCGTGTGGACAACACAGGATGAGTCCCCTGGAACCGCTCTCCTGGGCGGGATCTTTGAGTCTTGCCAGATGGTAGCTGGAACTAGTCCTTCTGCAGAGCCTGCCAGCTTCACATCAAAACCCTCTGTTTGCGTGGCCCTGTGTGGCTGTGGGATCCGGATCCCACCACTGTCTCCCACGGACCCTGGGAGGGGTGGCCAGGGCCCCATCGGGGGCTGCACCGAAGCGACCGCGGGAAGCCCCATTCTGCCCCGAGTTCGTGCCTCTGCCTGCCCACACATGCTCCGTGGCCTCTCGCCGTGGCTGCCCTTCCAGTGTGGACCGTGCCGACTCAGTACCTCTGGGTGTCTGGGATGCTCGCAGACGTGAGGGGCACCGTCACCCGACACCGAACAAGTGCAATTAACAAGAGCTCGGGCCTCGGTCCTTCCGGAAGCCTCCGGGGCCCAGCTCAGGGGGGCGCCTGGCAAGACAGCCTCCCAGGACGAGGAAACTGTCCAGTCGAATGTCGCCCCTTCAAATGCAAGACCACAGCCAAACCGCAGAACCACTGTGCGCCCCAGGGTTCCCAGCTGCTCCCGCCGTGCGGCCAGGCCGGGGACGGTGGCAGGGACCCTCTGCATCCTCCCCGCCCACGGGTGTTCCCACCCGAGCATCAGAATAAATTGTGCCATTTTTGTACCCGCGGCTGCTGGTGGTCATTTCCATTTTCCTGGCGGTGTTGGGACACATCACGGCCATTATCCCCAGGGTGCCCTCATCCCCAAGGGGCGAGGGATCCCAGATGTCACGATGGCCGGTGGCCCGCCAGAGTGCCCCAGATAGGTAAACAGACGCCCAGGCTATGGGTGAAGTTAGGATTTCGTGGGGTGGGAGGATGGAAGTCCCCGGAAAGCAGGCTGAGAACCGTGGGGAAGGCACGTGCCCTGTCCCCCGTTTCTGTTTCGTCAGTTGTCGCCAGTGCTTAGGCACAATTTTAACTCTGCCTTTCGGCTGTGCGGGAGAAGGAGCCAGAAAATGTTGAACCCACTGCAGCGTGATAGGGCAGAACCAGCCAGGAGTTTTCTGGGCAGCCAGCTCTGAGCGGACACCTGAGTCATTCACCCCGACTGCTCTTTCTTCTGTGCAAGATGGGGTCCCTCTCAAATGCACGTGCCCGGTTCCGGGGCCCCCAGGCGTGGGTCTCTGGCAAGTGGGAGCAGACGAAGGGGCGGTGGGTAGGGCTGCGCAGGAACCAGGGCAGGGCTGGCTTCTCGCCCCTAGAGGGCGTGCTGTCTCCGTGGGAATTGAGCGGCTTCTCGGGAATCACGTTATCTGGAAACACCTTCTAAAGGAGCCATGGCCTCCTTACCCATCGACTTTGCAAATGCACCACAATTTCCAGAAACAGCTAAAAATTTGGGAGCTGCTATTGTCATTTGTAATCACCCCCAAAGATGTCCCCTTCCTGGTCCTGGGACCTGTCGCCTCATGGCACAGAGGGGACCTTGTCAAGGTCCCTGAGGCGGGATGACCCTGGGGTTCTGGGGGAACCGGCCCTGCCCACACCTGGGTGTAAGGACTTCTGAGCCCAGAACCGTCAGAGAACCATCGTGTGTGGCCTTAAGACCCCCCCCCCCTGCCTCGGGCTGCTGGGAACGCAGGAATCTGAGGCCAAACGGGGTGCGTGGTTCACGTCAAAACCCCAGAAGCTGTCCAGCCGGGAGAGGTAATGGGGGGCAGGCGTTGGCATGGAAATGTGGTCAGACGGGGAGGACGAGGGAGGGCACGGCGGGACTGCTCGGACAAGACCGCTGGCCGAGCCCCCTCCTGGCCAGCAGGGACTCCTAGGAGTGGCGGGAATCTACATCATTCCCGTGGAAACGACGCAGGAGGCAGCTCTGGTGTTCGTGAAGGAACGTTCTGGTAATTCGAGAACAGCTGGGCGAGGCCACCTCAGAAGATCAGGAGCCCCTGTCACTGGAAGTCGCCCCGGGGCGGGCTCTACCCCTCAGAACCCCCTCCTTAGTTGCACCAGCCCTCGCCGGAGCCTCCCCAGGCCCTGTTGCTTTGCAGCGATTCCTGAGGTGGAAGCAAAGTCAAGGTGGGAATGACTTGGATCCTTTCTTTGTCCTAAAAACCGACCGTGACGCACTGGACCGAGATGCTGGTTCTGGTCTTGACCACCAAGTGGAGAGGCAGGTGGGGGCCACGGAGCGGGGGCAGGCCCAGGGTGACGCAGGCGGACAGGCGGTGTGGACAAGCCCAGGCACGCACCGTGCAGGTGCCCCATCGGTTAACCGATGCCTCCTGGTTGTTGCCGTGACTTTGGCGACAGTAAATTCTCTAGTCAGATCTTTATAAATATCCCCGATTGTGGATACAGGTAAAATGCCAGGGTTGGTGTCTGTGTGTGTCAGAGGGCATTACCCTGGGGGACATTTTGATGAGTTGTGGAGTACCCTGCAGAAAGGGGGCACTAATTTACATCCCCATCTACACAGGTTCAGGGATCCCACTTCCTTACATCCTCCCCAAACTGGGTCATTACCTATTTGATAGGAAAACACCCTCACCGCACGTTGACCGTTTATATTGCCAATTTTATATCCTTTGTCCTTTTTTTCCCTGGAAAGTGGTCTTTTCTTATTGGTTTCTAAAAACTCTTTACATGTTGGGTGTAGAGACCCTTTAATAATACTTGCTTATAAAAGCTTTTTTGCATATAATTTGTCATATACGTTACACAAATTTCTCCTGGTTTCTTGTTTAACTTTGTTTATGATCATTTCCACATACTTTTTTTTTTTTCTTCTCTTTACCAGCTTTCACATTTTTGGTCATTCTTTTCCTCGACATTTTCTGCCCTTAGTGACAAGCTTACAAACTTGGGCTGGGGAGGCCTTTATGTAAATATTCACCTCTGTTTTCTCCTGGTTCTTCATGGTTTTCCTCTTTTTTTATTTTGTAGATGTTTATTTATTTATTATTTGTTCGGGGGGGTGGGGGGCGGGCAGAGAGAGACAGAGAGAGAATCCCAAGCAGGCTCCGAGCTGCTGGCACAGAGCCTGATCAGGGCTTGATCTCACAAACTGAACCGTGAATCATGAGCTAAGCCAAAATCAAAAGTCAGATGCTTAACTGACTGAGCCACCCTGGCTCCCTGTCTGTTTTGGGTTTTTTTTTTTTAATGTTTATTTATTTTGAGAGAGGGACAGCATGGAGGGGGAGAGAGAGAGAGAGGGAGAGAGAGAATCTCAAGCAGGCTCCGAGCTATAAGTGTAGAGCCTGAAGCAAGGCTCAAACTCAGGAACTGTGAGATCACGGCCTGAGCCAAAACCAAGAGTCAGATGCTTAACCAACTGAGCCACCCAGGTGCCCCTCTTCTTTTCTCAAATATTAAACGTTAGATAAACTTGAGAGTTTCATTTCCACGTATGGTGTGAGGTAAGGCTCTAGAGACATTTTTATTTTTTTTAATGTTTATTTTTGAGAGAGAGAACATGAGCAGGGAAGGGACAGACAAAGAGGGAGACAGAATCCAAAGCAGGCTCCAGGCTGTCAGCGCAGAGTCCGGCGCGGGGCTCGAACTCACGAACCATGAGATCACAACCTGAGCCGAAGTGGGACGCTTAATCCACTGAGCCACCCGGGCGTTCCGGAATTTTTATTTTTTAAATAACAAGGAACCCCTACTGCAGCACAGCATGGCCCTTCCGCACAGATCAGGAGTGCTATGTATTTACACGGGGCTCTTTCTGGGTCTTCTAGCAGCTTCCTCCAGCTCCAATTTTAATGTACCTTGTAAAGTTAGAGTAATGGTTGTATCTGCCAATATAAATTCCTCATTGTTGTTTTTTAATATCTTCTGGACTATTCTAAGTATAGATTGCCGATGGACTTTAAAATTCCTTTCAGTTCCAGAAAACTTGCTTCTGTGATTCTGGTGAAAATGGTTAATTTGCATAATAATGTGGTTCCAGGTTCATTCTGGAACAGAGGTCGATCCCTACGGTCCCGCGTATCTCTCCATTTACCCCGGCCACACGCGTCCCTCTGTCATTTCCAGCACTCAGCACCTCTGCACAGTGCATTTTCCTTTCTCTTTTCTTCATATGATTTTAAAAATTGAGGGGCGCCTGCGTGGCTCAGTCAGTTAAGCATCCGACTCTTGATCTCAGCTCAGGCCATGATCTCACGGTTCGTGAGGGTCAAGCCGCGTGTTGGGCTCCACAATGAGCATGGTGCCTACTGAAAAAAAATGATACACGTGACATACTCTAAAATTTGCCATCTTGGGGAATGCAAGCTGGTGCAGCCACTCTGGAAAACAGTGTGGAGGTTCCCCAAAAAATTAAAAAGAGAACTACCTACCCTGCGACCCAGCAATTGCACTAGGCATCTATCCACGGGATACAGGTGTGCTGTTTCGAAGGGACACATGCACCCCCGTGTTTATAGCAGCACTATCGACAATAGCCAAGGTATGGAAAGAGCCCGAATGTCCATCGGTGGATGAATGGATAAAGAAAATGTGGTATATATACATGTATATATATATATATATATATATATATATATATATACATGTATATATACACAATGGAGTATTACTCGGCAATTCAAAAGAATGAAATCTTGCCATTTGCAACTACAGGGATGGAAAGACAAATCATATGACTTCACTCATATGAGGACTTTAAGAGACAAGACAGATGAACATAAGGGAAGGGAAACAAAAATACTATAAAAACCGGGAGGGGGACAAAACATAAGAGACTCATAAATATGGAGAACAAACGGAGGGTTACTGGAGGGGGTGTGGGAGGGGGATGGGCTAAATGGGGGAGGGGCATTAAGGAATCTACTCCTGAAATCATTGCTGTACTATATGCTAATTGGGATGTAAATTTTAAAAGTTTAAAAATAAAATTTGAAAAAAACTTAAAAAAAAGAAAAAAGTAAAATTCGCCATTTTAAAGTACGAATTCAGTAGTCGTTAGTGCACTCAGAGTTGTGCGACCATTAACATCAAATTCTTGAATATTCCATCACCCTAAAAAAAACAAAAAAAACTGTCCCTATGAGCTGTGACCCCCATCCCACTCCACAGCCCCTGGCAACCATGAATCCACTTTCCGTCTCTGTATATTTGCTTGTTCTGGACATTTCATATCTGCACGTTTCTTTTAAAGTTAATTCCCAGTTATTTTTGGTTGTTACTATGAATGTTTTTCCATGACGTCCTTTTTCCCATTGTACTTTCTAAATGATTATGTCTGACATATATAGGAAGCCTCTTGCTTTTGGAACTGATTCAGTAACTGGCTTCTTAAATTTTAAGTTGATTCTCCTGCAATTTCTAGACAGAGATTCACATTTGCAGACGATGTTAATTGGATCTATTCTTTTTTTTTTTTTAAAGACTTTATTTTTTTTCTTTTTTTTTAATTTTTTTTTTAACGTTTTATTTATTTTTGAGACAGAGAGACACAGCATGAACGGGGGAGGGGCAGAGAGAGAGGGAGACACAGAATCGGAAGCAGGCTCCAGGCTCTGAGCCATCAGCCCAGAGCCCGACGCAGGGCTCGAACTCACGGACCGCGAGATCGTGACCTGAGGTGAAGTCGGCCGCTTAACCGACTGAGCCACCCAGGCGCCCCTTAAAGACTTTATTTTTAAGTAATCTCTACACCCGACATGGGGCTCAAACTCATAGCCCCAAGATCAAGTCACATGCTCCACCGAATGAGCCAGCCCGGTGTCCCTGAATATATTCATGTTTTTAAGGCCAGAATCCGTAGATACTATTTCACAGATGATGATATTGGCAAAATTAAGTTCAATATGCTTATACGTACACGCAGATAGTTAGCCACTAATAAAATGAAAACTAATATATGTCCCTTCAGATTAACTAGAGAGACAAAGACAGGATAAACATCATCTACAAAAGAACGAAAATTCGGAAAACAGCAAGGATGAACACTTTAAAGCAAGCGCCCAAGACTAGCTCACAACAAAATTAAACACATCAGTCACCCATCAGGATTGGCTGCATGGAGCCCGCTGTCCGTTTTGGTAGATAAAGTTTTATCGGCACACGGCTCCGCTCATTCATTTGCCTATGACCTAGGGGGCCCCTGCGCTACGGTGGCAAAGCCAAGCGTCTGTACAGGGACCCCTAGCCCCACAGAGCTGAAAACAGCCACTACCGGCTCTTACGGAAGTTTGGCATCGCCCGACGCCACAAGAGACACAGACTGATTCTCCCGCGAACACAGAAGAACCTCACGTAAGACGCAAACCAAAATCTTCACGCTTTGTTCTTTCCAAATGGACACACAGTGATGAGGGGGGCACAACTCTGAGTGTCCGACAGCCCCGAGCTGCGCACTTGAAACGGGAGAATCTCGGGGCGCCTGCGTGGCCCGGTTGGTTGAGCCTCCGACTTCGGCTCAGGTCGTGATCTCACGGTCCGTGAGTTCGGGCCCCGAGTCGGGCTCTGTGCTGACAGCTCGGATCCTGGAGCCTGTTTCAGATTCTGCGTCTCCCTCTGTCTCTGACCCTCCCCCGTTCATGCTCTGTCTGTCTGTCTCTCTCTCTCTCAAAAATAAGTAAACATTAAAAAATTTTTTGTTTTAAATAAAGTTACTTTTCAGTGTTTTCACCCGGAGGCTCACCTGGGGAGGCACCTGCTTGAGGTCCCGTGGTTGTCGGCAGAATTCGGCTCCCGGCAGTTACAGGACTGAGGGCTGCAGTCTCTTGCTGGCTGTCGGTCAGAGGCCACCCTCGGCTCCCTGCCACATGGGCCACTTCAACACGGCCTCATGCTTCATCAGAGCCAGCAAGAGAGAGACTGGGCCAGACGAGGTAGTTGCAGCCGTTCATCCCAAGAGACAGTACTGCTGGAACATTCTAGATGTTTCCTGCTGCACCCACCTGGGGAGAGTCTCTCCAGACCGGGGTCTGCCTTCCCCTCCCCCACCCCCACCCCCACCCCCAACGACGGTCAGGGCCGGATCCTTCTCTGGAGGGCGTCCTGGGCAGTGTGGGGTCAAGCAGCACTTCTGGCCCCACCCCCTCGATGCCAGGAGCCCCAGTGCGATGACCACAGATGTGCAGACGTGGCCCCTGCCTGGACAAGGTCCCCTGGGGCAGAACCACCGCCAGATACAAAGGCTGTAGGGGACGTTCCTGACCCGGGGTGCCGGTGCCCGCCGCGTCGCTGGGGAGCGCGGAGACCGCAGCCGACTTCACACCCTCCCAGCCATGTCTGTGCGCACACGATCCGACGTTTCTTGCGAGCGAGGCGTTTTCTCGAATGCCTGGTCTCCTGTTGCCAATCGTGTTCAAAAGCTCAGCTCTCGATCTGCAACGTGGCAGCCTCTCACGCGCCCGCTGGCCTCTTCCGCGTTCACGCAGATCCTTGCCTGCGGTGACCCGCCGCGGCCAGGAAACGTGCCAGGCGCTGGCCGGCACTTGCGGTCATCTGCTGTGCGTCCCATCCGGGTTAGCAGGGCAGCAGGCGGCCCTTCGCGCCCGCCCAGTGCTGTCAACCCCTCGTCCCCGGTCACCACGCGCCATCACAAACCACCGCCGCGCTGGCTTCTGCCGTGGGCAAACATCTCTACTGAGGTGTCACTGACATGCCATACAAGTCACCCAGTCGAGGTCAACAGTTCGGTGGCATTTGGCACCTTTGCAAAGTTGTGCAATCATCACCTCTATCTAGTTCCCGAACATTCTCACCTAACAGAAACCTCATCACCACCCGCCGGCACCCCCTCCCCCGGCCCCGGGCCCCCACGAGCCCCCTCCCTGTCCCTGGATGAGCCTGTTCTGCACGTTTCACACACGTGGACTCACACCCCGTGTGGCCTCTCGTGTGTGGTTCCCTCCCTGAGCGTCTTGGGTCCGGGGTCTGTCCTCAGGGTGGCGGAGGTGGGCGATTCTCACGCCTGCTCGCGGCCGAGGGACGTGCGCGTGCGCGGTGGAGGCACCTGAGGGGCGTGCGCGTGCACGGTGGACACGTCACGTGCAATTGTCAGACTTTGGGGCTGTTGTCACCTTTGCTGTCCCCAGCCACAGCAGAGTTTTGTGCAGGTCTGCTGTTTTGAAGCCACTGTTTACATTACACTCTGCTGACCTTCCGATGGCACTGCCGGTCACCACCCAGGGAGGGGGGTGCGTTCCTAGATATTTCTGGAGCCATCTGCCCTTCTTTCCAAAGACAGTGGATGAAAAACAAAACCAGCTGCTCGGCTCTGCCCCTCCCTGCTGTGGGCCTCCCGTCCCTAGATGGGGATGCCGTCCGCAGGAAGGCCACCAGGGACGACAGCCTGGAGACAGCTCTGTCTGTCCCCCGGGGGGGGGGGGGCGCTGGTCCCCGCCACCTTGCTGCCCAGCCCCAGGCCTGTCTGAGCTTCCGTCAGATGCTGGGTTGACCTGGATTTCACACTGGTGACACTTGGCACCCTCCAGCACTTTGCTGGAAAGTGGCGATATAGTCAGGTGGCCACCCTGTGTCCCCCACCCCGGGACCTCCACCCGGGACTTACCAGCTTGCTGATTTTCCCTCTCACCGGGCACCAGATCCCCAATCTTGACCTCAGTGGGGGATGGGTACGGGGCCGGCTGGGACCCCACAGCAAGGTCCCTGGTCCGTCACGACACAGGAGGTGGCCATGAGCCCGGGGTCCCGGCAGACACCCTGCATCTGCTCGCCCCGCGGCCCTTTCTCCGCCGTCCAGCCCATTTCCTCTCTTTGTGTGAACAGATCTTCCTGACTGTTCTCTGCTCGGCTCTGGGAACAGCCGTGAGTTCCAGCCACCCGGCCAGGCCAAGGCCAGAACAGGCATTTTGGTGGGAGTCCTGGAGGAGAAGCCCAGAGCAGGGGGACCCCACCGCACCCTCTGTCGAATGAACGTACTCTGTCAGTCCAGTCTCCAGAAGCTTCCAGGGAAGATGTGCTGCTCTGTCGCAGCAGCAAGGGGAGGCTGGTGCAGGCTCATCCCTAAGGATCAGCCTGGGGGGAGGGGACGGTGTCCTGGGCCCCTGTAACATACCACCAAAACTTGGTGCCTTAAAACCACACACATTCTGGGGCGCCTGGGTGGCTCAGTCGGTTGAGTGTCCGACTTCGGCTCAGGTCATGATCTCACGATCCGTGAGTTCGAGCCCCGCGTTGGGCTCTGTGCTGATGGCTCAGAGCCTAGAGCCTGCTTGGGATTCTGTGTCTGCCTCTCTCTCTCTGCCCCTCCCCAGCTCACGCTCTGTCTCAAAAATAAATAAAGTTAGAAAAAAAAAGAAATTACTTAATAATAGTGGTGTGCTTTCTTTTTTTAATTTTACTTCATTTTGAACTAGTTCTAGACTAAACAAAATTTGCAAAACTGAGGGTTTCCAGGTACCCCCACCCAGTTTCCCCTAAAGCTGACATCTTACATGGCCAGGGAACCAGGCTCAAAGCAGGTCGTCCCAGGTAGTGGTGTCCAAGGGGGCTGAGGTGAGGGTGATGCAGGGACAGGAAGGAAGGCCACCAGAGGGGGACTGGGTCCACCCCCCAAAGCCTGACGTGGACCAGGGCTCTGCCCTGCTGTCCTTCTCCCCAAATCTGTGGGTCCTGCCACCTCTCCAGATGCCAGTCCCAGTCTTTGAGAGCAGCCTCGGCAGGGGCCCTGGCCGCAGACATCTCCAATCCCTGAAGGCCACCTCGGGGGACGCTCCAAGCTGGGGACACAGAGCCTGGTGAGTGGTTTGGGGTAACACTTCAGCGGCTGTCTGCACCCAGGATCAGCCAATGTCACTGCTTACCCCTGATTTGTATTTTCATTGACCTGGACCAGTTGAGAGAAAGGAGGGCCGGTCCAGGGTGGAGGGACACTGTGGCCATGGACACCGACCCTCAGAGCCCATGGGGACCAGGTGTTCACCACCACCCCTTTGTTTTCCGCTGTCGGATACAGGGCTGGAGGGGATACTGCCTGAGACCTAAAGCCCAGGGGAACCAACCTCCCGAACCCTGCAGGTCAGGAAGGGGTCCTTGTAAAGGCAGTTTCCTGGCCCCAGGATTAGAAGGGTGGGCGCAGGGGCCCAAGCCTGGGGACAAATAAGGTTCCCAACTGCGGTGTGGCTTTCTGAGGGCGTGCTTGTCCTAAAGCCGAGGAGCTTGGTGATCCTCATGCTGGAGGTGCCTGAGGTCTAGGTGCACACCGTGGCGCCGCATAAATGCAGGGGTTCCCTTCCAGGGAGCAGCGGACTCTGGATGCTCCGTTCACGTGCCTCTGATATCTGAGGAAACTGAGGCACAAGGAGACACACACACCCCCCACCCCCACCCCGGGGCCGGCCCTCCGACCCTCACCTTGGGGTCGCGCCCTCGGGGCAAGCAAAGCCGGAGAGATGTGCGCGGTCCCTTTAAAAGGAGCGCGGCCCTTCTTGCGCGACCCTGAGGAGAACAATCCCATTGGCTGAATTGTGGGGCTCAGCCACGCCCCCCGCGCTCAGTCCTTGGAATCCTATTGGCCCAGCTCCAGGGCCCATCTTCCACACCCAGGGAGCCTGGGCACCACGCCAGGCTCGGTGACGCAAACGCGTTGCCCGGCAACCGCTCCCGCCTCGGGGCAGAGGGGCCCAGCGCCGGAGCCAGGGCGCAGGCGCGGCCGCAGCGAGTTCCCCTGGGCGAGCGGCCTGGACTCCGGAGTCCACCCCGCCCGCCCCTGTCGGCGCCCTCGCCCCCCTCCCCCCCGCCACCCCGGGGTCCCGACGTGCGGATGAGCAGGAGGAGGGACCCTGGGGGCGGCAAGCCCGGCGGGGGTCACGGCGTGGGAACGGGCTGGGCGCCGCGGGCGTCCGGCGGCAGAGGGCGAGGAGGGTCCAGAGGCGCCGGGTCACAAGTCCCGCAGCGGATCCGCTGGAGCTTTTAGCAGCATTAGCAAATCCATCCCTGGGGGAGGGCATTCCCGGAGGCTGGAGCCGGGTCCCTGCACCAGCCGCTTTCGGCCACAGGCACTGGCCCGGAGTCCAGACTTCCAGGCCCCTCCTGCCTCCTGGACACATCGCCACTGTCCTCCGCCCTCTCGGCCAGGTTTCCCTCCCGTGGGCCTGGCTGGACCTGCCTCACTGTGCTCATCTGCAAAATGGCAACGCCAGGCGTCAATGCCTGTGTGAGCCTCCCAGGACTACTGTAAGAATTACCAGATTCAGGGGCTTAAAATGGCAGAAATCTATTCTGTGACACTTGTGGAGATCGGGAATCCCACACAGGACTCGGGCTAAAAGCCAGGTGAGGGCTGTTTCCTCCCGAAGGCCCAGGAAGACACGTCTCACCCCCCCCCCCCCCCCCCCGCAGCTTCTCCCTCCATCACGGCCAGCAGCAGTGTGGGGTCTGCCCACCTCTGCCTCTGACCCTCTGCCTCCCTCTCGTGAGGACGTCGTGAGGACTCTGGGCCTCCTGGGAACCCAGGGTCAACCCCACCTCAGGGGCCTGAATCTCATTCGCAAAGTGCCTTCTGCTGCTAGGGTTCACGGCCACAGACAGGTTGCTGGCAGTAGGGCAGGACGTGTTTGTGCTGTCACTCCGCTGACCCCAGGGCGTGACTGAGCTTTCTGAGGCATGGAGCCAGCTCTGCCTTCTGCCTGGCCCTAGGAAGAGGGGAACCTGTGTGTCACTAGGACATGCAGAACTCAGTGCCTCCCCCCCCCCCCCCCAAGCCTGGGACCCAGACTGGCCAGGAGCAGCCCCAAGGAAGCAGCCTCCAGATGGTGTCTGGGGTCAACCGGCAGGGAGAGGCCCTGGGCTGCAAGAGGGTTTGGGGCAGGTGACCTGAGTGGTGTGGCCTGGCCTGGCATTCGATGTCCCCCTGCATCTGCTGCCCTCGCCCTCCCTAACCTACCACTTTTTTTGTGCTCCCGTGGCCTGGCCTCCCAGGACCTGCACGCACACCCGAAAGCTCCCCACCCTCCTCAAAACCGGGGGCTCTTGTACATGATGCCCCAGGTTATTGTCGGAGAGGTCAGCTGAGAGTGGGGGCCCCGGAGTCCCCAAGAGCCACCTCCAGTGCCTTGGAGGACGGGGAGGAGAGGAAACAAGATGACAAGCCAAGGGCCCCATCGTGGGTCACTAGGGCAGAGTGGTGGCCTTCGGCCATCTGCTGGGCCTGCCCTGCCAGCCCCCAGCCCCACCCCTGCCCCCACCTTAGGGACTTTCAATGACTGACCCCCCAAGAAACCACACGCGCCGCCCGTGGCTCCCGGAAAGACGCCCACAGCCAGAGACACCCACAGCCAGGCAGGCAGCGCAGCCCAGAACTCCTGGCCACGCCCACCCCTGCTTTCCCTTCTCCCCGCCCTTCCCCCACCCTCACCGAGGCCCGCGGCCCTGGCTCCGTCCCCAGGACTGCTGAGCCACCGGAATGGAGCGGGCTGTGAGTCAGTCAGCAGGAAGGGACACTTACAGCCACTTGCATCAGATGTTCCTGCCGCGTGGTCCCACAACCTTCTAGAAGCCCCAGCTCGTGACCCTCGCTTTTCTGGGGATCTCCTCGGGCTTGGGGTTCCTGTCCATGGGGGACCAGACAGATGGGAATGGGTGGAGAGGGTACAGGCTAGGCTGGGCACCAGCTTGGGACTCTAATTCCACGAGTCCCCTACCCCCACTGCCATGCTCACCCCAACTCTCAATCCTGATCCCAGCACCCTGGTCCTCCTTTGAGGCTGCGCTGGGACCCAGGTGTCCCACACCAGCTCAGGGCTTTAAGGCAGCCCTGTGCCCCCTCTGAGTCTCAGGGCGCCCAGCTCTGAGCAGGAGAGGGAGAGGCCGGGGCCGTCCCCCAAAGGCACTGCTTGTAAGCACACTGGAGCCATCCCAGACATGCCCCACGGCACCCAGCCCCGGACACAGGCCCCGTCCTCTCTCTCCGGCGTGTGCACACCAGCAGGTGCATGGGCCACGCACCTCCACCCGGCTCCCACGCCCCACACAGACCCAGGCTCATTGCTTCTCTAAACGTGCACAGACAGACCTACACACCCCAATCTGGTCACACTCACACATGCTCACACCAGACCGGCGCCTTGTTTGTAATGCCGGGGGAGAAAGGTCTTTGCCGTTGCCCCCTGGTAGTGTTGTCAGGTAAGCTACAGGACCCCACCGTTTCCAAGTTAAATTTGAATTTCAGAGAAGTGATGAATAAGGTTTGGGATATTTGTATGCGCGGGACTCTCTCTGAAAAGTATTCATTGTCTCTCCGAAATTCACATTTAACTGGGTGTTCTGTAATTTATTGGCTAAATCTGGGAGCCCTGCCTGCTGGGATGTGGAGGCCCTGAGTTCCCGGGGCTCCCCCAGGCACTGCCCAGGAGGTGAGCACCCAAGCCCCCGCAGGGGCCCAGGGCTCAGGCCAAGGAGGGGGTGGTCAGAGGGGAGACCACTGAGCACAGAAGCTTGCCTCCTGGCTCAGAGGAGGCTGGCAGAAGCAGAGACCCCAGGATGGAGGTCAGGACTTGCCTGCTGTCTCCTCTGGGGTGTGGGGGAGAGCGCACATACGGCATAGGCTGAGAGTCACCCCGCAGAAGCGAGGGGCTTCTCAGGGGCCTGGCTGGGTGTAGACTCTTGGAAAGAGCAGAGTCTCTGCACCTTTGGTCTAAGCTTTGCCAAGCCGGCTTCATGACTGCAGCGGGAAAGGGGGTCAGCATCCCCCTCCTTGAGCCCCTAGGGAGCCACAGGGGCGGCTGGAATAAAAAAAAAAAAACTGCATGGAGAGGTGGGGGGGGAGGGGAGGGTGAGGCCCAGGAGCCAGGGGATCATTTCCCGCTTGTCCTCCTTTTTCAGGCCAGTACCTGCGGCTCTGGGAGCCTCAAAGTAGCCCCTGGGCCCCCAGGGCTGTCCTGAGCCCCCCTCCCAGGCTCTGGCAACCCCCTCAGCATCTGGCATCGGAGGGGTGGGAAGCGGTGTTGCCCTGGGCCCTCCCTGTCCTGCCCACCAGCTGTGTCTGTCCTTTGCCTCGCCTGGCTGGGACTGCACCCTCCCCCGTGCCCCAGTGACAGTCACCAGGAGCTGGGGAGGTGTGAGGAGCAGGGGCCAGGACATCGTCTTCCTGCCCTCACCTGCCTGGCAGATTCCTTCCACCCCCAGAGGAGGTCGGAGGCGGGGAGCGAGACCCCTGGGGGTCCAAGAGGAGGGAGGCAGGGTGGCTGGCAGGTACCTCCCAGCCCTCTCTCTCCCTCGCTCCCTGGCCCCTGGGCACCCGGCACCTCTGGGACCTCAGCCCATAAACAGGGCCTCCTCCAGGAAGATGGTAGGCTTTGGCTGTGGGGATCTGTGGGGCTGGCCCACGGCAGGACAGGGCCTAGGCCCGAGAGCCTGCAGGCTGGGCACAGGCGCCCCTCCCCTTCCTACATTCCCCCTGCCCGTCCCTGTGGCCACCGGCGCAGGCCAGGCTAGGGCCTGCATAGCACAGGCACCCACAGGCACCTGTAGCGACGAGGTTAGGCCCGGCTCTCAGATCCAGGGGCTCCGGCATCTCTGCGGGGGGGAGGGGGGGCGTCTCTGACCTGACCTGCTCAGGGTATGTGGGCGAACTGACTGAACATACCCCTATGCAGCCCGGGGTGCACACAGAAGCCTGTACGTGTGTGCGCGTCACGCACGGGCCCCACCCGCTTAGGGGGCCCACCATGTGCATCGCGGCCCCTCCCAGCGCTCATACAAGTGTGTGCTCCCCTCGCGGTCCCCACCTTCTCACACACGGGGCAAGGGACTGCAGGACTCAGCAGGGGACACTGGTGATGTCTGGGGACATTTGTGGCTGTCA
The DNA here is from genome assembly GCF_018350195.1 of Panthera tigris. Lineage (NCBI taxonomy): Eukaryota > Metazoa > Chordata > Mammalia > Carnivora > Felidae > Panthera > Panthera tigris. Next base: position 1,303,852 of record NC_056661.1, on the reverse strand, counting down.
TAACTCAGGGCGTGCTCTACATCAAGTGGGAGGGCACGGACACTGCTCAACACCCCGCAGTGCCTAGGACGGCCCCCACGAAGAATGACCTGCCACTACGTCACTACTACTGGGGAGACCTGCTGGAAAGGCCCCAGAGGCAGGGCCATCGTCCTGTCTGCCCACCTACAGCCTGGGGCCCACAAAGGGACCACCTGTTTGGGCTGTGTGACGCTGAGGCAGCTTGTCTGAACGGTGCCCAGTGCTGGGCCCGGCTTCTGGCTTTGGGAACAAGTCTGTCCCCACTGGCCAGGCTCCAGGATCGGCCACCAGGCCCTGAGCGTGGCTGCACCTGGGAAGATGGCCCCGGGGCGAGGCCCTCGTTCGTTTCTGTTCCCTGAGGTCAGTGTGAACGGCAACCCCACACAGGTGCACACGTGAGGGCGGACGCAGCTAAACACCCACACTGGGGTGTAGACCGACTTTCCTGTCCTGGGCTGAACCACGTTCCCCAGAAAGATACGTCCACGACTCAACCCCTGGAGCCCGTGAATGTGACATCTGGCGACAGGGTCTTGGCAGGTATAACTGGACAAGATGAGGGGTGCTGGAGTAGGGTGGGCCTGGTGCCACGAAGCAAAGAGCAGACGCAGAGGAGACGGCCACCTGAAGGTGGAGGCGGGGAGCAGGGGGAGGCGTCTACAAGCCTGAGGGACTCCAACCCCGGAAGCTGGGAGAAGCAGGAAGCATCCTCCCCTGGAGCCTTCCGAGAGGGTGTGGCCCCGCGGAGACCTTGATTTCAGACTCCTGGTCTCCGGAATGGGAGAGCATGCATTTCTGTTTCAGGCCTCCCCAGTGTGCGACGCCGTGTTACAGAAGCCACAGAGGCTAACACACTTACACAAGCCCCGTAGGCACAAACACACAACCATGCACACACAGACGCTCAGACACACCTATTCCTTCCAGCAATATTCAGTGAGCACTCCCTGCGCCAGGCCCCGTGTGCTGGGCTCTGGACGGGCAGTGGACAGGGCTGTGCTCTTATGGAGCTGACCTGAGGAGGGGCAGTGACCCATCTGTACCCCCCTGAGCCACCCGAAGCGCGTGAAAACCTGCAGGTAACCATGTACACACAGAGAGGGCTCCTGTAGAGGCAGAGGTGGGAGGGGACAGCCAAGAAAGGAGGGAGGGAGGAGGAGGAGGCAGCTTCGAGGTGGCCTCTCCGGGGCAGGCAGGTCTAACAGCCACACCCCAGGCACTTGAAGCCAAAGTGTGTGTCTACACAAACACACACACACGCACACACACGCAGGGGACAGAGGACTTGGGGCTGACTGAAGTCAGGTGTGGCCTGAGCTGTGGCCTTGGCAGGCGGCACACAGAGGCAGCCCCCTGGAAGGGGACAATTCAGTTTCAGGTCAGCGGGGCCCGGTTGGGGGACAGTTGGGTTTGGGTGGTGGCAGGGCGAGCTGAGGTCTGGAGGAGACGGAGGTGGGTTCACCCCACAGGCTTGCGCTTCCATGCGCCCAGGGCTTGGAGTCTGAGGACTTTGCACCACAGTGCTTCAGGGACAGGGAGCTGGCCCAGCTCCGGAAGGGCCGATTCTACCAAGCCTGGGTGGCGGGGGCGCCGGCCCAAATGGGATGGCATTTTATCTCCTGTCCTGGCTGCCCCCCACCCCCGGGGCTCTTTCTTGGTCCAGGGTCCCAGGTTGTGGCATTAATCAAGAGAGAGCCACAGCACGCTCTTGCTCTTCCGGGATTGCGGAGCTGCAAGAGGGAGCCATGGTGTATTCTAGGGCAGGGAAGTCGCCCAAAGGAGTCGGTGTGTCCCAGGCCCTGGCCGGCATCCCGGGGGAGTTGCCAGAGCGTAGGGCCCGGCTTCAGCTCGGTGCCGGGGATCCGCGGGCCTCCCAGGGCCTCAGGCGGCCAGTCCAGCACCCACACCCCTGCCCACAACCGCCAGCATCCCTCCCAGGTCCTTCCCCTGTAGCCCCGCGCACCTCACTGCGCAGGCGCGCGGAAACCCCTCCAGGCCCGAGTGCGCAGCCGCACGCGGCCCGGAGAGCTCTCCAGCCCCGCCCCCGTTGTGCGCTTGTGGGCGGGATTGGCGGAGGCGGGGCATGCGTATTGGGCGGGGCGAAGCCTGGCCTATAAAGGCGGCGGCGGGGCGGTGCGCCCGGCTCCTCTCGGCGGCGACGGCGGCCCAGGCAGAGGAGTCCGCGGTGGTGGCGGCGGCGGCGGCGGCGCTGTTCCCCGCGCGGTCCGCGCAGTGGGGTCCGGGCTGCGTGTCTCGGGCGGCGGCGGCGGTGGCACTGCGGCCCCGGCCCGAGTCCGACCCCGGTGAGTGCGGCCCGGCGACGCTGGCCTGGCCCCGACCCGGTCTCGGGGATCGGGCCCCGCGGAGCCTCGGCGTCCGGGGCTCACGGCGCGCTGGCCGCAGCCACTCACGTTCTCCTTTGTCTGCTCCCGCCTGCAGGGTCCCCTACCCGGCCGCCCCCCGCCCACGGGCCGCTCTCCCGGGCCCGCCGTCCCCTCCCCCGCTGGCGGGGCCCGGACAGAAGATGGTGCAGAAGAAAACAGCCGAACTTCAGGGCTTCCACCGTTCGTTCAAGGTGAGGGCCGGGTGGGTTTGGGGTCGCCTGGGGCTGGACCACTCGAGTGGCCGGTGGGGGGCGCGTAGCCCCCACCCCCGGGATCCACCCGTGGCTGCTGCCCGCCCTCCCCGCCCCTCCCCCCCACCCCGCCGTGTGTCTGGGGCTGCCCCAGCCGGGAGTGCGCTCGTGGGGGTGGTCAACGGGCCACAGTCCAGTCCCCAGCGCCCTGGGGACTGTGAGGTCTTTCCTTTAGGAACCCCAAGCGCGGTCAGGGCCCCCAGGCCCTTGGGAGCACCTGGTTGTGTGTCCCCTGCAAACCCCGGTGCACTGCTAGGGAGCTCAGGCCACAGTCCAGTCCTCAGCGCCTTGGACCTGTGGGTCTGTGGGGTCTTTCCTCCAGGAATCCGAGGTAGGACTTCAGGTCCCAGAAAGCCCTCCTAGGTGGTCCTTGGAATAAGGGAGTGAATTGGATGCCCCTCAGCCCTGCGCCTCCCAGACAGTCGGGCCCAAGTGCTATTTCCTGTGGGAGCAGGAAGTTTCTGCGGTGGCCCCACGGCTGCAGTCTTGGTCTCAGATGAGCGAGTCTGGGGGGGGCGGGCAGGTGCTGGGGAGGGGCCCCACGGGGCTGGCTCAGGGGACGCAGTGATGTCAACGGCCTCCCCACCCCACCAGCCGCGTTATGTAATGGCTTCCCTGGGCCTTCTTGGGCAGGGACCTGTTGCCCTGTAAAGAAGGCAGGACCTGGGTGTGTGTGGGCACGCGCACGCGCGTGTGTGCGTGCGGCGCACTTTCATGTGTGTGTGTGTGTGTGTGTGTACACAGGCACTCCCAGAACCGGGGTGGGAGGAGCGAGCTGAGACTGTTTGGGTTAGAATTCCCAGGCCTGTCCGGCCACATCTCGGGCCAGCGTGCCCCACCCCTGCCCACACGCCTGTCATCCTCGCTTTACCCCCTGCCAGGGGAGCAACAGCCTTGGCAAGTCCAAGTGTCCGGGGCCGGGCTGAAGCGGGGGGTGGACCCGAGACGTCACCGGCAGTGGTCTATTCCCTCCTGGGGCTAGGCATGAGCTAGGACAGGGTCAATGTGAGGGGCCAGCACGGCAGCCAAAGCAAACTCGAACTTTCTGGATGATTCCAGCTGCCTCCTGCCAAGGCCTGCTGACTGGAGGCCTGAGGCCAGCCCCAGGCCCAGCCCGCCCACATTGCTTGGGACTGGAGGCTGCTCCCAGGTGGGACCATGGGAGTCCTGAGGAGTGGGAAGGACACTGGCCAGGGAGCCTCAGCTATGAGAAGGTCCTCTCAGCCACTCTGGGACTCCCCTCCCGCCATGCTGAGCTTGCTTCTTGGGCTGGGCCTTGCCCTCGCGCCCCAGTCCAGCAGCAGCACTGCCGGGACCCTTTCTGCTGCTGGGCGTCTCCCAACACACTTTCCCCATTTTCAGTTGGGAAATCGGAGCCTTGGAAAGAGATGTTTGCCCCGAGTCTCCCTGCAGGTGGAGACAAGGACACAGGAGCTGCTTTCATCAGGGGTGGCCAAGCCACCAAGGTGGAGGCTGGGACAGGCTGGTGGGGGTGGCGAGGGGACCCGTAGGCCCCTTTGAGGGTCCTCGCACTGTTCCTCGGTCCAAGGAGCTACAGGCAGCTTCCTTCCATCACCCAGCCACAGACGCGGGTCAGGCCCGGGGCCGAGGTCACTAGACGGAGGTGAGCGGCTGCTGGCTGCTGGCCCTGAGCGCCCCCCCCCCCCCCGCCGCTGTCCACCCCTGTGTGGTTACCCTGGGGCCCCTCCTCCCAGGTAGAAGTAGTGACCTGGCCCCTCTCGAGACCTCTGGAGGAGCCCAAGGCAGGGTGCCGGTTTCTGGCGTTGGTGACTGTGTGCCTGCCTCCCCACGGAGGCCAGACCCCCACCGGGCAGGGCCAAGGGCCGGAGCACTCCCTTCTCCCGTCTGCCTGGCCTGGCCCAGCCCAGGCCTCCTCGCAGCCCTGCACAGGGGGGTGGGGAGGCTGAGAGGCCTGCGCCTGTGTTTTCAGCCGCTCCCTCTGACCTCCGCCTGCCCCCTCTGCTGCCGGCCTGGCTTCCGGGCCTCCCGTTTGTAGGAATCTGGCCCAGCTCCTTCTGCCCTGGGCCCCTTGGTGTTTCTCTGGGGCTTTCCTGGAGTTCCTTCTCTGGATGATCCTCCTGCTGGAGCCCCGTCCCCAGTTGTCCTGAGGCCCCAGGGAGGGGCAGTGACCTGGCTCGGGTCACCCAGCATCAGCAGCACCACCGTGCACAGAGGCCCCCTCACCCACCTGAGGCCCCGGCCACCTAGTCGGCCAGGGTGCAGGGAGCTAAATTAGAGCTATCTCCTGAAGGCCTCTGCTGGGCCTCAGTGTCCTGGCCTCAAAGGCCTCACATCTCAAGCCAGGGGCCATCCGTCCTCACTGTGGCCCATCTGCTCTGCAGAAGATTATTCCAGCAGCTCTCTGGGGCGGGTAATACAAGGTTTCTCCAAGCCCCAGCTGCCTTCCTTCCCTGCTCAGGGTCTAGCACCCTTCCCCCGGTCCTGGGGACTAGCGGGTGACCTCCAGTGGGCCTTTCCCTGCAGGGCTGGTTTCTTAGCTGGGCATGGGGGCCTGTGAGGAGCTCTGTCCTGGTGGCAAAACGGGACAGTGCTGGCTGTGGCCCGGGCAGGGCTGGGCAGAGGGCAGTCCGGTGTCTACACTGTTGCAGCCGGAGGCCTTGGAGGCCCGTCCTATGAGCCACGGTCGGGCGACAGTGGGACCTCAGAGGGAGCAGCGCATGACCAGGAGGGCAGTGGCTCCCTGTTTCACAGAGGGAAGACTGAGGCCAGAAATTCAGGGCCTCGTGCTGGAGGCTGTGGGAAAGCAGGCAGGGTCACCCCTGCTGGGAACCCCGCCTAGAAGCCAGAAGCCGGTGACTCACCCCCTCCCACTGACCGCCTTGCTGTCTTTGATCCTCTGCAGCCCAGGGGGCCAGTTGGGCTGCAGAGGTTGTCCCGGGTGAGCCGCGAGGCCTGGCCTGGGCACCATAGTGACTCACGCCAGGCCCTCTTGCCTGCTCGGGGCCCCTCCCCACAGCGCATCCCTTTCCTGGACACCCCGAGGGCCCTGGGGTTCGGGGGAAGAAGGACCATTTCCTTACAGTCAGGCAAAGCCAGGCTTTTGTCCCCCTGGACTTGTGGATGCAGACGCGGAGGCTGGGTCACTCTCTGGGCAGGTCCTGAGAGCCCTCCTGTCCCGTCCCCTGCAGGGGCAGAACCCTTTCGAGCTGGCCTTCTCCCTAGACCAGACCCACCTCGGGGAGACCGACTTCAGCCTGGAGCATCCCGCCCGCCCTGGTGAGGGCCGGAGAGGAAGGTGGCGGTGCGGGAGGGCCGGTGCGGGAGGGCAGCAGGGGCTGCCTGCTGAGCAGGGCGGGCCTCACCTCCGGGTCTCCCAGTGCAGATATGCCCGCCAGCCAGCCCATCGACATCCCAGACGCCAAGAAGAGGGGCAAGAAGAAAAAGCGGTGCCGGGCCACCGACAGCTTCTCGGGCCGGTTCGAAGGTCAGTGAGGACTGCAGGTGGGGGTGTAGGGAGACGCGGCCAGCCCGGCGCGGCTCTCACCGCACCCCTGCTCCCCAGATGTCTACCAGCTGCAAGAAGACGTGCTCGGGGAGGGTGCCCACGCCCGAGTGCAGACCTGCGTCAACCTCATCACTAACCAGGAATACGCCGTCAAGGTGAGCACCAGCGCCCGGCCGGCTCCCCGCACCTCTCCCTGCAGCGCCTGGGCTCTGGCCCTGGCCGCGGGTGGCGGGAGGAGGGAGCTGGCCTTCGAGCTCCCGGACCAGCAGCTGGGGGCAAAACTAGTGTCTAAAAATGGCCCCAGGGCCAGTGACTCAGGCCACCCCTGGGAATCTAGGTCAGCCTGCTCTGAGCCCCTGGGTCTGGGCAGGAAGTGACCGTAAGGAGCCGCTCCCTACACAGGTGGCTGAGGACCTGGTGCCAGGGCGCCTGAGAGCTGGGGGCTTCGGTCAGAGTTGGCTCTTGCCTGCTGGGTCACCCCAGGCCACTCCTCAGCGACCAGCGGTTCTCCGTGTTGGTTACAAGGGTTAAAAGGCAATGCTGTACTTGGGGCCCAGGGAGGCTTGGCATCTGGGGAGACCAGGGTGTGGCCTCGAAACCTGTGTCTCTTGGCCGGGCAGTACGGCCCTGTGCTCGGAGAAACCGTCCGGTCTTCCCTGGTGACCCTGCATCCGGGTGGGTTGGGGTCACAGGAGGCTGGCAGACCAGGCATGAGGACCGGTGCTCCCCGGTGAGCGAGGCTGGCCAGAGCCCAAGGCTTTGGTAGAAGTCTGATGGTAAAAGTGGCCATCGTCCCTGCCCCGTGAGTTCCAGGTCGGGCGGCATGATGGTGCCAGAGAACCGGATGCTTAGCTTTGAGCGCTTTCTGTAAAACAAACAGGCAACGCACTGAGTGTTTTCCTCTTAAGGACCGTCGGGCAGCCTGGCCTCCTGTGCCCCTTCGACAGTTCGGAACGAGGCTCTGAGGGGTTAGACAGCCTGAGTCAGACCTTGTTTGGCCTCCTGTAAGGTCATCCCTCTCCCCCGAGGGACTGCAGTTTCCTCCATGAGGTGGGGTCCTAGCCAGATTCCCAAGGGGTAGGATGAGGTTCTTCAGGAGGGCATGGATGCTGGCATTGTGTCACGAGGCCCCGACATCTGGTTGGTCTGCCTCTCCGAGGCACGGGTGCGTTTGTCACCAGACAGGTGGGACAGCACGTAGGCTGGGCCCCAGCAGCACGCGGACACCATGCCTGCCTGTTGCAGGGGTGAGCTGGTGGCACACCGTGTTCCCCTTCTCCAGGCCGGCAGGGAACCCCGGGCCTGCCCCGCCTGCCCAGTGAGAGGGGCCTAACATCCAACCTGGGAAGACGTTCCCAGTGGGTGCCCGGGGGCCAAGGTGGCCCGGAGAGAGCCAGCTGGTACCTTCTGCCCCCACTTCTGTGGGCGAAGGTGTCTCGGGGAGAATCCGGGAGGCAGGTGGGCCCAGAGCTGCCAGGTGCCGGCGGGATCGGGGGCAGAAGCTGGCTTCCGGAGGCTCTGGAGTCACGGGGAGACTGTCCCTGTTGGTTGACGGGAGGGCCAATCTGGGCTGGCATGAAACAGGCCTGGGCTGAGGGGCCCGTGGCAGCTGCCCAGACTGTCACAGAACAGGGGAGGTGGGACTTGGCACCAAAGTGGGCAGGGACGGCTTGGCTGGCAGCCAGGCACCCCAAGGCCACTCTAGTCCCCTGTGTGGTGTGGGAGTCCGCACAGTGGCCACCAGTCTCCCAGGCAGGGAGGGGATGCTGACACCCTGAAGGGGCATTTTGCAGGCGTCTCAGGCCCCAAACATGCCCCCGAGGCCTGTGGGGTCAGGAGCGGAACAGGCCCGCCTCTTTCTGCCATTCTTGTCCAGCTTGTCTCTCCCCTGATGCCACTTGGGAAACATGTTGCAACCCCCACCCCCACCCCCCTCCCCCCAGCCTGTGCTGACGCCATAGTTCTGACTTCTGGCAAATTCTGGGCCGCAAGAGGAGAGCTCTGCTTAGAACTTAAGGTCTAAGCTCGAATGGGGTCTCAGCTGTGGCGCAGGGCAGGTCTCTGGTGGGAGCCCCTTGGGCTTTGGGAGGGGCTCTGGCTGACCCACTGCTCTGTCTCCTGCCCGCCCCTCCCCCCCCCACCCACCCCCCACCCCCCCGACTTAGATCATCGAGAAGCAGCCTGGCCACATTCGGAGCAGGGTTTTCCGGGAGGTGGAGATGCTGTATCAGTGCCAGGGACACAGGTAATGTGACCCACCTTGCCACAGAACCGGGCCCTTAGCCATCTTTCCGTGTGTGAATGGGCCTGAATGCCTCCTCACCCCCAGCAAGCATTTGGGGAGCATCCAGTGTGTAGCAGAGGCTGTGCAGGGTGCACTGGGGAAGACCCAGCGTTAGGCAGGCAACCCAGAGTGGGCAAGGTGGAAGCAGGCCCGTGGCCCCAGTCCCAGCCTTCCTGTGCACAGGTGGGGGTGGAAAGGGTGGGCCCCTCCTGGGCTGGGCTGTGGGTGCACAGGGGCCTTAGGAAGCCTCCCTCCTCTCCTGCCTCTCCAACCCCCCACACCTCAGGAATGTTCTAGAGCTGATAGAGTTCTTTGAGGAGGAGGATCGCTTCTACCTGGTGTTTGAGAAGATGCGGGGCGGTATGTGGGGCCTGGGGGACGTTTGCAGCTGTGTCCTAATGGGCTGTGGGCTCGGCCACCAGGGAGGACTTTTCAGATGTGCTCCTCCTGCACATCAGAGGGGGCTTGTGGGGTCCGAGCTTCCTGTCCACATGGCAGCTCAGGGTTGAAGGCTCTGAACCCAGGGAGGCCAGAGCGGGCACTTCCCTGTCGGGTGGAAGCGGGCGGTGGCCTGGAGACACGGAAGTGACGCGTATGTGTTTTTCCTCCACCACGGCCTGGCCCCAGGCTCCATCCTGAGCCACATTCACAAGCGGCGGCACTTTAACGAACTGGAGGCCAGCGTGGTCGTGCAGGACGTGGCCAGTGCCCTGGACTTCCTGCACAACAAAGGTGGGTGGTGGGGCTCCCTTGTTCCCTGGGATGTCCAGCCTCGCTCCCTGTCCAGCTGCCTGAGACTCCTAGAAAATGCCTCCTCTCCCTCCACTGAGTCCCGGTTCTCACCGCAGGCATCGCACACAGGGACCTAAAGCCAGAAAACATCCTCTGCGAGCATCCCAACCAGGTGAGGGGCGCCGGGGAACCGCCTTCCCTGCGCCAGGGCCCGGGCTGGGTTGGCCTGGACCGCCGCCCCCCCCCTCCCTTACCGCCTTTTCCCACCCTTCCTAGGTGTCCCCTGTGAAGATCTGCGACTTCGATCTGGGCAGCGGCATCAAACTCAACGGGGACTGCTCCCCGATCTCCACTCCGGAGCTGCTCACCCCGGTGAGGCGCCCAGGCAGCAGGCACGCAGCGACCCGCTCCGTTCTGCTCTGGGGCTGCGCGGCCCGCTGCCCCTGCCGTTGCGTAACCTCGAGGTGCTGGCTGCTCTGCTGCCTAGCCCGTGGAACTGGGGCTTTTGCTTAGCAACAGCCACTGATTGGCCCGCGGAAAGTGGCGGGCGGGGCCACGGGCGGGAGGGGAGGGGCGGGCTCCCAGCACCTGCCGCTGATTGGGTGGCTGGGCGGGTGGGCACCTGCCACCTGTTGATTGGGCGGGTGTGAGGGCGGGGCCTGCCCCCAGCCCGTCTCTGATTGGCCAGGCTGGGCATCGGGCACCGCAGGCTCAGGTGACCCAGTGTTGGGGCCTTCACGTGATGCCGGGAAGTCCCGGCCTGCTGCAGTCCCCTCCTCCCCCCCACGGGCCCTGACGCCTCGTCCCGCCCGCAGTGCGGCTCAGCGGAGTACATGGCCCCCGAGGTGGTGGAGGCCTTCAGCGAGGAGGCCAGCATCTACGACAAACGCTGCGACCTCTGGAGCCTGGGTGTCATCCTCTACATCCTGCTCAGCGGCTACCCGCCTTTCGTGGGCCACTGCGGCAGCGACTGCGGCTGGGACCGCGGCGAGGCCTGCCCGGCCTGCCAGGTGCGCGCGTGCGCCCCGTCCCCTGTGCGCCCCGTGCATCGCAGGCCTGGTCTGTGCGCGCGTGCGCCCCTTCCCCCCTTGTGCCAGTCTCTGAGCATGTGCGTCCCCCACCCCCAGCACCCCTCTGTGCCCTCCCCCAGGGCCTGCTTGCTGCCGAGATCCTGGCCTGTGATGCCTGATCCATCCACGGGGCAGTGCTGGCCTGGTGCTCCTGGGGTTACACAGACTCCTTGGTTTTATGGTCTAGGAGAGGAAGCATTTGGAGGTCAGGAATCTGCCGTCGGGCAAGACTAAGATTTAGGGTTTGGGATGATCACGTTTCAGCCTTGTGGCCTTCTGCTCCCATGAGCCCGGCTGCCAAGAGTTGCCTTTCTGCTGCTTGGCTTCTCTTGGGCAGAGTTCACTGAGCACTCTCCTGAGGCCAGGTCTCTAGTCCAGCCTGCTTTCCTCTCAGGCGTTTGGCCCCCCAGAGCCCCCGGTCCCGCCAGCTGACCTCAGGGCCCCCACTGCAGCCCCTGCCCACCCTGCCTTGCTGTCTGGGGGCCAGCTGTTCAGGTCACGGGTTAGGCTGCATGGCTGGGTCTGGGGCCTACGGCAGCTTGTTACCGAGCAGCGTCATGGTGTACCCCGTTGCGTCCAGGCCGGTGTGGATGTTGGGGTAAGTTGGCTGCAGCTGATTTCACCCCCTTGCCCCTCCCCCACAGAATATGCTGTTTGAGAGCATCCAGGAGGGCAAGTATGAGTTTCCCGAGAAGGATTGGGCCCACATCTCCTTTGCTGCCAAAGACCTCATCTCAAAGCTCCTCGTCCGCGACGCCAAGCAGAGGCTGAGCGCCGCCCAAGTCCTGCAGCACCCCTGGGTGCAGGGGGTGAGTGAGCCCTGCTGGGGACCTCCTGCCTCTGGCCCGCCTCCGATGGGCAAGGGAGGGACTTGGAGCAGGGGTATGAGCATCCCCGGGGAGGCCAGCATCGACACCCCCAGATGCAACGTGGGTCTGAGGCCCAGCCTTGGGGTCTGCAGGGGCCCCAGGCGCAGCAGTCAGACCCACCACCTGCTTCCAGCCGGGCGCCAGGACTGCAGAAACTGCTTGAGCTTGTGCCCTGGAGGCATCGGGGCCTCTTCCCGCCTGGCACAGGGAGCAGGCTGAGGTCGTGTGCAGGTGTTAGGCAGGTGGCAAACCTCGGGCAGGGCCCGCCAACCCCAGTCCTGCTCCCTGTCCCCCCACCCCCAAGCCGGGAAGAGCCTGGCGTTTCTCTGGCCAGCAGTGCCCCGAGCCAGGCTGCCTGCCCAGAGCAGGGAGGGCCCACGGGCAGGAGTCTTAACCAGACGTTGGCACCGGGAGTGCACAGGAAGCAAAGGCTGGGGCCCTGGTGTCAAGGCCGGCCGGTGGAGGGGCTCCCAGCCCCTTCTGGGGCACCGGGAGACCTGTGGGGCGGGGGAGGGGGGCAGGGTGCGGGTCCAGAGAACCGCTCTGGGCTTCTGCTACGCCCTCCCCCTGGCCTGGCTGGGCTCCGGCAGATACACCCCCCCTCACCTCCGTCGCTGCCAGCGGGGCCCCGGGAAGGCAGCTGGGCTCTGCTTTCAGCTCCGCCTCTCCCCTGTCCTTCTAGTACGCTCCGGAGAACACCCTGCCCACACCCATGGTCCTGCAGAGGTGAGACCCACGGGGGAGGGTCTCGGGCCCGAGAGCGGGGGGGGACCCCAAGTCGGGGGTGGTTAACGTTAAGATGATTAAAATGACAAGCCGTCTTTAAGTCGGGGGGCTGGGAAAGCCATCTAAGCGCTTGGGTGTCCTCGTACCAGTGATGGTGATGGATTGGGCCCCTGGCGGGGGTCCTGGTCCCCCAGGGAGGCTGGGCATGGCTGGGGCCTGCAGCCCCTCCCCCCGAGGTACTGCACAGACTCTAGGGGTCCCAAGGGGATCGGGCCCCGAAGCTACCTTTCACCTCCTTGGTGACCGCCCCATCCCCAGGAACAGCTGTGCCAAAGAGCTCACGTCATTTGCGGCTGAGGCCATCGCCATGAACCGGCAGCTGGCCCAGCGGGAGGAGGACGCGGCCGAGGAGGCGGAGCAGGGCCAGCCCGTGGTCGTCCGAGCTGCGCGCTGTCTGCGGCTGTCGCCGCCCTCCCAGAGCAGGCTGGCCCAGAGGCGACAGCGAGCCAGCCTGTCCGCGGCCCCCGTGGTCCTGGTGGGAGACCACGCGTGACCCCTCCCTCCCTCTGTACATAGGTCACTCCCTCCCCTACCCCCCCATCAAATCTAAAAAGTTTTTTAAGCTATTGCCAGCCGGTGACCAGCAGGCTGCCCTCCCCTGGCTGGACTTCGAGGCGCTAAGCTCAGTTGGGGGGGCTCTTTTTATATGAGGTTTTTGCTGTTGGCTTTTTTTCTTTTTTCTGTCTCACCCCCATTTTTTTTCCTTTTAAAGGTGTTAAAAGCAAAGCAGGCACCTGGGGAGGAGATTGGAGGGTGTGTCGCCGGGCTTGTCCCGTCCCAGCCCCAGATACTCACCTCTACTGTGAAGGGTCCCCACGCCCCACGCCCCACGCCCGCCCTGCCCAGATGTGACTCAGGAGAGGAGGGCACTTGTCGCCTTCCAGAGCTGGGGGCACAGAAGCGCACCCCTTCCCCAGCCCTCACAGTATTTGCAGGGACGGGCCACCCCCACGTCTCCCCGGGGTGACACAGCACCTCTTTAATCCCTCACCCTGAAGCACCCTGGTCGCTTGGCGGGGTGGGGGCTTCTCAGGTCTCCCTTGTGGCTGGAGGGGGCTTGGGTGCGGGCAGGTGGCAATCACGGCTGCCTGCCGGGCCCCGCCTCTGACTGACAATCGGGGCTCCCTCGAACCTTGACCTTAAGCTCTCGCCGCCCCCTCCCCTGCCCTCTCCAAGGGGGACCCTGCCCACCCAGGAGGGCAGTGTCAGAGGAAGTGGGAGGGGTTGGACAGGCGCCCGTCAGCCAACGTGGGGGTCCCTCAGACCCCCACCCTGGGCACCGGAGTGCCCTTTCTCAGGGCTCAGTCTGACCATGGCCACGTCCTGCCCCTCACCGCCACCCCTGGGTCTGGTGAGGAAGCTCTGTCACCACCCCCCCCCCTTACTCCTCCTCAGAGCCAGGGCCCAGCCAGGGGTCCTGCTAAAGCCCCCCGCCCCCAAGGGCAGCGTTTCTGCGTGCCCACCTTCAGGAACACGGCTACAGCTGCCACGGCCTCCTCCCGGGCACCCAGGAACCTCCGTGCCCGCCTCCACCCACCTTGGCGCCGGGGTCAGATGTTGAGTGACCGCCGGGCTCGGGGCGACTGACCCCCCTCTTCCCTCGGGTGGGAAACACTATGCAATACAGGCTTCCCTCTTCTCCATGTTCGTGTGCTTCTGCCGGGGGGGGGGGGTCTCTGCAGCCCCCCCACCAGGGCAGCCTGGCCCCGGGGTCTGGGCGAGACTCCGCGGCAGGCCGGGCCTGGATCGCCCCCCGGCTTCTAGTTGTTCGTCCCGTTTTGTTCGTTTTTTAAAGACATCGGTTGACTTCCCTTCCCTGTTCTTGAATACTTGAATGTTGGGGGGCCTTGTGGGTTGGGGGAGCTCACATGCCGCTTCTGTGGCAGTCTCTGGTGGCCGGTGGGGACTGACTGCCCCTCCCGTCCCCCGCCCGCCTGGATCTGTGGACTGGCCTTTCCAAAGACCCCGGGGGGGTGGGGGGGAGAAGGCCGCCCTGCCCCCTGCTTCTCGCCCATCAGTGATTTCTACGTTTTGCAACTGGGGATTCTGCCTTTTTGTAAAAAAGAAACGCACCCCCCGCCTGCCGCGGGTGCCGTGGCCGTTTTAACTCTGGAAAGCTGAGCTGTGAGGAGCTTTTTTTTTTTTTTTTTCCCCCAAAGGTGGGGCAGCCACTTCCTCCCCGTCACACGGACAGTGTGGCCCAGAGGACTGTCAGAACCGCTACTGTGAATGGGCGCCCAGCCCCTGGCCCTGGGGGAGGGGAACGGCAACGTTTCAATGTTCAGATGTATAAAAAAGACAAAAAAAAAAAAAAGAACCTCAAGTTTTTCAGAAGTGGGGGGGAAACATCAAGCACTTTAACTGCACCAGGTGAACCGATACAGCTCATCTTCCTTACACCAACGTCAATGCCGGACTTTTGTATTGTTTTGTAAGGATTTAATAAAAGTCATAAAAACTTGGGGGCCCTCGTCCTGGTTTTCTGTTGTGTGACGAGCAGCCCCAAACCATTCGTCGATCGTCGGTCTCGCCGATGCCGTTGGAGTCCAGGGTTTGGACGGGCGCCGAGGGGGTTGGCCTGATGCTCGGGGGCCCGGGCCCTCGTCTGTCCGCGGCGGCTGCGGGCCCGGCTTCCTCCCGACGTGTGGGTGGCTGTGCCAGACCGAGCGGACAGCCAGAGTTGCCCGGGACCGAAGCGGGAGCGGCCAGGCTGGCCTGCTCTTGGACGCCATCACGTCCCCGCATCCAAGGCCGGGCCCTCTGCTGTCCCGGAGCCGAGGGTGCGCAGAGGCGAGCAGCTTGGGGTGGTGGGGCTGCTATCTTTGGCCGATGCAGCCCGATGAAACCCGGTAATTCCAGCCTGTCCCGTGTGGCTGGCCCTCGGCCATCATTAAATTCTTGCTGCAAGCAGGCTTTTGTGCTGGATAGCGGGGGCTGACCAGATCTCGGCAGGGAGACAGTGGACCAGGGAGGGCTTCCTGGAGGCAGGAGACAGTGGTGGGGGGAGAGGGGGAGGGGCGGTGAAGTCGGCGGTTAGGGGGCGTCAGCCTGGGCTGCCGCGTGCTCCGGCTCATCTGAGAAGCCAGGCGAGGTGATGAGATAGCAGGGCGCATGAGCCACCCGGGGCAGCTGCAGGTGACCTGGGCCCTGTGGGGCGGGGGGCCGGTCCTCGAGTGTGCCAGGCTCAGTTCCTGGAGCTCCTGTGTCTGCTTCCCTCCCTGAGCGTCCTGTGTTCAGGATCCAGCCAGGGGGCAGGCGCTAGGATCGCCTGGGCCAGCAGAGGCTGTGGGTCACCCCTCCCGCCCGGACCCGGGGCTCAAAAACACAGCCTCCCCCACCTGGCATCCCTGAGCCTGGCCCCACCCCTGCTTCTGTTCAGCTCCCTCCTAGCCCTCCCCCGAGACCCCATGGCTGCCCTGCCCAGGACTGGACCGCCACCAGCACCCTCCAGGGCCACCCCCCACCAAGTCCCTCTCTCGGTGCCTCTGGGCCCCTTCCCTGGCTCTGGCCCAGCCTGACATGTGGGTGGGTCGGAGCCCTGCCGACCCTCACCGATGCCCTCTCCCTGTCCCCTCCCTGCCTCCTCCTGCCCCCTCCTGCCCCCTCCCTGCCCCCTCCTGCCCCCTCCCTGACGGGCCGGCATAGGTACAGCCTGTTCTACCAGTTGAGTTGTGTTTTCTTCCTGGCTGATCCCGCCCCTTCCACGTCTCTCTCTCTCCCTCTCTCGCTCATGGAGTGGCAGGAAAATCCTGAAGCTGGAGGACCCAGGAGCCTTTCCCATGCTGATGACTGGCGCCCCACCCGCCTCCACCTGAGAAAGAGGAGGTGCCAGCCACGTCCGAGGCGCCAGGGAGGTGACGTCTGTGACCAGGGTCTCTGCGCTGCACAAGACGGTGGCTCGCGTTGGAGCTACGTGCGCGCAACGGGGGCTGGGCGGGCGCATGGAGACCCTCATCTTCACAGTTTTTCTGTAAAGCTAAAGCTTTCTTAAAAAATAAATTTTACTTAAAAAAAAAAAAAGTAGTGGGCGCCTGGGAGGCTCAGGTGGTTAAGCGTCTGACCTCGGCTCAGGTGATGATCTCCCGGTTTGGGGTTCAAATCCCGCGTCGGGCTCTGCGCTGACAGCTCAGAGCCTGCTTAGGATTCGCCCGCTCTCTCTGCCCCTCCCCTGCTCATTCTCTCTTTCTCTCAAAATAAATACATAAAACCTTAAAAAAAAAAAAAAAAAAGCCAGGCGTAAAAGGCCACGTGGTGTGTGAGTCCACGTGTGTGAAACGTCCAGAACAGGCTCATCCACGGACAGGAAGGGGGCTCGTGGGGGCCGGGGCTGGGGACGGAGAGAGGGTGACTGCTGATGGGGACAGTGTTTCCTTTTGGGGCAATGGAACTTTCTGGAATTAGGCAGCGGTGGTGGGTGCACAACACGGTGACTGTACTACACAGCACCGATTTGTTCCGGAAACTTCACCTCAATTTAAGTTAAAAAGACGAGCAGAGCAAGTCTGTGTAGGGTGGGTTACATCGGGGAGTAATTTAGCACCCCAAGGTGGGGGGCACACAGGCACCTCCCTCAGAGCTGGGGACTCCTGCAGGTTTTGTCCCTGTCGTTGTCACCAGTGCCCATGCCGAGCCCTCCATGTGCCCCCACCCCACCCCTCCCCACCCCCAGCTCGCCGGTCCTGCTGTTGGGCAAGGCCAGAAGAGAACATTGTGGAATCGAGTCAGACGTGAGGAAGAAGCTGCCTGGATGGGGTAAGCCAGCGTGAGGGGGGCGGGGCACTGCGTTCCCAGGGCCTGGGACACCCCGCGAGGTGGGCCATCGGCCTTGACCGTTTCCAGCATGCGGCTGCCTGCACACACGCCCTCGGTCACCCGGGCCTTTCACTCCTCCCCACGCGGGGCTCGGGGTTTATGGCAACCTCGGGAAGATGCTGTAGGGTTTCTGTCACGTCCATCATTTCCCCCATGAGGACTCAGTTTCCCCAAATGGAACGTGACGGTAATGGCTCCAGCTCCCCCCGACTCCGTTTCCCTTTTGCGACCCCCTGTGAAGCAGCAGGAGGCGGGGACACCAACAAGGGTGGGGGAGGACGGGGTTCTTGCCCAGCGCCGCAGCCTTGGCTCGGGGGTCAGGACGCTCGAGCCCGAGGCCCTCGGGGAGAGCACCTGGCCTGAAGCCGGCAAGTCCCCGGAACAGAGTCACAGACACACGGGCGGAGCGCGGCTCTGTCAGTGTTCTATCAGCACGTTCCTGGCGGCACCTGAAGGTGCCAGGGCCGCCGGAGCTTGTGGGTCTAAGCCCTGGTCGCTCCTCACCCAAGGTCATCGGCTCGGTGACTCGACCCTGCAAGTAGGAGCCAGGACCAAGGACAGGTGAGCGAGAGCCTCTCCTGGGCACAAAACCTCAGGGGCTCCAAACACGGGGTCTTCAGGGTCTTCCCGAGACAATTGCAGATTCTGGCATTCAAGCAGCGCCCGGTTCCCCCAGTGGTAACATTTTGCAAAACTGTGTTACAATGTCACAACCAACACGGCTTTGCTACAGCGCAGCTGGCCTCCGAGGCCCGATTTCCAGGTGTCTCCGCCCTCCGCCCCGGGGCTGCAGCAAGAGCGCCCTGATTAGCTCCAGGAACTCCCTCCCCTCTCTTCTCCTTTGGAAATAGAAATGCATCACACTGGACTGTCGAGCTGGGGGCCTCTGACGGAACTTTCTGGAATGACGGACATGTTCTCCCTCTGAGCTGCCCAAGACAGCAGCCACCAGCCACGTGTGGCCGCTGAGTGAAATGTGGTCAATGCACATGAGGAACTAAATGCTTTCATGTGTTTCTTCTTCTTTGGTTTCAATGTATGGAGCCTGGCAGGCTGGTGGGTCTCCAGCTAGAAACCCTCCAGCGGGCCAAACCCTCCCTTTCCAGGCCTCTGCACTGCCTGCGGTTGGTCCCCAGTTCCTGCGTCCTCAGTCCTTACATCCTGAGCCCTGGGTACACAGTCGGCACTCGATAGATGCTGGTGGAGGGAGAGGTTGAATGAGTGAGGTCTCTGGACCGCCCCCCCCCCCCGCCCCCAAAATCTAAACTGACT
This sequence comes from Panthera tigris, assembly GCF_018350195.1. Lineage (NCBI taxonomy): Eukaryota > Metazoa > Chordata > Mammalia > Carnivora > Felidae > Panthera > Panthera tigris. Next base: position 1,285,884 of record NC_056661.1, on the reverse strand, counting down.
GTGGCGCCTCCGTGTGAAGCTTGGCTTGCCCTCCGGGGCCTCACTTTGCCCCATCTGGATAGTGGGGCAGGGGTGTCACGGACCAGGGCAGGGTGTGACCTGTCTTCCATACCTTTATCCCTCGCTGGTGCGGTTCCTTGGGGGTTCACACCCTGTGATGGCCACCCAGGGTAACACACCCCACAGCAATGTGTGACATCCGGGGGTGTCCCCTGGACCCCCACCCTAGAGTGAAGGACAGAGCAGGGGACAAAGACCCAGTGGGAACGGAGAGCTCCCGGCCCTGTGTTTGGGGCCAGAGTGGGTATTCCAGGCACTGCAAGCAGGGAGGAGGACGCAGTTTTCGGATGGGGAAACCGAGGCACGGAGAGGTCAAGTCACTTGCCTCCGTGCAAACAAGCAGCATGCACAGCTGGGGCCGCAGAGCCCTGAGAGCACACACTCCTTCCCCGTGTTTTACAGTCTGGCCTCCCCTGCCTGCCCCGTCTCTCTCTCTCTCTGTCTTGTCCCTCAGGACACCTATCTCTCTCCCTCCTTTCTGCCTTTCTTTCTCTAATAAAAGCAGCAAATATTTGCGACATATCCAGAACTATTTTATTTCCCAGAATGAAAACACATAAAATATATTAGTTTTAAAAAATGTGTAAGTGGGGCGCCTGGCTGGCTCAGTCTGTTAAGCGTCCGACTCTTGGTTTCGGCTCAGGTCGTGATCTCACAGTTTCGTGAGTTCGAGCCCCACATCAGGCTCCGTGCTGACAGCGCGGAGCCTGCTTGGGATTCTCTCTCTCTCTCCCTCCCCCTCTGCCCCTCCCCTGCTCGCTCTCTTTCGGTCTCTCTCAAAATAAATACTTAAAACATTGTTTAAAAAAGTTTTAAGTTAACTAAATGTAGGCATTTATGGTGCCTGCCCTGGGGGGTGGTGATAATGGTTTTCCTGACGCTTGGGGGGGGGTCGGGTGGGGGGAGGTCTCTGCCTGCAGCCTGTTCTCCCTACCGCTCTCCAGCCTGTCCAGCAGCGTCCTTCTGTCACCGGATGTCACCTGCAGGGCTGTCTCCCGGGCTTCTGCTGCTCCTGTCGGGTGGGTCCTGGCCGGGTTGGGGGCAGGAGCCCGGGAGGGCTGGGGTTTCTCTGTGCAACCAGCAAGGAGAGTTTGGGAATCCAGAGCCATCTGGGGGGGGGGGGGGCAGGAGGTGAGAGCTTGAAGACAGGGAAGCAGAGGAGGATGGGGGCGTTTAGATGGGGTGCCCTGTGTCCCCATGTTTGCCAGAACACATGCAATCGATCGCGAGGGGTTTCCCTGGAGGGCTGATAGGGGCTGGGTGATGCAGCTGGGTGCGTGTTGGGGGGAAAAGACCAGACTGGGGACCCAGAGAGGCGTGTCCAACACGGACGACGCCCTCCCCCCTCCCCCCGCCCCCGGGCCTGCTCTGGGGACCATCCAAAACCAAGACAGGGCAAAGGGACGTGCTCCAGCTCATGGCTGCATGACAAAGTATCCCAAAGCTCACGGCTCAAAACAACCATTTAATTTTCTCATGATTCTGTGGGCCGGGAATCTGGGAAGGGCTCAGCGGGACGGCTTGTCCCGGACCCAGAGGGACCGCCTCCAAGATGGCTCTTCGCTCACGTGTCTGGCTGCACCACCGTCTTGGCCTGTCTCTGTAGAGTGCTCGCCTTCCAGCACTTTCCGTGCACGGCACACATCTCTGGCATGGCTTCCGGAAGCCCAGGTGAGCCCAGGGAAGGGAAGCAGAAACTGCTAGGCTCGAGCCGGCACATCCTCTTGGGCAAAGACAAGTCGGGTCCCAGGGACGGAGGGAAGAGGTCCCCAGGCCCTCCTCCCCCAGGTCAGGACCAAAGTCGACAGGCGCGTGTCTGCAGCCTCTGCCCCGCGTTCGACCCGGAACACATGACGCTCAGGGAGGGACCCAGACACTAGAGGCCACACGGGGTGAGTCCACGTGTGTGAAACGTCCAGAACAGGCTCATCCAGGGACAGGAAGGGGGCTCGTGGGGGGGCTGGGGGAGGGGGTGGGGGCCGTGACTGATGGGGACGGGGCTGCTTTAGGGATGATGGAAGGTTCTGGAATTGATTGTGGTGATGGGTATACACTATGTGGATATACTAAAAACCCTGAGTTTTGCACTTAAAATGGGTGATTTATAGATCAACAAAGCCACGGCGGGGGGGAGGGGGGGGGACATAGGCACAGGGGCCACACGGTCGACACGACCTAAGCGGCCGTTCGTGGATGGAGGACAAACACAATGTGTCCATCCACAGGCTGGAATGTGACCCAGCCTCAGGAAGGACATTTCTGGCCAGTGGGGCCTCTGACCTTTTCTCCCCACCCCTCCCCCAGGGTCTCCCCCCCTCCCCCCATTTCCAGCGGGCGGAGGGGGAGGGGACAGGATGGGGAGCATCTCACCGGTGGGGTCACCCGCCTGGCGCTGGGCGCTCGGGGCCAGCCGGGTCTGGGGTGGGTGCTCTGCGGCGGGGGGAGGGGCCAGGACTGGGCGGGGCGGGGGCGTGGCCAGCAGGCGGGACCCCCCCCACCCTGCCATCTCCTTCGGCCCCACAGCTGGGCGCGGGGGGAGGCCCCCTTCTGGCCGCTTGGTACTCAGTTTGCCAACCTCTCCTCCATCCACCCCCGGCCCTACTGTGGAGACCTCCTCGTCTAAGACGCCGTCCCCGCCTCGCCCTCCGCGGTGAAGGTCTGCGGAGCTCGCGGACTTGGCCTCCCGCTCGCTCCTGTGACCCGGGCCCCGCGTGGGACCCTCCCAAATGCTGCCCTGGGGAAAGGGACATTACAACCCTCAGGCCTCTGGTGCCTCGGCCGTTAACTGGGGGAGGGACGGGGAGGGACGCAAACCCCAGTGCCAGGTGTCACCAGTAAAGACTCGTGATGCAGGGGACTTTGGATTTTCCACGTCCTGGGAGAGATACATCAAGGGCGGGGGGGGGGGGGGGGGGTGGGGGGGGGTGGAGGGAAGGAGTAGGATCCCAGTCACTGTGGTTCCTGAGGGCACCTCCTTCCTGAGAAGGGCGGAGTGCTTCCAGAACATTCCAGAATATTCCCGCTTGTATCCTCCTCCCTGGTCAACATTCCCGGAGTGCAACAGTCAGCCTGGAAGCTCGTAAAACGTGAGGTGGGCCGGCCTCTGGAGCGCGTGTGGCGTAGGGGACAGACTTTGCTCTGCAGTGTGGTCAACAAGTCGGTGCGTTTATCAGACCCGTCTCGCTGAGTCTCAGACGCCCTTCTGCTTATTCGGAAAGCGCAGGCCCCAAACCTGGTTGTCCCCCTCGCTGCCTCTCCCGGGCCAGGCTTCCCGGAAGCACGCAGCGAGACAGGCATGGGGGGAAGGCTTTCTTTGTTAGGGTTCCCTGGGAAGATCCGGTAGGGCGACGATTCTCAACAGGGGTAACCGCCCCCCACCCCGGACACTGGGCCACGTCTGGGGGCATCTCGGGGGTGTCACACTGGGGTGCCCCTGGCATGGAGCATGTGCTCGGCCCCCACAGCGACTAGGACGCTCCACAACTGAGAACCATCCAGGCTCCTGTGTTAGCAGTGCCTGGGGGGAGGGGGGGGGCAGGAGCCAGAGGGGAAGGCAGGCGAGCAAAGCGGGGACAGCACAGGTGGCCCGAGGGGAGACAGGAGACCTATGTATTTATTTAAAAAAAATTTTTTAGCGTTTATTTATTTTGGAGACAGAGAGAGACAGAGCATGAACGGGGGAGGGGCAGAGAGAGCGGGAGACAGACTCGGAAGCAGCTCCAGGCTCCAAGCTGTCGGCACAGAGCCCGACACGGGGCTCGAACTCACAGACCCTGTGATCGTGACCTGAGCCGAAGTCGGACGCTTAACCGACTGAGCCCCCCAGGCGCCCCAACAGGAGACCTATTTAAAACCCTGCCCTCCCTGTTGGGATGAACACTGGGTGTTGTATGGAAAGCGATTTGACAATAAATTTCATAAAAAAACAAACAAACCCCTGCCCTCGCGGTCCCACCCAGGCCGCCTGCCGTGACTTGGGGGCCTGTTTGGTCCCTTTGCTCCAGGTGGGTCATAGGCCCCCAGGATAGCTCCCCACCACGCTCACGCTCTCATGTGGCCCCCACCCACGCAGAGGCAGGAGAGGCCCGGGTGAGCCAGGCTCCGGGGGCGGCCAAGGAGTGGGGCTTCTGAGGGCCCGGTGGCCTCCGTCTGGCGCCTCTGGGGCCACTGGCTGGAGGGGGCTCGGGCATCTCTGTGCAGGTGCCCACGCGCAGGACCCATCAGTCCCCCTCCTGTCCCGACTTCCTGCAGAGACTAAACCCCTGGTCCTGCAAACACCGCCTCCTGGCAGGTCCCCCAGGGCTTCGCTTCCGAGAGGAGTCGCTCAGCTTGTTTTCTGACCCGCTGAACTTCCCGTAGGCGGGAGGCTAGACTCAAAGCCTAGATTCGAATCCAGTTAGCACTTTGGGCTGGAAACCTTCGTTCAGAGCTGGTGCGCCCGCCCGGCGAAATCTGGTGGTTTCCACGCGCTCGGGCCCATCCTTCGACCGGGGCGCTGGGAGCCCCGTAGGCGTGAATGGCCGCTGTCATTTGAGATGGGACTCTGTGCGCATACAGCGCCCCACGCCCCTTCCCGTGACGCACCTATGGTCTCAACACCACTGCCCGCCGCTGCTGGACTCCAGAGTTCCGTAACAAGCTGCTGGTCTCGGTCCAAGGTGTCCCCTTCCTTTCCCCAAACCCAGTCACATTCAGTTTGTGACCTAGGGAAGCCACCTTCTCCCCGTGGGTGAACAGTCCGTTCTTTGCCCAGGCAGATCCCGTAGTCTGACTTGGCATGAGACTATGGCCCAGAGATTAAATCCAGACAGAACCCACTGGCACCCGACTGGGCTGGGCCTCACCCGTTCGGGGTCACTGACCCACTTTGAGGAGGTGCCTTCCCGGGTCGGGATGTCAAGGAGAAGGCTGGGCTGGCTGGTTGGAAATGTTTCCACCTTCAGCCCAGGCTAATGTGAGCCAAGTGGAACCAGGAAGCATCGACAAACAGCAGTTGTGTGGGGGAGGGAAACCTCTTCCTCTACCCTCTTAGGTTCTGTGCCCGGGGGCTTGTGAATTAAACTGGTGAAAGACATTAAAAAAGATTTTTTTTTTAATGTTTTATTTTTGAGAGAGAGAGAGAGAGAGAGTGAGCACGGGAGGGGCAGACAAAGGGAGACAGAAGATCCGAAGCAGGCTCTGGCCTGACAGCACAGAGTCTGACGTGGGGCTCAAACTCACAAACCATTGAGATCATGACCTGAGCCGCAGTCGGAGGCTTAACCGAGTGAGCCGCCCAGACGCCCCATGAAAGACATTTTAATAGGAGCCATACGAAGTTGCTTATTTTTAGTTTTACGCGCTCAGCCATCACGGAAAGAAGTAAGCGTGCGAAGGAAGCGTGGGGTCTGAGGCTCATACACCACCGTAACAGGAAAAAGGAGGTGACAAAGGCCACTTGCGGGAGAGCAAATGAATTTTAGGAAAAATAAACAGGCCGTTAGGAGAGTGGACAGGAGGTCTGATGGTCTGTGACAAAGTCTGGGGAGGGTGCTAGCATCCCTTCTCCGAGAAGAGGGTTTGCTCCCTGGAAGGGATTTATGACAAATGAGTTCTTTTGGGAGCCTCTGGTTTAGGGCAGATGAGGGATTGTGGGAGCTCAGACGCCCTCAGCTCAAAGTAATTCTTACACCAAAGTGGCGGCTTTTGGGGTAGCATGCCTTGGTCCCCTTCGGAGCTCCCCCTAGATTTTCTGCTAACCCTCCATTTTTTTTCTGTTCAGTGTCAGGCATTTTTGGTGTGGATGATGTTATCCCTGCGTGAGATCCAGGCCCTAGAGACAGGGCAGAAGGGTGCGGGGGACGACACCTGCCCTGCTCCCCAATGATGGCTTCATAGAAAGAGTGTGCCCCCTTGGGGCACCTGGGTGGCTCAGTCGGTAAGCGTCCGACTTCGGCTCAGGTCATGATCTCACGGTCTGTGAGTTCAAGCCCCGCGTCGGGCTCTGTGCTGACAGCTCAGAGCCTGGAACTGCTTTGGATTCTGTGTCTCCCTCTCTCTCTGCTCCTCCCCCACTCACACTCTGTCTCTCTCTCAAAAATAAACATTAAAAAAATTAAAGAAAAGAAGGAAAGAGTGTCCCCCCTCCCCCCAAACGAATCCCCATTCCTGGGATTAGCTTGTCAGCAGCGCCCCCTAGAGGCCACCACCAGCTTGAACAGGGCTGGGCGCCAACCAAAGACCCCTGGATGCAAAATTCGGAACCTTCTCACCTCCTCAAGGACACTGCAAGGGACCGGGGACAGGCGTTTGGTCAGCAAGCAGCGTAAAGTGTCCATCAGATGAGACAAAATGGCCTGCTGTCCTTCCCTCGTCACCCCTGGGGCTGGTGTGTCCTCACGGCCTATGTCTGTGTCTTCTAAAGGAGACCAGAGCACAGGTAAAAATGTCATATTTTCACATCAGCTGAACTTAACTGAGATATAGTTTACTCACAGTGACGTACGCAGATCCTAAACACATCTGGATGGGTTTAGGCTACTGAGGAGGGTATGTCACCCACACCCCCATCGAGATCTAGAACACTCTGGCCCCTGGAAAGTTCCCTCCACTCCCCAGACAACCATTTTCCTGATTTCTGTCTCCATAGAAGTTATACCTGTTCTGGAACTTGATCTAACTGGGACCAAACGGGATGTCCTCGCCATCTGGCTATAGAGCTGGGACTTTGCAAATGTATGGCATGAGGTAAGAAAGTTTGCGTTTGGATATACCTAAAACTTTTTGTTGTTGTCGTTGTCTTCACGTGAAACATAAAACCCTTTACTGATAGATGCATCGCTCTCTTCTCTGGCCAGGCATGGACACACAAGATGTTTAAAAAATAGAGGTTGGGGCGTCCAGGGGGCTCAGTCGGTTAGGCATCGGACTTCAGCTCAGGTCATGATCTCATGGTTCATGAGTTCGAGCCCCGTGTCGGGATCTGTGCTGACATCTCGGAGCCTGGAGCCTGCTTCGGATTCTGTGTCTCCCTCTCTCTCTGCCCCTCCCCCACTCACACTCTGACTCTCTCTCTCTCTCTCTCTTTCTCTCTCCCCCCCAAACATTAAAAAACTTGAAAAAATAAGTGATTATAGCCAACATATGACCCCTGTCCAGACTGTTGCCCCCCTCACACTCCATACGTGGGTCATCTCCTTAAGCGTCTCCATAAGCGTCTCTTATGAGACGCTTCCCCGCGAACTCATAAAGGAGAAGAACTTTCAGGACGTACAAGTATCCTACGCAGTGTCCCTACATACGAGACCGTGATGCTGCCTCATGCCTTACAGACCAAACTTAAGTCCTTCGTGCTGTCTGGTTTCTTATTATTGATTGATTGATTGATTGATTGAGACAAGTGGAAGCGGGACAGAGAGACAGGGACACAGAGGATCCCAAACAGGCTCTGTACTGATAGCAGAGAGCCCTGGACAGAGCCGGATATGGCGCTCAAACCCACGAACTGTGAGATCACGACCTGAGCTGAACTCAGACGCTTAACTGACTGAGCCGCCCAGGCGCCCAGAGTGTATTTATTTTCATGACTGTATATATTCCATTGTATGAATACACTATCAGGCTATTTACCCATTTGACTTGGGTTGTTTTTGGTTTGGGGCGATTACCAAACATTTAGAAAATGCTGCTGTGACTATGTCTGGGCTCTGTGTTTGCATGTGATTCACGAGGGTACGACGTAAGAATGGAATTGCCGGGCTGTAGCAGTTGTGTGCATTCAAACTCCATAATGCGAAACTCTTCCTCAAAATTGTGGCCTGGTTTATCACTTCCCAGCATGACAACAGTTCCTGCTGCCCCACACCTCTGCCATCGTTTCTTATTAGCACATCTGAATTTCTTTTCCCAGCCTGTGGGGTCTGTAGTGCTATCTCACCGTGATTTCAAGTTCTGTGTCCCTACTCACTAATAAGGCCGAACACCTTTTCATAATTCGTTGCCCATTTGGGGTTCCCCCTCTGTGGCTCATCTAGTCAAGTGTAGCTCAGCGTTCAACCCGGTTTCCTAATGTTCTCTTAACGATTTCCAGGAGCTCTTTGTAGATCCCAGAGACAAACCACTTGGTGCACACAGTACAGACACCTCCCGCTGTGTGTCCTGCCTTTTCGCTCTCTGGATGGGCTGCCTTTTTAACAGTTCTTAATTTTAATATAATCCAATACACCATTCTTTTCCTTTATTGTTAGGTGACCTGTTTCAGAAATTCTCACCACAGAAGCATTATCTTACATCATCTTCTAAACTGTTATTGTTCTGGGGTGCGCCTGGGTGGCTCAGTCGGTTAAGCGTCCGACTTTGGCTCGGGTCGTGATCTCGTGGCCCGTGGGTTCGAGCCCCACGTCTGGCTCTGTGCCGACAGCTCGGAGCCTGGAGCCTGCTTCGGGTTCTGTGTCTCCCTCTCTCTCTGCCCCTCCCCCGCTCACGCTCTGTCTCTCTCAAAATAAATAAATAAACATTAAGAAAAGTTTTCAAGGGTATCGTTTTGTCTTTCCTATTTACATCTACAGTCTCACCCAAATTGACTTTGAGTATGGTGTGAGGTAGGGGTCACGTTGTGTTTTCCCGTGGTGACACCCAGTTGTCCCAGCGTGATTTGTCGAGGACGTCGTTTTTTCTGCGCTGCCCTGCTCTACCACAGTTAGCCTGAATCACCCCCCTGGATGCTAACAGGGTCTGTCTTGGGCTCCTGATCTCTCTGTCCATCTGCAGCCCCTGCCTTCGTGATTGTAGCTGTTCGAGAAGTCCTGATCAGCAGTACGAGGCTGTGCTGTGAGTGAGGGGAACCCAGCACGTTTGCTCACCCCCCTTCAGCAACGCACCTAACTCAGCCCCGTCAGCTGCGCCCCTCAGCTTTACCAGCCTTTGCCTGAATCCACACTCTCAGGAAGAGTTGCGGACTCTTGGGAGTATCAGCTCACAAGCCCTTCGACCCCAACGTGGGTGTGATGAGATCGGGTGCGGCCTGAGCAGGCTGTGTGCACTGGAATCTTCACCTACCACCCTGCACAAATTCCACTGCGGGTGGGCATTTGCAAGGCTCTTCGTGAAACCTTCAGGCATCGAATGGCTCCCACTGTCTTCCCTCTGCTTCCTAGGGTGAGCTGCTCAGAGCTGACCTCCCCGACCCTCCAGGAGCAAACTGCCATTGGCAGACAAGAATTGATGGCCTGAGTAAGAAGTGTCGGGAGTCACAACAGTTTCTGTCCGAACCTGCACTTGAAGCAACCGGACTAACTTGGGTGGATTGCACAACAAGCACAAAGCCCTCCCATTTCTATGTGCTCCCTTTGCAAGGAGATGGTGTTCCTCCTGTCCAGAGGGGGTTCTGTTTCCCCATCCCATTAGTGTTTGTTTATTTTTGAGAGAGAGAGAGAGAGAGAGAGAGAGAAGGGGGGGAGGGGCAGAGAGGGAGGGAGACACAGAATCCGAAGCAGGCTCCAGGCTCCGAGATGTCAGCACAGAGACCGACGCGGGGCTCGAACTCCCGAACCGTGAGATCATGACCTGAGCCAAAGTCGGACGCTCAACCGACTGAGCCACCCAGGTGCCCCAAGGACTTCAAATTATTATAAAAGAACATGAAGATTATACAGCTATACTTTCTGAGTTTCTCAAACTCATTCCATTTCAAAAGCCGCAGGCTAAGTTTACACGTTAGAATATTCATGAGGCCATTCCTCCTTTGTACGCACCTATAAAAATCAAAAACGAAACCACGCTTCCCTAAAGACATAGCTATTTCTAGACTCCATTAGTGTCATCATAAAAGCCCACTGGAACTAAATTCTCACTTTAATGTTAACACTTTTCACAATACATCTTTCCTAAAAAGACAAAAAAAAAAAAAAAATCGGGGAAATGTGGATTTCCCATAGTGAAGTTAACGTAATAGAATCTCCTATTTTCTGACTTGAATAAGCTTCAACTCTTCCCCCCCCCCCCACTGGGAACTATCCACACGGCACAGTGCTACATGTAATTAATTATTCCAGGGAGATGTCTATTTAGATTTACAATAGGATCAACATGAGAGTGCCATACAGTTTTTCTGCAGGCGCAAAGGCTAAGCAAAGGCCCTGTGGACACTTCCCAACACCATGGATACAGTAGATTATGGGGAGCACAGAGGTTCAGAGGAGACCGCAAGTTTCAAATTTTTTTCCGCAACGGAACAAGAAAAAACGTGTAGAGAAAGTAAGAGCACAAATATATATGTAGAATGCCACTGTCAACAACATAACTTTTCAGAGACCGCTTCCACCCAGGCCGGCTAGCTGAACTTTGACAAAGTGAGCAGGATGGAAAGGTGAAAGAGCTTCCTCGTTTTCTCACCAAAGGGATGACGCAGATTAGCAGCAGGATCGCTCGGCGTCCTGTTTGCCTGGAGGTCGCCACACACCCAGGATCTGCAAAGCCGAAGGAGCCGCCAAGGCTCCCGGCAAATCTCAAAACCTCTCCGGCCTAGAAGAGGTTCCAGGCACCTCTGGAACCGTCTGGAACACGCGGACAGCCTGGATGGCTGCTTTCCACGCAGCTGGCCAGGCAGGTGTCCCTTGGGCTAAAAAAAAAAACCTCTGAAACTCACAGCAGACTGAATCTTTCTGGATGTCACCTCCAGCACTGGCGGTACTGTCCCAGCTGACTTCCAGAAGCTAACCCTGTCGCTCCTGGTTCCGGGCGGAGCAAGGACATGGGGGATACAGAAGAAGAAACACGGGTAAGAGAAGAATCACGTAAAAAAAGAAACAGTAAAGGCAACATCTGATGTGCCATCAGCCCCACCAACGCGATCAGGAACGGAAAGACCCCACTGCAAGGACCAGGCCGGCCCCACCCCGCCCCCAAACCAGTGCCCCAGGAGCGATTCCGACTAGACCGGCGACAGACCGTGCGGTGGTGGCGCGGACGGCGCATGCGCAGTTCTTGCAACACGCGAGGCCGCGCAGACGACCTTGGGGCCTGTGGTTCCCGCCACCGCAGGTAAACCTGGCTCCCGCAGAGCCTCGGGGACACCTCCTTGTCCTTGCCTTCGGAGCCTGAGCCCCAAATGGTGAAAAATAATGTTATTTTCCCCCCACCAACATTTGATTTTGAAAATGTGCAAACATCTAGCAAAGTTGGAATAATTACGCCACCTCTCGGTAATCTCTGCACCCAGTGTGGGGCTCAGACTCACGAATCTGAGATCAAAAGTTGCACCCCCAGCCAGCCAGGCACCCCTGAATTTTTTTCCTTTGAAGTAAAATGTACACACGATGACTTTCATAAATCTTAAGTGTACATTTGCTGAGGTTTTTTAAATAGATTTTTAAAATATTTATTTATTTTTGAAAGAAAGAGAGACAGAGCATGAGCAGGGGAGGGGCAGAGAGAGGGAGACACAGAATCCGAAGCAAGCTCCAGGCTCTGAGTTGTCAGCACAGAGCCCGACGCGGGGCTCGAGCTCACAGTCCGTGACATCATGACCTGAGCCGAAGTCGGACGCCCAACCAGCTGAGCCCCCCAGGCACCCCCACATTTGCTGAGTTCTAACAAAGGCACACCTCAATGGGAATGGAGCCTCTATTAAAATAGAGAGCCTTGGGATGCCTGGGTGGCTCAGTCTCTCCCTGTCTCAAAAATAAATAAAACGTTAAAAAAAATTAAAAAAAAAAAATAGAGAGCCTTCGGTTCACCCTGTGGCGGGCCAAAGAGCAGCCCCCAGACATGTCGTGTCCTAATTCCTAGATATTTACCTCACATGGCAAAAGGGACCTTGCAGACGGGATTATGTTAAGGACCCCGCCATGGGGGTGACCCTGGATTCCCCCAGAGGGCCCAATGACGGGACAAGCGTCCTATAAAAGGGGGTGTTGGAGTCAGAGCTGTGACAGTGGAGGTCACAGTGAGGCAATCACAAACCCATGGGTAGCGTGGCCTCTGGAAGCTGAAAAAGGCAGGAATAGATTCTCCCTTGGAGCCTCCAGAAGGAGCCAGCCCTGCCCCCACGTTGGAGGTCACTGGGTGGATGTGATGCTGGCGGACCTGTGAGCTGGATCCCGGCATCTGGAGGCTCCACCCCCCTCCCCTGTCCCGGGAAAGTGGTCCCCCTTGCTTCCTTGCATTGAAGCTGCCCAAGGACACAGCCTGGAGACAGGGAGGTGGTGTTGAGCCGTCTGGATGGTCTGTGCCCGAGCCTCTATATAGGCTTTAAGATTCTGGCAGGTGGGTGCAGAGCACGCTCGTTTTACAGGGCGCTGGACAAGCCTTGTAAGGAAGGTCCCTTGCTCACGAAGCCTGCCGTCTCCGGTCTGGAACACTCTGCCCCCTCCGTCAGTTCCTCCTTGGGCAGCGCGCACAGGCGCCCGTTGGCAAACCAACACCTTCATTTCAGCCCCTGCGACCGCGTCGGGCTCCCCACCTCCAGAAGTGGGTCCTGTGATACCGGGTTGGTCTGAAGGCCTCGCTAGGAAACGCGTGACACCCATTGGCCAGGGCTGGTCACGTGCCCCTTCCCTGACCCAATCAGCTGGCGAGGCATTCACAGCCACCGCCACAGCGCCCGCGATCTCAGCTGTTCATTTCCCAGCGGCGGTATTTCAGGTGCTGCGGCCGTTACCCTTAGGGTCTGTGCATGTATTCGATGTTGGCAGATAAAATGAATATGAAATTACCCAAGTTACAACCAGGATCTTCAGATACTTACCATGGTTCGCCAAATGATAAAAGAAAAAGGTAACGTTATATTTGGGGGGAGGGGCTAAAAGTTTAGGGAGGCGTTCGAGCAGCGTCTTCAAATGTTTTCTGCAAAGGGTTTTTGCCCGCCACCTGGTCTCTGTGGCAAATACTCCACTTTGCCCTGGAAGCCAGGAAGCGGGCATAGATAACATGCAAATAAATGGGCATGACTGTGTGCCAATAAAACTTTATTTACAGCAGGTGGCCGGCGGCGTCTAGCGCCCAGGCAGGCCATATCTGCTGAGGACAGTTGCTGCAGAGTATTGCGAGAGCGAAGTTGGAAATAGCAGTATGAGCTCACACTCTCCAAAGTTTATCATTTCTACCTGATCACCGAAGTAGCCACGAAGCAGTTTTCCACCAAAACTAGTGTGCAGTAATTCAATGTCCACAATGCCCAAAATGCAGTCACGAGACCCCCTTCTCCCCCCCCCCCCCCAAATGTAGTCACACATAACTCTTTTCCACCCCAGGGAACGAGGGATCTCTGGAGAATAGTTGGTTTTGTGTCTGGGGGCAGGGAAGGTGGGCCTGGACTATGTCGTTGCTAGAAGGGAAGGAGGCTTCTCCAAATTCTAAGGGGTGTGGAGGGCACACAGGGGCCCACATAGAGGTATCCTTCGTAAATAATGATTCCAATCAATTAAAACTACCTGAATCTGAATGCCATGAATCCATAATTATCTTCAAAAGGCAAGAGTAAGGATTTTCATTCCTTATCGCCTCACTAGTACTGTATCCAGGGCTGATTTATTTGGATGAATCACCATTCAGCATCCTCACAAAAAGCCTGGGAACCTGGTATCCCCTTACCACCTGAGACAGATTCAGGGTGATCCCAATTATACAGAAAGATTCTACTCTTTGTAAAACACAAAGCAAAACAAAAAGCAAGGAAAAAAAAAAAGAGGCCAATAAAGAAATGCACTAAAGTGTTACCACTGTTATTATTTTTGGATAGTAATGTTCTTTTCTGTGTTTTTCTGGCATTTCCAAGGTCCCTCCTTTATTTTTATTTTATTTTATTTATTTTTAAAGATTTTACTTTTATTTTTTTTATTTTTATTTTTAAAAAATTTTTTAACGTTATTTATTTATTTATTTATTTATTTATTTATTTATTTTTGAGACAGGGAGAGACAGAGCATGAACAGGGGAGGGTCAGAGAGAGGGAGACACAGAATCTGAAACAGGCTCCAGGCTCTGAGCTGTCAGCACAGAGCCCGACGCGGGGCTCGAACCCATGAACCGTGAGATCATGACCTGAGCGGAAGTCGGCCGCTTAACCGACTGAGCCACCCAGGCGCCCCTAAAGATTTTACTTTTAAGTAGCCTCCACACCAAACACGGGACTCAAACTCACAACCCCGGGATCAATAGTCACATGCTCCACCAACTGAACCAGCCAGGCGCCCCTCCTTTTTTTTCCCATACATTTTTAGTTATTTTTTTAAACATTTTCTTAATGTTTATTTTTATTTTTGAGAGAGAGAGAGAGGAGACAGAGCATGAGCAGGGGAAGGGCAGAGAGAGGAGACACAGAATCCGAAGCAGTCCCCAGGCTCTGAGCTGTCAGCACAGAGCCTGACGTGGGGCTCGAACCCATGAACCGTGAGATCATGACCCGAGACGAAGTCGGACGCTTAACCGGCTGAGGCGCCCCCATACATGACTTTTAGAATGAAAAACAGATTTCCAGGATTGGGATGCTTTTGCCCATGGTTATAACATTGCATGATTTGGCCTTGGGTAAATTTTTCATCCTAAAAGAGCAGAGGCAGTGAGCTCAAAAGGTGGCATTGTTTTGAAATCCAGTGGGCGAGGCTGCCGATGGGAGCACATTCTGCGGTGGGTTGGAAGGTGAGGAGCTACAAGATGACAGTGGCCTGGCCTCCCCAGAGGGAGAGGTGGTCCCCAGGGCGAGGGGATTGGCTGTCAATGCCGGGAAGCCCCTGAAGGGCTTGAGGCAAAGGCTCCGAGACACCAGATTAAGTCTGGAAGAGACTGGGTTCTAGAGAGTAAAGAAGGGTAAGTCGTTGAAGCAGGCGACGGTGCAAATGAACACGTGGGTCCCTTGTTCCAGAATTATCACACATCTCAAGATGGTGACAGCAGAGTATTACATCAAGCATGGGGCCCTGGGTGAGCCCTCGGGCTGCAGGCCAGGAAGGTGACCGGGGTGGGGATCCAGGAACAAGGGCGCATTCAAGGTCTGCTCTGCTTTGGAGGTGAAGAGCTCATGGAGTTCGGGGGCAGAGCCTGGACGCTGAGGGGGGCTGCCTTTCCTGTGGCTCTCCTAGGTGTCACTGGGCCGTGAACCCCCAAGAAAAATCCCTCCGCCATGGGAATGACCAGCCCTGAGACCCGGCGTGGGGGGTGGGGGTCTCCCAGTCGCTTATTAGGTGCTGAATCGTCGCGGATGTTATGGAAGTGGGTCTTGAAGCCCTGCGAGCAGATGAGGGGCCGCGAGAGGGCCTCGCGCCCACCAGTGGGGCTGCTGGCCGTGACCTCTCTACCCAGCTTCCCGGCCACCTTGACCAGGCTCAGGACCTGGAAGAGGCTCGCCCTGGCTTCTTCATCTTGACCCCTGGTCACTGGTCAGCATCCTTCCCTCCAGGAACCCCTCCCCCAGGCTGAAGCTCTGGGTTTTGACCCCTGCCCCAGGTCGCCCAAGGACTTCCCGGTGTCCCTCTTCAGGGCACCCGGGCGGTCTGACACTATGGGTGTGGTTAGCAGTTTGGGGGTTCCAGTCCAGTCCGCACTGCCTATCAGGTACCCGGGTTCTTTCTTCCTCCCCTTCCGCCCCCCCTCCATCCATCCCCGCTCCCCCTCGGCCCACAGCTCCCTCCTTCTCCTCCTCCTCCCTTCCCGCCTTCCTCCTCCTCCCGCCCGCCCCCTCCTCTCCCATCTCCCCGCCTTCGCCTCCCCCTCCACTCCCCTCCCCTCCCCCATCCCTCCTCCACCCGCCCCGCCTTCCTCTCCCCCTCCCCTCCCAGCTCCCTGCTCACCCCTCCCCTTTCCTCCCTCTCCCCTCCGGGCTCCCCGCCCCTCCCCTCCCGTCTCCTCCCCTCCCGTCTCCTCCCCTCCCGGCTCCCCGCCCTCCCCTCCCCCTCCCCTCCGGACTCCCCGCCCTCCTCCCGCCCGCCCCGCCCCGCCCCGCGGCCGCCGCACCGACAAGATGGCGGCGGGTGGGAGCGGCGGGCGCGTGTCGTGCCCGCCGGGGGTCGGCCCGGGTGCGGGGGGCGGCCCCGGGCCCAGCGCCAACGCCGCCGCCGCCCCCGGCAACGCGGCCGCCGCCGCTGCCGCCGCCGCCGCCGCCGCCGCCGCCGCCGCCGCCGCCGCCCCGGCCCCCGCCGCCCCCGGGCCGCCCCCCGCTCCGGGACCGGGCCCGGGACCCGGGTCGGGGCCGGGCGCGCAGGCCGCGGCGGGCGGGGAGCGGGCGGCCGAGGAGCCGGGGGCGGCGGCGCTGCTGCGCGAGCCCGTCTACAACTGGCAGGCCACCAAGCCCACGCTGAAGGAGCGCTTCGCCTTCCTCTTCAACAACGAGGTGCTCTGCGACGTGCACTTCCTGGTGGGCAAGGGGCTCGGCGCGCAGCGCATCCCCGCGCACAGGTGGGCCCCGCCGTCCTCGGGCCCCGGGCCCCGCCGCCCCCCGGGCCCCGCCACCCCCGGGCCCCCGCCACCCCAGGACCCAACCGCTCCAGGGACCGACCGTCCTCCGGACCCTCCTGCGCCCTGCCACCCCCCAGGTCCCCTGGGACCCGCGTTGCCAGAGCCCCGTGACCCTGCCGGGCCCCCATCTACCCTTCAGCCCTCTGATGCTAGCTGCACCCTGGCCCTGGGACCCCCCCCACCTCTCCACTCCCAGCAGAGGCTCCTGGCTTTAGGATGCCGGACCCTGCCACCCAGGCCAGGATCTCCAGGCATGGCCACCCAGCCACCCCCACCAGCTCCGGCCACCTCTAGGCCCCTCGGCCCTGCCCCAGTGACCTCCTGCGCCTAATGTTCTGTGCTTCCCCTGTGGTGACCCCCAGGCCCCCGCCAGACTCCTGCCTCCTGAACCCACAGAAGCCCCTCAGTGACACCCCAGTCCCCCGGCCTCTCTGAAAAAGGGGACATTGTTGACCTGTGCTTCCAGCCAGTCTCCAGGACCCAGCCCCCAGACCCCCGGGCAGGGCGGGGCTGAAGTCAGACTCCCAGTCCACTGCCGGTGTTCCTGACTCTGCTCCCCAGGGACGGGGGCTCGCTGATAGGGGAGGGGGTGTGTGTGACATCAGAGGAGGGGGGCCGGGGGCGTTTCTTGTACTCGCCTGGAGTGTTCCCCAGCCTGCTGTGAGGGGTTCTCCCTGCCTTTCTGGCCTGTGGCCTTTATTTAACCTGTGCCTTCGAGATTTTTCTTTCCGGCTTTTTCCTGGTTATTTATGTACAACTGGATCTAGATTCCTGTCTGCAGAACGTTCCAGGCCTGTGGTTGGGTCCCCAGGACCTCCCGTGGCTCCTCCCTCCCCTGTGTGCGAGCAGCTCTCCCCAGAGTCGCCGACATGGGCCTCACCCCCACCCAAGCTGGAGTAGGGGCCCGGTCTGTGGGCTGCCCGTGAGCCCCCACCCCCTCCCCCCGCCCCCAGGCGTCCCTGAGGCCCGTCATGCTCCTACATACTGGTCAGCCAGGCCTGGTCTCCTTCACCACCTTCGGGGAGCAGAATAAGTAAGGCGAGGCTGCACGAGCTCCCACCTGCCTGACCCAAGCCCTTTGGGGACCGGGTCAGGTGGATGTGGCTGGAAACCCCACGGGCAGGTGGGGGGGCAACCTCAGGGGGAGCCAGGGGCCCCCAGGCACCAGTGACCTTAGCGCCTGCCCTCGGCCCGTCCTCCTGTCCTGGATTCAGCGTCGTGAAGTAGGGCTGAGGCAGTGGGCGTGGGGCCCCCAGAGGCGTGAAGGGTGTGGCCCCGCAGGGGCTCCGGAGAAGTGGGAGGGCAGCCAGTGTCCCAGGCCTGGAGCGAGGGGTGTGGTAGGAAATGGTCGGAGAGTAAGGTCAGCTGGGCGTGGTCTCTAGTGAGACTTAATGAGAACCGGAGACCCGGGGTCTGGGGGGTGGTGACAGGAATCGGTACCTGAGCCGCTGTGCTGAGCAGGGCGAGGGGAGGGGCCGTCTGGAGTCCAGGTGGGCACTCGGGAGCCGCAGCAGGGGCAGGGGCACCGTGGGCCTGAGTGACCGCATCTGCTTTGAAGGGTGGACCGGCTGGGGGTGGAGGCCGCAGGCGCTTGGCGGGAGGGTAGAAATGGGAGGCAGAGGGTTCGGCTTCCCTTGGGAGGAGGTGCCTCTCCCTGGTGCGGTGGGGGGCCGCGGCTGTGGCCCCCCAGACCCTGGCTCCAGCGTCCCAGAGAAGGGCAGGTGTGGCAGGGATGTACGTGGAGGGTTGATGCACTTGGCAGAGAGCTGGCCAGAGGCCACATGTGGGTCTGGGGTCTGTGGCTCGCAGGGGTTGAGTGATGCGGGGGGGGGGGGGGGGGGGTGGGGGTGGGGGATGGTGGCCTAGGGGTGCCGTGTGGATAGGGGAGGAGGGGTGGTGCTGAGGAAGGGCTGCAGGGAGCCACCCTGAAAGGGCTCTGGGCACGGAGGGTATGTGCCTACATGCTGACCTTTGCCCCCACACCCGCCCGCCCACTGGGCCTGTGGCTCCCCTCCCCCCCCGCCAGTGGCCTGGCTCCCTGGCTCACCTTGCTGGTCCCTGCAGGTGTCATTCGTCACCTGGGCCCCGCAGACTCCCTGGCCGTGTGTTTGACGTCCAGAGGGGGTCTGGGTCAGGCCAATGGCATTTGTCCCCATTGTCCTGGCGGTAATGCCCCGCGGTTTGGTCGTCACCGTAGAAGGTTCTGCCTTTGGGTTGTTACTTCCTACATGTTGGTGACGTTTTCCCTGCAGCGACCAGGTGGGTGCTGCCCACGGGTGACCCTGGGCTTCCTGTGCCTCAGTTTCCCCACCGGTGAACTGGGATTGACCGCTCAGATGCCTCCATCCCAGGACCTCTGGGAGGATCGACTCAGTGACCCAAGCAAGTGCTTATGACAGTGGTCCAGGGCGAGCTTCAGTAGAGGCGGGGACGTAATCCGGAGCTTGAAAAGACGCGGGGGGCCGCTTGCCACGCCGCTCCTGGGGGCTGCACTCGGGACTTGCTTGTAAAGAAGTGAGTGGAAAGCGGACGAGGGTAACCTGACCGTGGAGAAACCCGGCAGACCCCCACCTTAGCCAGGGGTCAAGGTCACCTTCTGAGAGATGTTGAGTGGCTGCGGGGTCCCCTGATAGGGTGGGACCAGAAGGGCCCCTCACCTCCAGGTGTAGGTGTGTCCCCGTCCTAGCCTGCGATACCTATGAGCGTGACCTTACGTGGAAAAAGTCTTTGTAGGTATGATTAAGTTAAGGGTCTGGGGATGAGCTCATCCTGGATTCTCGGGGGGGGGGGGGGGCTCTAAACCCAATGACAAGGGTCTTCCATAAGAGACCCAGAGGAGAAGCCACATGATGACCACGGGGGGCAGGCACTGGAGGGACGAGGCCAAGGAATGCCTGGAGCCCCCCAGAGCTGGGAGAGGAAGGCAGGACCCTTCCCTGGAGCCCCCCAGAGGAGGAGGTCACACCTTGCCCTGGAGGGCTCCGAGCCTCCGGGCCTGGGAGAGGATGAACTCTTGTTTAGACTTGCCCAGCCCTGGGAAACCAGACCGACTGCGGGAAAACACCCCACAAACCCACATCGGGGACACACCGCGGGCCAGCTGGCGGCTCATCCTGGAGGCTCTCAAGGTCGTGAGAGCTGTCACAGCCTAGCAGAGCCCAAGGGGGTGACCGAATGCCACCTGGGGCCCTGGGTGGCGTCCCGGGGCAGGGAGAGGATGTGGTGGCACGGGAGCCGCGTCTGGGGTTCGGGCCACAAAGCGGCGTGGGGGAGGGGCTCTCACGGACCTCGAGAAAGGCGCCTCGGTGTGGCCCCGCCAGGGCCCGGGTGCGGGGAGCGGCACGGGCCAGGGCTCAGAGTGGCCGTGGGCTCTGGGCGCAGGCCGACCTGGGGCGGGGGACACGAGTGCTGAGCGGCCCTGGCCCCTCGTCCCGTCGCAAGGCTCTGGGCAGCCCTCAGCCTGCACTGCTTTTTCCGTCCCTGGTGCCTCCATCGCGGCTGCTGGCGGCTTGTGTGAGCAGGCGTTAGCTTCTCTCCTTCTCTGCTGCACCCCAAACCCCGGGAGCAGGCCGGGCACACGGGTGCTCGGTGACCCTGTGGCACCCCGGCCGGCCTGAATCAAGTGTCTGCGTTCTCTTGCTGGGCTGGCTCCGAGGAAACACTGAGTCTCTTCGGGGTGGGTGTTGGGTGGACCCACAAAACCAGCACCTGAGAGGTTGTTTGTGTTCTCTCTCTCAACGTTTTATCTATTTTTGAGAAAGAGAGAGAGACACAGAACCCGAAGCAGGTTCCAGGCTCCGAACCGTCAGCGCCGAGCCCGACGCGGGGCTCGAACCCGCGAACCGTGAGATCGTGACCTGAGCCCAAGTCAGAGGCTCAGCCGACTGAGCCCCCCCAGGCGCCCCTCAGATGTCTTTATTCCTTCAGCCTGGAAAGTGCAGCGCCGCGGAGAAGCCCGGCGGGTGGAACAGCCCGTCTGGGGTTTCTCATTTCATTGGTGTGTTTGTGTTCTCCGTAGGACAGCACAGCTTCTGATGACTGTGGCTTTCTGTTTTGAGAACCGCCAGGACCCTTGTTCCCAATTTTCTTCTCTGTCGAGACTTTTTCAGCCGGTCTCACACGGTTACCCCTCCAGTACCGATCACCCTCCCGTCCCGCCCTCCCCCTTCCCTCAAACTGTCATTGGAACGTGGTGCTGGCAGAGGACGTCCCTTTCCCCGCGGGACGGCCGCTCTAGCACAGCATCAGCAAGCGAAGGTAAATGGCCAGACAGCGGACGATTTCTTCAGGCCGCACGGTCCGCCCCACTTCCTGAATTCTGTCTTAGCAGCACGGAAGTGCTGTAGACAACGCGAGTGAATGATCATGGATGCGTTCCAATAAAACTTTATTTGCAAAAGCACGCGGTTGGCCAGTTTGCCGGCCCCCAGGCATCCCGTGGTCCCTTGTGACCTTTAGGGTCTGTTTGTCAAGTAAGTGCTCAAGGGATTTATTGGGGGGGGGGGTGGGGGTTGGTCCCCCACCGATACCAGGCTGGGGAGAACGGGCAGGTTAGCACACAGATATCTGGGGGCACGGTCTTTCTCTATTTGTTTAGGGCATTTATGTTCTTAGGATAGCTTTGTAGCTTTCTTCATATAGTTTTCTTGCACATTTATTGCTGATTTTTGCTCCTGTATTGTTTTCCTCTGTTGTGAGTAATCTTTAAACAAATTTTTTTAAGTTTATTTATCTTTGAGAGAGAGATCTACACAGTGAGCAGCGGGGAGGCCGAGAGAGAGGGAGAGAGAATCCCAAGCAGGCTCTGCGACGTCGGCACGGAGCCCGATGTGGGGCTCGAACTCACAAACCGTGAGATCATGACCTGAGGTGAAACCAAGAGTTAGTTGGGCGCTCAACCCACTGAGCCACCCAGGCGCCCCGAATCTTTAGTCTGATTTTAATTTCGATTTAAATAGCCCTGTGTGGGGGCCCCTGGGTGGCTCAGTCTTGGTGCAGCGTCCCACTTCGGCTTGGGTCATGATCTCACGGTTTGTGGCTTCAGGCCCCGCATCGGGCTCTGTGCTGACGGCTCAGAGCCTGGACCCTGCTTCGGATTCTGTGTCTCCCTCTCCCTCTGCCCCTCCCCAACTTGTGCGTGCTCTCTCTCTCTTTCTCCATCTCTCTCAAAAATCAGTAAAATGTAAAAAAGAAAAAAAAATTTAAATAGCCCTGCGTGGCCAGGAGCAACCACATTGGGCAGTGCAGTCCTAGAATTTTCAGATTCGAAAACCATGTCGTGGGCAGATTATTTCTCTCCGTCCCTCCTATTTGTGCCGCTTAATGCTTTTCTTAGCGCATTTCTGGCCGCGGGGCGTCGCCCCCTGACGGGGGTGGAAGCAAGCCACCTTTGCGCTCTGTGGGACAGCTTCGCTGAAGTTCCTCTCTGTTCCCTGCCTGCTGAGAGGTGTCCTGAGGTGTGGGTGCGGGGCGTCACTGGAGTCTGGTCTGTTTGACCTGACGGCTGTCTGTGCAGGTGTGCAAGCCTTGGGCCCTGGCGGCCGCCACCCCCGAGGTCCCCCCGCCCCCACCCGGAAGGCCAGGCCTCCCCGTATTTAGCCCGTTGTCTGTGTCATCCACGGTATCCTTCCTTATTGCGTGCGAGCGGCCCCCGCACGCTCGAGCCCGTGTTGTTCAAGGTCAGCTACAGCTGTCTTCTTTTTATTGGCAAGTAATTCACGCGATTGCTGAATTCAGTGGTACGAACGGACCTCCGTCTGTCCCTTTGCCAGCCGGTGCGTGTATGGGCTCTGTCTGGTGTTTTCACTGTCGCGAATCATGCCGTGTGAACGCTGGTGTGCAAATCCGGTCCTGTGGTCTTGGGTCAGCACCTCGGAGCGGACTGTTGGGATTCTAGGGTAACTCAGGTGACCTTTTCAGAAAGTGCCGGACTGTTTTCCGACGAGGCCGCGGCATCTACGCCCAGCCGTGCTCGGGGGCGTCTCCGTTTTCTGGGAGAGTCTGCCTGCGGTCGCTGTCACTTACGGCGTGATTGGGAGGGGTCCCCCGTGAAGCCGTCTGGGGACAGGCTTTGCCGTGGGGTGAGATCGTGTTCCTTACGTTCCTGAACGATGTGCCCACCCTTGCTCCTGATTTCGGTACCTCGCGGCCCTCCCGTTTCCAGTGGTTTCTCTGCACCCCCTGCCATCCCCATGCCCGATTTCACGAGGTGTCCTGTTCCCACCTTGGCTGTTCCCTTCTCTCCGTGGGTTTGGTTTACTCTCCATTTTCTGGACTCCTGATGCGGGAGCTCGCCTCGCGGATTCCTGGGCCCTTAATAGATGCGCGACGCGTCCTTCGAGCCGCGACCCTCAGGTCGGCCTGTCGCGCTGTGGTCTCCTTTGCAGCCAAGATCTTTCCTCGCTTCCTCGTGTTCCTTCTCGGACCCGTGGCTGCTCCCAAGTGGGTTCATTTGCAAGCATTTGGGGACCTCTCAGACTTCCTCTGGTTGCGGCTTGGTAATCGAACTTGGCTGTGTTTGGAGACCACGCTCTGGCCGACGCCGGCGCTGCCCGGCGCACCTGTTGGCCCCGAAGGACAGCCCACGTGTGCAGGCAGGGTCCCCGGAAGGTCGGTTGGTTCCTGCCGGCGGCCGGGGGCGGCCGGGCTCCGGGGCCTGGGCTGTGTGCGGCCGTGGCCTCCGCTCCGGCTCCCGTCCCTGCCCCTGCCGCGTGTGTGCATATACAGCGGTGATGTGCGCCCTCCCCGGTGGCCGTGAGCGCTGTCCCCGAGGGACGCCGTGGGGCTGGGCAGACACCCCGTGTCTCCTCCGCTTTGCCCGCTGGCTGCCGGGCGGAGGGCTGAGGATCCGCCCCGGAAACGGTGGCTACTCCGTGTCCGCCGTGTGGCCGTTTTCTGCGCTTCATGGGCTGGAGTCCTGATGGGGGGTGGGGGGGGCTGGCGCCCCTTGTCCCTCCCGCGGCCCCTCACCCGCTCACTCGGTTCAGTCCCCACGGACCCCCGGCCGGTGCTCTGTCCTGCGGGTTCCCGTGCAGTGAGCACGGTGTCCCGTGGCTGCTCTCATCCCCAGCTCGGCCGCGAGCTCGCCGGGCGGGTGTCGCATCCGCGTTTCCCCGGCACGTTGGGAGCAGCTCTTTCCTTCTGGCCCCGCAAGATACTCCGAGCCCGTCGGGTACCCCCCCCTCCCAACCCCGGCCCCGGAATCCGCCGTTTCTCCAAGGAGCCTGGACCCTCTGTGGCTGTGGGATTTGGACACCAAGCTCCGGGGTCTGGGTGTCCCCTCGCTGCTGGGCCGTCCTTGATCGGAGCCCCGTGTTCGTTTCTGTGGTTTGATGCCCACCTCTGCATCTCAGACTCCTTGCCCGCTGGCGGGGACGCCCGGGGTGCGTGAGGTCTGTGCCCGTCCACCCCGTGTCGGGTGGCTCGGCCCTGACGCGCCGGGTACAGTCAGCAGCCTCTTCTGTGTTTGGATCCGTTTTCCAGCAGGAGATTGAGGTGCTTCTGGGAAGGCACCTTATCTAGGGACCGTGTGCGGGAGGACAGCGGGGCCTGGGGACCTGCCGCAGTGGCGTGAGAGCCCAGGGCCTCCGAAGACGTGGGTGCGGCCGGAACCTACAGCTCGGGGGCGCGAGAGCCACACGGGGTCTCCTGCCCCAGCTCCGGGGCTAGGCGTCCGAGGTCACGGCGTCAGCAGGGCTGCGCTCCCTCCGGAGGCCCTGGAGGGCCCCCCCTGCCTCCTCCAGCTCCTGGGGTCCAGGCGTCCCCTCCAGTCTCTGCCTCTGTCCTCACGTGTCCTTTCCCCGTGTCCGTGTCCAAATTCCCCTGTTGCAGAGACACCAGCATGGGGTTAGGGCCACCCTCCACGCCCTCGCCCGAACCAGTCACAGTCTACAAGGACTGTTCCCAAGCGAGGTCCCGTTCTGCCTTTCCGGGCGGACGGGATTTCTGGGGGACGCTGTTCGCCCCACTGCACTCGGGTTCCCGTCCGTCTCGGGTCTGGTCCTCGGATGGGATCCAGCCGCCGTGCCGCACTGTGGCCCAGACGAGGGCCGGAGACGCCGAGGGAGGGGGAGGGAGGGGCTGGGGGAAGGGGTGCTCTGCCCGTCAAGGGTGGGGGGCTGCTCAGCTTGGGGCAGGCAGAGGCTGGGGAGCAGGACGTGGGGGCTGGCTGCGCCCCGCCTGCAGATGTGTGCCGACCCGGAGGGCTCTGAGCCGGGGTGGCCGCTCAGAGCCCTGTGTTTGTCCCCACGTGGGCCCGGGAGTGGGTGGGTGTCCCGGGGACGGTGCCTGGGCCACGTGGGGTGGGCCCCGGAGGCTGTGCGTGGACAGCACAAAGCACAGGGCGGGCGGCGCCTCCTTGAGCTCGGCCGGCCACCGTGGAGGCCCCCCCCACGTCGTGGTCCAGCTGGAGGGTCCCCGGCTGGCTTGGGGGGCCCCGAGTGGCCACACCGCACGCGACAGAGCCCGCAGGCCTCCTTGCGGCCACCGCCTCCCGAGGCTGCCCCGGGGATTCGGCCCCGCTCAGGTGCCCCTGCCAAGCCTTCCCTGACCCTCGCTCCTGTCGCGGCCTTGGGTTCTTCCTGCCCCACAGTCAGGCTGTCCCTGCACTTACTGTGTCTGCCCCACTGCAGGATGGCCGGGACCCTCGTGCCCACGACGTGAGCGCGGGATGTGCGTGCAGAGCGAGGGGGTGGACGGACGCGCGGACGGGGCTGCGGGGGCACGAGGCCATCCTGCCGTGGGGCCGGTGACCTCACTCGTCCTCCCCAGTGTTACCACTGAACCTCCTGAGCAGCCTTGCTCCAGAGTGCGGCCTTCTAGAGCCCTCTGCCGGCAGGACCTGCTGGGCCGGGGTCTGCCGGGGTGCTAGCCGGGGTCGCTCCCGCAGCATCTCCTACGGGGACCGCCCCCGACAGCCCCCGGGCTCAGTGACGGGAGCAGTCAGGGCCGCGTGGAGGGTAACCTCGGTCTTCTCTGACACGCCAGGTTCGTGCTGGCCGTGGGCAGTGCTGTCTTCGACGCCATGTTCAACGGGGGGATGGCCACCACGTCCACGGAGATCGAGCTGCCCGACGTGGAGCCCGCCGCCTTCCTGGCCTTGCTCAAGTAAGACTTTCTAGATCTTTCACACTGTGGGGTGGGACGGACCAGCCTGACGTTCTAGAAAGTACACAGAGTTCGGGAAGAAGGTACAGAGACCCCCAGGGGCAGCACCTCCGGAGCCCCTGAAGATCTCCAGAATTGCCCCTGAAGTGAGGGGTGGGCTCTGGGGGCCCCCACCCCATTTCCACTTTCGCAGACTTCTCGTTGAGATGTGATTCGCACACTGTACGGTTCACCCGTTTACAGCGTGCTGTTGAGCGCTCTGCGGGCATTCGCGGGGGTCGTGTGCCCCTCACCACTGCCTCATTCTACCTTCTCATCGCCCCAAAGAGCAGCCCCGTCCCCGTCGGCCGTCACCCCCTCCCCCGGCCCCCACGAGCCCCCTTCCCGTCCGTGGATGGGTCTGTTCTGGACGTTTCCCACACGCGGACTCACACCCCGCGTGGCCTCCCGTGTCGGGTTCCCTCCCTGAGCGTCGCGTGTTGAGGCCACGTTGCCGTGCGCGTGAGTCCCCGTTTTCATCCTTTGGAGTCGACACGAGTTTTGGAGGAAGTAAGACGTTGCAAGAACGTTAAATGCCACCTCTAGCTTTTCCTTTTTTGAGCCTCAGAATTTCTCAACTACTTGAAATAAACACGGTGGGTGCCCAGCGTGGGGGCCGCAGGCAGCTGGCAGCCAGAGGCCACAGGTGAGGCCTGGCCACTGGTTCTCCCGAGCTTCCAGACTGTTCTCCTTGCTCAGCCGAGCACAATTCTCTTGCTTCCAGAAGTGCTGGGTGTGGATCACAGTGGGTAACTTTAAGGATTA
Organism: Panthera tigris; assembly: GCF_018350195.1. Taxonomy (NCBI): domain Eukaryota; kingdom Metazoa; phylum Chordata; class Mammalia; order Carnivora; family Felidae; genus Panthera; species Panthera tigris. The sequence goes on along the minus strand of NC_056661.1, from coordinate 1,259,487 downwards.
CCCCGAACAGTTAAAACATCTCTGTAAACGCAGTTTATTTTTTCTCTATTATCACGATAAAGAGGGCAGAGGTCGCAAGAGAGAGAGGAAGGGAGGGAGGGAAAGGGAAAAAAAGAAAGTTCCAGAAGAGCATAAAGGACAGAACAGACCTGCCTCCCATCTGCCGTGTCCGAGGCCATGTGCTTCCTGGCTGTGCCCCCCAGCTGGTGTCCCTGCACCCCCTGCCCCCTGGGGAGAACTTTGTTCTGGTTGGTTCCGTCTGTGGATGCCCCTTAGTCCTTGACGCTGACGTGGTTGGTCTCGTGCGCTGCCCCCAGCGTCTTCCCGGTGACGGAGCGCTTTTGGGGACAATCTCACGGCTGCGTCTCCGTGTAGCTTCTCAGACCGCTAAGGCCAGGGGCGGCCGACTGCCCGTTTGGGGCCAGACGGGCTCCGTCCCCACCGCTCACACTGGCGCGGTTCCCGGAAAAGCAGACACGGCCTGTTCTAAGCTGTGGGTGGGGCTGCGTGCCGATAAAACTTTATTGACAAAAACAGGTGACAAAACCATAAGCTATCACTTCGTACCCACCAGGGCACCTAGTGTTAAAAAAACCAAAAGCCAGAAAAGCCAAAGGAAAGTAACAACAATTAGGAAGTGAAGACATCGGGGCCCTCGTGGCCTCCGCGGAAACTGTGGAGGCCCCTCACAAGGCGTAAATGTAGAGTCACCCTGCGACCCGGCTGTTCCACTCCCGGATGTCTGTGCGGGTAACCGGAAGCCGGGCGCGGACGGACGCTTGCACCCCGGTGTCACAGCAGCAGCGTCCGTGAAAGGTGGACACACAGTGTCTGCTGGCATGTAACAAACACGGGGTGTCCATTCACCCCCGGAGGATGACCCAGCCTCAGGGAGGAAGGACGTCCCGCCGCCTGCCGCCGCGTGGACGGACCCGGAGGTCGCTGTGCGCGGTGACAGGAGCCGGACGCAGAAGGACGCGTCCCGCGCGACCCCACTCACAGGGGGTCCCCGGAGGGGTCCCGTCTACAGGGACAGAGAGCGGACGGTGGGAGCCAGGGGTGGGGAGTCCGTGCTTCGTGGGGGCAGGGTCTCAGTCTGGGGAGATGGAAGGTTCTGGAGGCGGATGGCGGGGGCGGGTGCAGGACAGTGTGAGTGTGCCCGATGCTGCTGAAGTGTATGCGTAGAAATGCTTATGATGGTTTAATTAAAGTATTTTTTTAAGTTTATTTAATCTCTGCACCCCATGTGGGGCTCGAACTCACGACCCCAAGGTCAAGATTTGCGTGTTCTGACTGAGCCAGCCAGGCGCCCCTGTGTTGTATTTTATTGTAATGAATAGAAGAAAAGTGATAGCCGTGAGAACACACACACACACACACACACACACACACACACACACACACACCAGCAGGGGACAGGTTTAGATTGAAGTCTGGTGACATGCGGGTTCCGGCTACAATCTCCCTGCTCTGTCTCTCCCGCCATCCCCCCCGACCTCCCCGGGCTTGAGTCAGTTTTGCTGGGCTGCCACCAAGAGGGTGGACACTGTCATAACTGGTGTGTGAAAGGCTCAGCCCTCTCCTGGCACCCATCCTGGCTGTCCCCACCCCCACCCCCACCCCTGCACTGCTGACTTCGGGGTTGGGTCCCGGGTCCTGTGGAGGGTCGGGCAGCTTCCCTGGTCTCCTCAGGTCCAGGGTCTCCCGGACCCCACAGGATCGTAGCTGTTGATACGTGGGGCTGCGTTTGGCTTCTGGCACATTCGGGGGGGGGGGGGGCGCTACGAGGGCAGGCACACCCTTCCAGGTGTTTGCCCTTGTGGCTGCGTCCTGAACCCCCTGCCAGCTCTGCACGAGGCTCCTGGTACCTCCACTGCCTCGTTGTTTTCCAGTTGAGCCCAAGTTCACACCGCGGGAGGGGCGGTCATGGTGTGGAGTGTCTGATTCAGGCCGGCGTTTCTGGTCCTCCGCTCGCCCAGAACTCGCTGAGCTGTGCAGCCAGGCCTGCCGTCCAGGCCCGGAGGTGTGGCAGGCTCTCCCCAGGGCAGATCCCATGCAGGTGCCTCTGGGGGAGTCTTGGTGGCCCTGGTGCCCCCGCACGGGGGTGTCACCGGGAAGGAAGCCGGTCGCTGCACGGCCCCGCGTTCTGGTGTCCGAGTGCGGGTGGCTTAGCCTCTGGCCGGTTTCGAGGCAGATGGTCTTTGCCCGGTCACGTCGGTAGGCCACAGAGCGAAAGACACGGGCTCTGGAAGGTTCCTCGGGCCGGGCTGGTGGGGCGGGGTCTGAGCGAGCGAGCCGTCTGTCTTCCAGGTTTCTCTACTCGGATGAGGTTCAGATCGGGCCCGAGACAGTCATGACCACGCTGTACACCGCCAAGAAGTACGCGGTGCCGGCGCTCGAGGCCCACTGCGTGGAGTTCCTGAAGAAGAACCTGCGGGCGGACAACGCGTTCATGCTGCTGACGCAGGTGCGCGGGGGCGGGGCCGGGCCCCGGGGGCGGCTGGGGAGGGCAGGGGAGGGCAGTGCGACCCGGCGGGGTGCTCGGGGTGCTCGTGCTCCAGAGAGGGTGCGGGTGCGCTGGGGCCGGGCAAAGGCGGGGGGGGGGGGGGGGGGGGGGGCGTGCCTCCCACCGCGGCTGACGCGCTCCCTCTTTCCAGGCACGACTCTTCGACGAGCCGCAGCTGGCCAGCCTGTGCCTGGAGAACATCGACAAGAACACGGCCGACGCCATCACCGCCGAGGGCTTCACGGACATCGACCTGGGTGAGGCGCGCCGGCCTGGGTAGGGGGGCGGGGCGGGGGGGGGGGGGGGGGACGAGCGCGGCCGCGAGGGGGAGGGGCATCCGCGCTGAGCCGGCCCCTCCCACAGACACGCTGGTGGCCGTGCTGGAGCGGGACACGCTGGGCATCCGGGAGGTGCGCCTGTTCAACGCGGTCGTGCGCTGGGCCGAGGCGGAGTGCCAGCGGCAGCAGCTGCAGGTGACGCCCGAGAACAAGCGCAAGGTGCTGGGCAAGGCGCTCGCGCTCATCCGCTTCCCGCTCATGACCATCGAGGAGTTCGCTGCAGGTAACTGTCAGGGGGCGGGGGCCGCTCGGCCGGAGCCTGACCCCCGGGGACCCCAGGTGTGACCCGCCCCGCGAGCTGGACGGCGAGGGTCCACGTGTGAGGACGGAAGGCCCCGCGGATGCCGCCAGATCGGCGCCTGGGTTCCCTTCCTTCTGCGTCGCGTGTCTGCGTCTGCGCGCTGGTCCCCCCCGGGGCTGGGGCCGGCGTCCCGGGGGCCGGGCTCTGGCATCAGCATCCTTGACAAACCTGTGGGGGGCTCGGCCCCGGGCGGACGCGGGGGCAGCCGGCCGTGCCTCCTGTCCCGTGTGGACGTGGCTCCCGCGGCGGTGCCTGACCTAGAGCCAGCCCTCCCCTGCGGGGCTGGAGGGTCCTGGGTGAGGCCACGTCACCGCCGGTGGCCTGGCCGGTGCACCCCCGTCCCCGGTTAGGGCTGTTTGGGACCGTGTAGCAGGAGTCTCTTGTCTGTGCTCCCTGGGACAGATTTACCCCCGAGATTAGCTCTCTTTGATCTGAAATTTGGATGCGACAGGGTCCCCTGCGTCACGTCTGTTCGTCCATAGTGTTGTCAGTGCTGGGGTGAGGCTCTGTGTTCCGGGATCGCTTGCTCATCACTTAGTGCCTCCCGTGTGCCAGGCTCTGGCAGTAGGTGGTGACTGTGGTGGCCTGGCCACTTCCGACCGGGGCTGGGTCGTTCTCCAGGATGGACGGGGGGCTGTCACTGGGGCCAGACCCCGGTCATGAGGGTCCCAGATGTTAACCTAGACGTGGCTCAGGGGGCCAGGCTCCAGGCTGCACCGTCCCATCCTAAGACCCCTCCCTGTGTGAACCTAGCTGGACCCCTCCCCCGCCACCAGACTGGTGCCCCCAGCACTCTCCTGGAGGCCCCCCTGCCCACCTGGCAGCCAAACCCAGTGGGGTCCCAGGCCCCCGTGACCCGGCCCACCCCCTCACCCTGGGAGGGGAGTGTTTGCTGCTTCCTGCCGCCACCCCCTGTGCGGGCCCCCTCCTGTGTCCACCTCCCCCCCCCCCCCCCCCCGGCTGAGGTAGCCCAGTCCTAGCCCCTGCTCTGCCCAAATCGTGGGGAAGGACACTGTGTCCTCTTGGATTGAGCCGGGCTTTCCTGTTCCGTTCCTCCGTGATGGGTGTCCCTTGTCACTCAGCATGTTTTAGAGAAGTGTCCTGCTTCTCGGGTACCCCTAAATACAAGAGACCTAGAGGGAAGTCTGAAAAAACCCTCCGAAGACCCCCCCCCCCCCCCCAGCTAAGTGTGCCCCAGCCGCGGCCTCCTGTAGCTCCTTCTGCGTTTTCTGTGCAGAGATTAAAAAGCCCTGGTTACCGTTCTGTCTCCCAGTTGTATCCTCCTTACTCACGTAGAGGCCCCGGGGCCAGGGCACAGGAGCGGGGGGCCGAGCAGCACTGGGGCAGCCTGCAGAAACCGGCTCAGAGCTGAAGGATTCTCGTGAGCCTGCGGGGGGGGGGGGGGGGGGCCGAGGGGAGTCCCCCCACGCCGCCTGTCCTCCTCCTCGGCTTCCACCTCCTGGAGCCCCTCCGGCTCGGGGCCTGTCCGGGAAGTCACGCCCAGGCAGCGGGCGGCCCCACGCGCGCAGGGCAGGGGTGGCTGCGCGCCAGGTGGGCCACCTGGGCGGTGGGGTTGCTGAGTGAGGCCATGAATCGGACTCCCTCCCCCCTCCCCCATGCAGGGAGGGGCCACCCCCCCTCCCCCCGCATCTTCACTCTGGTGCCCTTGGAGGCTCACCGCCACCCACCCTGCCCGCCCGCCCCAGCCGCCGGGCGGGCCCCCGCCGCAGCCCGACCTCCGCCCCCTGTGCCCGCAGGGCCCGCGCAGTCGGGCATCCTCGTGGACCGCGAGGCGGTCAGCCTCTTCCTGCACTTCACCGTCAACCCCAAGCCGCGCGTCGACTTCATCGACCGGCCTCGCTGCTGCCTCCGCGGGAAGGAGTGCAGCATCAACCGCTTCCAGCAGGTGGAGAGCCGCTGGGGCTACAGCGGCACGAGCGACCGCATCAGGTGGGGCCGGGCGCGGCCGGGGGCCCCCGCGGCACCGGGTGGGGCGCCCCCTGCGGCCGCTCTCGCGGGAGCGGCCAAGGCGGCCGGCCCGGCGGCTCAGCATCCCCTGTGTCCGCGGCTCAGGTTCTCGGTCAACAAGCGCATCTTCGTGGTTGGCTTCGGGCTGTACGGCTCCATCCACGGGCCCACCGATTACCAAGTGAACATCCAGGTGCCCGCCCCGCCCCCGTCGCCTCCGCGCGGGTCCCAGGCTGGACTCCTCGCGCGGGCCCCCCCAGGCCCCCGGTGGCCTCTGAGGGGCCCCGGGGGGGTGGGGGTGGGGGGCCCTGGTGAGCAGCGCCGGCTCCTGCCCCCCCTCCCCCCGCCCCCGCAGATCATCCACACGGACAGCAACACCGTCCTGGGCCAGAACGACACGGGTTTCAGCTGTGATGGCTCCGCCAGCACCTTCCGGGTCATGTTCAAGGAGCCGGTGGAAATGCTGCCCAACGTCAACTACACAGCCTGCGCCACGCTCAAGGTGAGCCCTGGGCCTGTCCGGGATCCGCCTCTAGTGGGTACAGGTATAGGGCGCCTATGCGGTGTGTCGCTGTGGGGGTGTCTGCCGCGCCAGCCCCCCCCCACAGCACAGACACCCTGGAGAGGGGCTCTGCCACCCCCCCATCCCCCCCGGCCCCCCCTCACAGCACAGACACCCTGGGGAGGGGCTCTGCCGGCCCCCCCTCACAGCATAGACACTCTGGGGAGGGGCTCTGCCGCCCCCCATCCCCCCCGACCCCCCCACCACAGCACAGACACCCTGGGGAGGGGCTCTGCCGCCCCCCAACCCCCCCCACAGCACAGACACCCTGGGGAGGGGCTCTGCCACCCACCGACCCCCCCACCACAGCACAGACACCCTGGGGAGGGGCTCTGCCGCCCCCTGGCCCCCCCTCACAGCATAGACACTCTGCGGAGGGGCTCTACCGCCCCCCATCCCCCCCGACCCCCCCACCACAGCACAGACACCCTGGGGAGGGGCTCTGCTGTCCCCCATCCCCCCCGACCCCCCCCCACAGCACAGACACCCTGGGGAGGGGCTCTGCCGCCCCCCACCCCCCCCGACCCCCCCCCTCACAGCACAGACACCCTGGGGAGGGGCTCTGCCGCCCCATCCCCCCTCCGGCCCCCCCTCACAGCACAGACACCCTGGGGAGGGGCTCTGCCGCCCCCCATACCCCCCGACCCCCCCCCCACAGCACAGACACCCTGGGGAGGGGCTCTGCCGCCCCCCGACCCCCCCCACAGCACAGACACCCTGGGGAGGGGCTCTGCTGCCCCCCACCCCTCTTCACCCTGGGCCCCCCCCCCAGCCCCCACCCTCCTGGGGCCCTGGGTGCCTGACCGCAGGGACTGTTCCCACCCAGGGCCCAGACTCCCACTATGGCACCAAGGGCCTGCGCAAGGTGACCCACGAGTCACCCACGACGGGGGCCAAGACGTGCTTCACCTTCTGCTACGCGGCGGGGAACAACAACGGCACGTCCGTGGAGGACGGCCAGATCCCCGAGGTCATCTTCTACACCTAGGCCGCCCGGTCCCCGAAGCCACCTGATGCAAGTAGGCCGCCCCCACCCCGTACCGCGCCCCCTGCCACGTTTCTGGGCGTCAGGAGAGGGTCTTCACTCCCTGCTCGGGGGAGCCGGGCAGGGGCTGTGATGCGGTCCTTCAGGACGTGGGGGGGTGGGCAGGGCTGGCCCGGACCCGCCCTGAACCAAGTGTCCCCCCGGGGCCTTGGACGTGGGGGGGTCCCACACGCCGTCCCTGCAGCTCAGGGCCGCCTGACCACAGGATTCAAATAGGATTGCGTCTCATGTTTGTTCTAACCGCACATAGCAATGCATCTTGGGTCCCCATTTCTCTGGTAGGAGGCAGCGTGTGGCGTCCTGGTCTATTCACTGGGGATGCTTGGGCCGCCCTGACCCTGGCCCCCAGCACGCTGGCCCAGCCCCCCTCGAGGTCCCACAGGCTGGCTTTCTGCCAGGCCCTGGCCCGCCCAGAGAAGGGCCCCTGCAGCTGCGGGCACGAACTCCCCACCTGATCTGCCCAGAGGGGCAAATGGTGCGGGGCCTGCCTTGGTGGCCGCGACCCCGGCTGGCCCCGCCCCCTGTACATACCGAAGCCCCGCCCCACCCGGCCTCTGAGTGAGCTCTAGGTCCAGAGGTGCTGGAGGGCGGAGCCCCTCCCCTAAGTCCCCAGTCCTTCCCCCACCGCGTTTTCACCCCAGTGATCCCTTCCGGAAACTGTCCTCCCCAAGCCATGAAAGGTGTGCCCTCCTCACACCAGACCCCCAAATGATTTTTTTAAATAAAGGAAAGAAACGAAACCATCCTGACCTGCGTGCTTCTTCCGGTCAGGGGTGGCGGGAGGGGACCCTGGCAGCTTTGAGATCTGGCTCTTCTCTCTGCAGTTGTCTCCCCGCCCCCTCCACCTGTAAGATTGGGGGGGGGGGTGGGCGCTGTGACTCTGTCTGCATCCGGAGTCGCTGCTAACACAGATGTCCCACCCCTAGGGCGTCCAGACCAGGTGGGGATCCTCCCCATGCCCTCTGTCCTCACAAAACTTCTGTGATGCCCATCATGTCCCTGCAGAAGCCCCCACCCAGACCTGCGACAAGCTGTGCCTACACCTTGTTGGCTCTGCCCTCTGGACCGGGGCTGTGCCTGTGCAGCGTGGGTAACCTGACCCGGGTCCGCCACCTGGCTCTGCCCCACGTGTTAGGGCGTTCCTGAGAAAAAGCAGAGAGGGAACAGCACGGTAGCCAGGAATTTTCCAAAATGAATAAAGACATCAATTCACACACTGAAAAATCTCAGTGACCCAAAGTGAGGTTAAAAAAAAAAATTCACGTATACACAAACTGCTAAAAACCAAAGGGAAAAAAATGTCACAAACAGCCAGCAGAAAGAACTACCAAACTAGAATTCTGAGCCCTTCAAAAATGTAAGTAAAGACAGACGGAAACTCAACCGCATCAGTTACGTTAAACATATGCAGATCTAAATCCTCCTGTTGAAAGGTTAGGACCATCAGACTGGATGCAAGACCAAAACCAGACAACTTCCTGATTGCAAGAGTCTCACTTTACAAAGAAACAGAAACTGAGGCTGAACGGTGGGAAAAATCGCCCTGTGCAAACACTGACCACACCTGTATCAGTACCAGACAGACCTTAAGGCAGTGAGCGTTCGTAACAGTTAAAGGACATTTCACGAGGATGAATGGGTCAATCCCACAGGAAGAAAGGACTGCCCTAAGTCTATGCACCAGAGCACCATTAGATATCTTTAAGAGTCGGCAGTACAAAAATGAGAAATCTATGACCCTAGTTGGAAATTAACACTGTCACATCTCTCTCTAAATGACAGAACGAACAAAAATCAAGAAGGATCTTTAATAGTTGAACAGACTTTACCTAATCAGTATCCATAGAACACTACACCCAGCTCTGATGACAGTGGAATCAAACATGGGCTAAAAAAGCCATATGTAAATTAACTATGTTGAACTGAATGATACTCTGATTATAATATACCAAAATTTCAGGATCCTGCTAAAGCCAACTTGGGGAAATTTACATATACATTAGAAAAGAAGAGAGGTTTAAAGCCAAAGGTCTAAGCTTTCATTTTAAGAAACAAAACAGCAAATCTGACCCCAAAAATGGGAAATAAAATAGACCAAAAGTGAAGACAAATGAAATACAAAACAAACCATTAGCTGGTTCCTTGATGAAATCACAACAAATATATTTTAAAGAGCGAAAACCCAAGAGCGATGTCAAGGTCGAAAAGGGGACAGCACTACAGACCCTAAAGACCTTGAGGACACAGTAAGAGGGGTGACTTCTGGTTAGAACATACAGCACTGCAGCAGGCCATAACTTTAGCTGGTTAAAGACAAGATGGGAGCGTCTGGGTGGCTCAACTGGTTGAGTGTCCGACTTGATTTCAGCTCAGGTTATGATCTCACAGTTTGTGAGACTGAACCCCACATTGGGCTCTGTGCTGACAGTGTGGAGCCTGCTTGGGATTCTCTCTCTGCCCCTGCCCTGCCTGCATTCTCTCTCTCTCAAAATAAACTTAAAAAAACAAAATGCACTACAGAACCATACACAGGTGCAGCCAATGAAAACAGTCTTAGAGGCGCCCCCAAGAATTCGAAATAGAAATACGTGATGCGGGGGTGCCTGGGTGGCTCAGCTGAGCATACGACTCTTGGTTTTGGCTCAGGTCACGATCTCATGGTTTCGTGAGTTCAGGCCCCTCATCGGGCTCTGTGCTGATGGCTCGGAGCCTGCTTGGGATCCTCTCGCTCTCTCCCTCTCTCTGCCCCTCCCCTACTCACACTGTCTTTCTCAAAATAAACTTAAAAAGTTAAAAAATTTGTATATATATAACATGCAGCAATTCCACCTCTGGGTATACATGCAAAGGAAATGACATCAGTGTCCCAAACATCTGTATTCCCAAGTTCAGTGCAGCCCTGCTAACCAGACAGGGAAACCAAGTGTCAAGGACGGATGAAGAAAATGTGTAGTATCATTCAGCCCTTTTTTTTAAAAAAGAAAAGCTTCGCCCTTTGCAACGACGAGCAGGGGCCGTATGACCTCTCACACGTGGAATCTAAAACTACATCTGAACTCACGGAGCCGGAGAGCACAGCGGCGGCCAGGGGTGGGGGAGACGGGCAGGTGCCGGTCGTGGGGTACGGGTTTCTGTTGCACGGCGCGCACATTCTGGGCATACAGCAGACAGCCTGGCGGCCACAGTCACTGCTATCCCATATGCCTGAGGACTAACAGCGGACCCGGTGTTCTCACCGTATGCACACGTGGTCGGCTCTGAGGTGGCGGGTGTGTCTGTTACCCCGATAGTTAACCTTGGGCTACTTATTTCATATTGTACGCGTGCATCAGACCACAACGAGAACCTTAAGCTTAAAAGAAAACGTAAAAGAAATATTTGATTGTAAACCCATCAAAGGGACGACGTGGATGCCAGGCCGTGGAGAGAAGCTGGGTTTTCAGGGGAAAAGCCACTGCCAGATGAACAGGGGCCGGCAGGCCACCCCCGGAGGCACTCGCCGAGTGGGCTGTGCCGTGGGCAGGGCGTTCGTTCTCTGACAAAAGGGAAGCCGGCTGGGGCCGGTGCCCGTGGGGGCGGCGCAAAGGCCTGGAACCTGGAGGGGCTCGAAACGCGGCAGGCTTGCCTTCTCCCTTGGCATTCTGCTTAGCGCTTGGCTGCTGGTGCGGGTGGGTGGGGTGGAGAGGCAGAGCGAAGTCTGTGGTCTCCCCGTGCCTGAAATCAGAGCCCCCGCTACAACCCGGGGCTGACAACAGAAACGCGGCAGCTCAAGGGGCGCCTGGGCGCCTCAGCCGGTTCAGCGCCGACTCTCGATTGCGGCTCAGGCCACGATCTCACGCATCAGGCTGTGCGCTGACAGTGTGGAGCCTGCTCGGGGTTCTCGCGCTCTCCCTCTCTCTCTCCCTCTCCCCAGCTCGCATGTGCGCGCTCAAAAAAAACATGAAAAAAAAATAACCCCTCCCCCAAGCAAGGCAGCTCGAGACAGGAACAAAGTTCAAGACGTGCAAACTGGAGGTGAGATGAAGCCAGGTAGAAACCCGGTCTCGCCAGCGGCCCAACCCCCTGGTCCAGCCGGTCCGGGAAGGGGGGTCCTCATCTGTCACGCACGATGCTGGAGCGCGACAGCAATTCTGAGACGTGCGAAGGGGGAAAATGTAACCTGCAGCCAAGAGGAGCAAAAGCCGCTAAGAGAAGCGGACCCACGGGGGACGGGACGCCGAGGTGAGATGTCAAGGCTCATCGGGTGGCTGCTGTGGACCCGTTAAAAGAACGGAGAAGACGAGGCCGAGGTGAAGAGTTGGGAGGATTCGCGGAGAAACAAGCTTCAGACACGAGCGGGGCCTCTAGAAGGTACGAGATACCGGAGAAGACTGTCCCGGAGAGCTTAAAAGCACACGGAGCAAAACGGAAAAGGACCCGTAAGTCTGAGACACATCGGGACCGGCCAAACTGGAGGCACAAGGGAAGAACAGAAACCTGGGGGCTCAGTCAGTTGAGCACCGACTTTGGCTCAGGTCGTGATCTCATAATCCGTGGGTTCGAGCCCCGCGTCGGGCACTGGGCTGACAGCTCAGAGCCTGGAGCCTGCTTCGGATTCTGTGTCTCCCTCTCTCTCTGCCCCTCCTCCATTCACACTCTTTCTCTCTCAAAAATAAACAAAGATAAAAATAAATAAAAATAAACAAAAAGGAAAACCACAAAATCAAACAAAATCCCCAGAGTGTCGGAGACCCTCGGGGTCAGATGAGACGGTCCTGCACGTCGATAACCAGAGTCCTGGGGGAGAGAGAAGCTGTGGAAAAACACGTATGAGCTAACGGTAGGAAACCTGCCAGAACTGATGAAGGACACAACCCACAGATCTAAGGAGCTCAACAAACGCCCCGCACAATAAATCCAAAGAAAACCACACATCACAGCCAAGTAACTCACACACGTAGTCTTACAAGCAAAGAGGTACGCAACCTCCAAGGGAACAATGATGGCAACTCACCTTACGTCAGAAGCAACCGGACGAGGTCTTTAAAATGTTGGAAGGCAACAAGGGGCGCCTGGCAGCTTCAGTCAGTTCAGCGTCCCACTCTCGACTTCGGCTCAGGTCACGATCTTGCATTTTGTGGGTCCGAGCCCCACGTTGGGCTCCGCGCTGACAGCATGGAGCCTGCTTGGGATCCTCTCTCTCTCTCTCTCTCTCTCTCTCTCTGTCCCTCCCCTGCTCACAGTTGCTCTCTCTCTCAAAATAAACTTAAATTTTTTCTTTTAAATATGCTGGAAGGCAAAAAAAAAAAAAAAAAAAACCCACATGCACACAAAAAAATGAATCCACCTGCCAACCTAAAATTCCATTTCCAACAAAAAACACCCACCGTTAGCGCAGGCAAAATAAAGCTGTTTTTCAGGCAACGAGAAGCCGTGACGCTTCGTTGCCCAAAAAAGCCACGCAACAAAAAATATGAAAGACTCTTCAGGCTGAAAGGAGAGGCCCCCGGATGGCATCTCCAGTGGGCAAGGATGAAGAGCACTGTGGAGTCCGCGTGTGGACCACACGTGTCTATGGATACGTGTATATGAAAGCGTATTCAACAGATAACCACGTAACACAAATACAACACCTGGGAACTGTGGGCTTGTGACATTTGTCAGAAATAAACTAAATGGCGAGAGGAGCACAAAAAGTGGGGTCAGTGAAACGGGAAATACGTGTGCAGGTCGGCGCGCACCCGCACGTCTGTTTTTGCGTTCATCTACCTGCTTACACATCACGGGGCCCAGTCTGAGCTGAGGCCTCTGGCTCGAACCCGGCACCGCAGGGCTCATGCTGGTCTCCGCTGTGAGTCTTGAGCCTACACTTGTGTTACTTGTGCTCCTTCCTCTCCGTCTCAGGTGGACATGCGTATGCGCACGTTTGCCTGCGGCCCCAGCGCCCCCCGCCCCCAGGCCAGCCTGCACAGGACTGCGACTCTGGGCGTGAGCTTCTGGGGCTTTCTCCTACCTTGACGCTTGAAGGACAGCCTGGCGGCACGCGGACGCCCGACTCATTTTACTTTACGAGAGGCTGCTGCCCGCGTGCCTCGCACCATGTGCCGGTTTGGAAAGTCTCCTGGCTGGATCCTCTTGCCCCGGTGGATTACTCTGTCTTCTTGCCTGCAGGCCTCGAGGACCATCGTCATCTTGACGACGGAGTCATTTTGCCAGGCGAGGCCTCAGAGGTGGCTGTTCCGTGCGCTTCCAAGGGGCCCGTTCAGCGTGGCGTTTCGGGGCTTTTCCTCTGTCTGGAAAGTTTCCTCCAACGGTGGTTTTTAAACACGAGCTCCGCTTTGCCTCCTCCGGGGCTCTGCTGGCGTGCTGTTCCTCCGTGGCCGGGCTTCCCCCACCTCTGCCTGCCCCCCGACGCGTGGCCACTCGCACCTCCTCTCCTTTCATCTCCTTCTCCTGCCTCCCCGCCCTCCGGCAGATCTTTCGGGACCCTGGGCACCCTGCGACTCACTCCCCGTTTCCGGAGTCCTTTCCTTCCCGAATTCAGGCTGTTTCCGCTGGCAGTCTTTGCCCATCTCCGTCCTCAGGTTTTGAATTTCTGATCCAAGAGGATTTCCCCAAATTTCTTCAAATGCCGCTGGGAGCAAGCCTTGCCAACTTCTTCAGCTTTCCAGTTCCCTCCCCGGGGAGGCTGGATGTCCCCTGGTCACACTCTCCGCCATGTAGTGTGAGGACCACGTCCTAGCTTTGCTCAGAGTTCACTCCCTTTGCTTCTGGCCACATGGCTCCTAGACCCCTGAACAAGGGCACTAATCCCACGGGGGGGGGGGGGGTGGCGGGGGGGGGGCAAAATCTCACGGCCTCACCTGACCCTCGTCACCTCGCAAAAGCCCCGTCCCTGACACTGTCCCATCCCACTGGGATTAGGTGTCAACGTATGGACGATCCACCAAGAAGATCACTCTCCCTCCATGCCGCATTCAAGGCCACTTGTGAGACTGTCCTGGGGTGTCCCACCCTGTCTGGGGGGTGCACTGGAGACCCAGCCGGATGCAGCTGCCCCCCCCCCCCCGCCTCCGTTTCTCCTCAAAAAACAAGCCATTCCATTAGGGTTTCAGATGCACCTGTGTGGAGCCAGACCCAAGGTGACCTGTCCTTGACTCTCATCTTGGTGAACAGCTGTGCCCGCAACCCCCAGGCGGAAGCACACCGAACTCGGACACTTGACCGGGCTCAGCGGTACTGCTTCCGACCATCCCTTTCTCCCCAGCAGGAGGGTCACCGCCTCTTATTAGCCTGTCCCCTCCCCGGGGGAGGGAGGCTGCGATGCCGCCAGCCGGGCCTCCTGGAAACACCGCACACCACACCCGAGAGTGCTTTCATTTTCCTTTATTTTTTTAAAAAAGCCCCTAAATCCTATGGCTTCCAGGAAGCGCCGAAGAAACCGAAGTGCCACTTCTGTACACCGTGTAAAGCAAGCCCTGGACACACACACCACCGCCGGGCCGTCCGCAGCCGCTCGGCCCCCAGCGGCACCGCGGGACCCACGCGGGGACCCGCGAGCGCCGCACCGCCACGGGGGCTGCCCGGCCCCGAACGCACCCGCGGGGCTGGGACGGGGCTTTAAGGCGCTTGTCTCCCGCTGCTCGGCCGGCAGCGCGGAGCGCGGACGCAAAGGCGCCCACGCACCCCCCGGGGCACGGGCGCCAGGCGGGAGAGGGGGCCGCCCCCGGGCTCCGGACGCGGCCCCGCGAGCAGGTGCCGCGGGAACCGCCGCGGGGCTGTGCCCGCTGGCCCAGGCTTTGGTGCAGCATTTTGGTTGGGGGGGGGGGCCGCCCCCACCCCACCTTCCCCTGTGGTGCGGGGGAGGCCCGCGGCGGGTTCGCCCCCGGCAGCGTCGCCCACAGCGCCCCCTCGAGAAAACGGCCTTTGGATCGAGGGAGACAAGCTGGACTTTATGAAACCAACAGGGCGGCCGACTACTCACTTCGGCGGCGGGAGGGGCGCAGGGCGGGCGGCCGCTGTGTTTCGTTTCCTTGTTTCAAATAGTTAATGCTCTCGGAGGGGAGGACTAGACACAGGTGTAGAAATTTCGGCCAAAGTCTCGTGTGAAGGTGACCCCACGTGGGGGGGGAGGGGGGCGGGCAGCTGCGGCCGGCCCTGCAGTCTGCGTCTGGGCCGTGGGCCACACAGCCACGGACGAGCTGGTCCCAGGGGCTGCGGCGGGAGGATTCAGGGCACCACTGCCCCGGGTCACTTGTGTCGCTGCGCCGATTTTCTCTTTCTCCTCTTGAAGAAGCAGCAGCACCTGAACGGGGTGGGAGGTTGGGGGGAGGTGGGTGCGGGGGAGGGGAAATACGCGAGGGGGAGGGGGTGTGGAGCCCGCCCCAGGCGTCCCCACCCCCCGCGGCTGCCCAGGGGCCTTACTTGGTGTCATCAGTCACCTCCACCTCTGCGGGCGCCGTGATGGGGGCGTTGGAGTGACCGGCAGTGGGGTCGTCCGTATTCAGCTCCCCGTTGGTGGAGTTCAGCGCCTAGGATTGGGGAGGGATGGGGTGGGGGGAGTACAGTAGGGGAGCCGGGTGGCCCTACCCCACCCCCACATCACTGGGGTCCTTGCCCCGGCCCCTCACCTGGTTTTTGCTGTACAGCTGGGCTTTGTCCCGAGGCTGAGGCTGCGAGGGCAGGTCGGTGTGGACCGTGCCGATGGGGGTCGGCTGCAGGGGGGGGGGGGAGGGGGGAAGGAGGGGGGCAGGACGCAGCGCTGAGGCCGGGCGGCCTCTGCCCACCCCCCACAAAGCCGGGGTCCCGCTGGCAGCAGGCACCCAGGCTCCTGGCCCGCCTGTCCTGGGGCCCCGCCCACTCCAGGAACCCGGACCCCCACGTACCAGGGGCTTCCCCGCCCAGTCGTACTCGTAGTCGAACACGAAGCCGCTGCGGTCGAAGAGATCGGTGAAGAGCTTGCGCAGATAGTCGTAGTCAGGCTTCTCGAAGAAGTCTAGGCGCCGCACGTAGCGCAGGTATGTGGCCATCTCCTCTGTGGAGAGCCGGCGGGGGACACAGGGGTCAGTGGGGCGCGGGCCGCGCGGGCCCGGGGCGGTGCGGACCCGGCGTCCCTCACCTGGGAAGCTCTCGCAGAGCACCTCGATGGGCGTGGCCCGCTTGGTGTCCCCGATCTTCTGGTAGCGCTCCTTGAGCGTGTCGGCCTGCGGGGACAGCGGTCAGCCGACGCCGACCCGGCGGCGCCCCGCGCCCGCGCCCCCGGCCCCGCGCCCACCTTGAGCCCCTGCCAGGGCAGGCTGCCGCGCAGGAAGTACATGAACATGTGGCCCAGCGCCTCCAGGTCGTCGCGGCGGCTCTGCTCTGCGGGGGGAGAGCAGGTCAGCGCGGCCCGCGCGCCCCCCCGCCCGGCCCGCGCGCGGCTCACCCTTGCCCAGGTGCGTGTTGATGCTCATGTAGCGCGCCGTGCCCGTCAGGCTCTTGTGCTCGCGGTACGGGATGTGCTTCTTGGTCTCGGGGTCGATGTACTCCTTGGCCAGGCCGAAGTCGATGATGTGGATGGCGTGCTGCCGCTTGGTGCCCGGGCGCCCCACCAGGAAGTTCTCGGGCTTCACGTCGCGGTAGATGAGGCTCTTGGTGTGGACGTACTCCATGCGCGTGATCTGCGGGGCGGCGGGCCTCAGGGCCGGCCCCTCGCCCCGCCCCTCCCCACCCTCGCCCCGCCCCCGCAGCTGCCTCCGCCCCGTCCCCGCCCCCACACGCCCTCGGCCCGCACCAGCTGGATGGCGATCATGAGCACCGTCTTGAGTGTGAACGTGCGATCACACAGGTCAAACAGGTCCTCCAGGCTAGGCCCGAGCAGCTCCAGCACCATGGCATTGTACTTCCCACACGGGCCGAAGTAGTAGACCTGAGGGACGCCCTCTGCAGGGGACGACGACACACGGGCCTGTGAGGACCCTGCCCGCGAGGCGAGGCGCCCCCCACCCCGGCCCCGCACTGCGCCGGCGCGGGTACCTGTGGCGCTGAGCTGCTTGTAGAAGCGGTACTCCAGGTGCAGCTGAGGGGCCCGGGACTTGATGGGCTCCTGGGAGGGGCAGGTAGACGTGGCGGTCGGGTCACCCGAGGTGCGCGCCCACCGCCCCTCCCCTGACACCGGGCAGCGGGGACGGATGTGGGGCAGGGAGGCGGGAGGGGGGGCCGGGACTCACCAGTTTAATAGCTACGTATTCATTTGTATAGAGATTCTTCCCTGTGGAAGAGAGGCTTGTCAGCGTGGTATGCACCCCCCTGCAGGGAGGAGACCCCCCCCTGGGGGCCAAGCCCCCCCCCTCTTGAACTTGACCATGTCCTAGGAGTAACAAGAACGCCTACGAGCCCCACCCCCACCATGGGCGGCGCTCATGTGCCCCGCACCCTCATCGCAGAGCCCACCCTGCCAGCCAGCCTCTCCTCCCCCTCCAACCCCCACCCCGCCCACTCAAGGGGGCTGGTCCCAAACTCCTCTCTATGGGATCCTTCCCTCCAGCACACCAGCTCGCTCCAATTTCTCCCATCTATAAAAACAAAGAGAACACACGGCCGCGGTGATCCCGGGGCGCCCCCTTCCGCTCCCACCGCGGAGAACCAGGAGGCGTCCAGGCCCCTGCCCGCCCCCCCCCCCCCCCGCAGCTCCCTGGACCCCGCCTCCCCCTCACTGTGGAGCAAGGCCCCCCTGGCAAGAAGCCCCAGAGAGAGGCCTGTCCTGGTCAAGTCCTGCAAAGGACTCACCCAAGGTGCTGCATACCCTCCTCCCGGCCCTCAGGGTGGGGAGCTCCCTCGTGGCACAGAGAAGGGACTGGCCCCAGGCCCCTGCCCGTGCAGGAAGGAACCTGTGCTCCAGTGACACCTTGCCCGGCAGCACCTGGTAGGCTGAGAGTCCCTGGCTGGCTTCTCGGGGCAACACAGTCACCACACCTGGGGCTGGGAGTGTGTGCCTCATGGGTTAGAGACACACACAGCCCAGGGCACACGGCCTTCCCAAGCCCATCACCAGCCCTCAGGACCCCTGGGGAGCCCAAACTCACAGAGCTGTCAAAACTAGAGCCCCTGACGCCGGCAGTACCCCAGACGGGCCTTCCGGCAGCTCGGGGCTTCTGTGAAGGGTCTCACCTCCCTGTGTGCGGACACCCGGCCCCCACCTGCCGCGTGATGGAGGGGCCGCCCGACCCCTCAAGTCTAACTGCCGGCCCCCAGCCCCTGTGGAAATTACCGTGCACGGCGCTGTGCGCGCCTGTGCCCCTGCCCGCACTGTCCTGTCCCTGCCCTTGGACTGGCCTCACCAGGCCCTGAAGTCCACGGACGTGGCCCCCACATGGTACACCTGCTCCATCACCACCTGTCCCGCTGTCCTGAGTAGGATCCATCGTGGGAGAAGGCCTCGGCTTCCTCTCCATCCCGGTGCACGGTCTGGGCGACACCCGCCCCGATGTGGTGGCAGAGACATGGCTGAGTCCCGCCTCACAGGACACGGCCAGGGCTCCCCACGCACGTCAGCCCACGGCATGGGTCACCGCCCCGCCCCGCCCCGCCCCGCCCCATCGTGCTCCGAGGTGTCTGCACCACCACGGCGGCGCCCGGCGGGGGGGGGGTGGGGGGTGGGGGGTGGGGTGCCTGGCCCTGCGTCGGCCACTCTCGGGCCTCTGTTCCAAGTGGCCGTTTCAGAGTCAGCCTGTCAACGTCCCCAGAAGGCTGCAGAGACGTCGCCTCAGGCCTGCAGGAGAGGCTGAGGAGGGGACATCGCGGCCCCAGCCACGACTGGGAATTAACTTCCCTCGCTGATGTTTTCGGTTCCTGGTGAAGAGCCTGCACGTCCTTTATTCACTTATTCCGGAGGCACTGGGCAGGTCTGGGCACACTTACAATGGTACTGCTTTTAAATGTTTATTTTCCAACTCTTTGTTGCTCAAACAGAAAAATTCATTTCTAACTGCTTCTTGAGAGATCGCTCTGGCTGTTGCGTGCACGTGATCACGCCTCTGGGCTTAGCCCCAGCCCGCTGCTTCCCCGGTCGGTTTTTCCGCTTCCCCCATTTCTTGCCACGGCCTGGAAGGGGTGGGCAGAGGGGCCCCATCTTCCCGCAGACCTCGGTTCTCTCGGTGTGACAACTGAGAGGCTTCCTGCGGACTCTCAGCAGGGAAAGAAAGTTCCCCTCAAGCCCTGCTCCCTGGGCTTTGATTACAAATAGGTTTTTGCCTCCTGTGTTATGAAAGTTTCAAACCAAAAAAATGGAAAACCGGTGCAGGGAAGACCCACGTCCTTACTGCCTAGATGACATCAGTAGCCTGCTCTTCGTCCCACTGCGTATCTGCGCAGCTGTCACCCCCTGCTCTTTTGTTTTTTTATTTTTGAGACAGAGCGCAGGCGCCAGTGGGGAAGGGGCAGAGGGAGGAGGAAGAATCTTAAGCAGGCTCTGTGCTCAGCGCAGAGCCTGGGACCATGGCCTGAGCCAAAATCAAGAGTGAGGCCCTCAACCGACCGAGCCACCCAGGCACCGCTGGATCTCCCTTATTTTTAATTGAAAAAAAAAAAAGAGCATCTCACAGTTGCAGACATCAGCAGCCTGTCCCGTCAACATCCCAGCCTATAAGGACCGCGGATTAAGCTCAGGGTGGACCCAGTTCTCGTTCTCCCCAGGGAGACAGTTACCTGTAATGCACACACCTTACGTGCCTCAGACCGGGAGCTCTGGCAAACGTGGAACCCTGTGCAATGCCAGCCCTGTATCGGGACAGAAAACGTGGCCACCACGCACGCCCCTGCCCGGTCAGTCTCCACCTTCACGTCCCGAGAGGGAGCCTCCGAGGCGGAATCATCCGGCACGTTCTCTCCTCCCTGGGTCCTCCTGCACGCCGCGCTGCGGCACGTCCGTCACGGGGACACTGCCTGGCTTACCCGTGACCCTGGGGGACGACCACCCCGTCCCCAGGTCCTTCTACAAGCACGGCTGACGTGAGCGGCGCCACACGGGACCTCCGACGGGCCGGCCGGCTCCCTCGTCTGGCAGATTTGCTGGGGTGGCCCCCCCGAGGGAGGAACTCACGCGGCTGCCTTGCTCGGGCTCCTGCGGCGGAAAGCCTCCCGTGCTCCCCGGCTGTTGGCCTGTCTGCTTTTGTGAAGTGTCCGTTCACATCTGTCGCCCATGTTCAACTTTTTAAGAAACCTCTACAGCCCACGGTGGGGCTCAAACTCATGACCCCGAGATCAAGAGCCACGTGCTTCTCCGACTGAGCCCGCCGGCACCCCTCTTGCCCGTTTTTCATCGCAGCGTCTGTGCGCAGGAACCAGCGCTGTCACACGGTGCCCTGTGCGAGCGTCACACTGTGCGAGCGGTGCCCTGCCCGCGGCCTGCCCGGCCTCGCTCTTAGCCACGCATTCTCATAAGCAGATGTTCTATTGAGCCTTTCTGGGAACTGCTAACTTTACTGTGTGCTGCTGAAGAAACCTTCGTGTTTTGACTGCACACGTGAGTTCAGGGAGAGCCAGTCTCCTTGAAGTGCAGCCCGAGGTGAAGGCGAGAGTGGGTGTGTCCGGCACGGCTGGGGTCTGGGGACGTGCGGGCCGCAGGGGCTGGAGCTCAGGCACTCGGGGCTCTGGGAGCCTCGTCCCCTGCACGGGCGGAAGGCAAGAGTCCAGAGGCCAGACGGGAAGTACCTCCCGAGGGGCCGCGAGCAGGAGGAAGGTTCCGGGGGGCCACACGGGGCCGGAGCCATGGCCATCCAGCGTGCGGAGGCTGCCCTGACCTCCCCTGACATTCGGCCGAGAACCCAGAAAGCCCTCGCCTCGGGACCGGGTGGCTCCAGGCTTCGAGTAAGGTCAGCCCTCAGCCTCCCCTAAGGGAGCCAAAAACCGGCCCTCGCGCTATCGAGAGGGGTCTCCAGGACAAGGCAGAACCCCGACCAATACCATGAGACACCCACAATTTCCAACACGTGAAACACCACTCATGTGTAGAAAAGGAGGCAAATCAGACAATCACAAGGAAAAACATAGTCAAAGGCGCCAAAGACCCG
This sequence comes from Panthera tigris, assembly GCF_018350195.1. Classification (NCBI taxonomy): domain Eukaryota; kingdom Metazoa; phylum Chordata; class Mammalia; order Carnivora; family Felidae; genus Panthera; species Panthera tigris. The sequence continues at coordinate 1,238,740 of NC_056661.1, read as the reverse complement.
GCCTGTAAAACGGTTACAAGTAGGTTTGAACGAGCAGCTGGGAGATCCCGAGAGAGAGAAGCAGGGGTCGAGCGGAGTCACAGCCGCCACATAGAAAATCAAGAAGTCACCAGAATGACTCCAACAACAGACTGGACGCGGCAGCAAAAAAGAAGGGTGAACTCACACGAGAGCAAAAGGTAACTGGAGTGAAGCAGGGGAGAAAAACTACAAGAAAACCGAAGAGCAGCCTGAGGGACCTACAGGAAGCATCAAACCCTCTCCACCTACGTGTAACTGGAGCCTGAGGATGCAGAGACAGAAACGGAGGCAGAAAAAAACCCGAAGAAATAATAACTGCAGTTTTTCCAATTTAATGAGGAAGTATTACACACACCGACGCGGCTCCAAGGAGCCCCAACCGGGACTGTCACAAAGAAAACCACCTTAAACAGCGCAGGATCGAAATCGGACGCCAGAGGTAAAAAGGGGCTCTCGGAACGTCCAGCTTACTGTCATCAGGGAAGGCCACACGGAAACCCCTTCACATCCACGCGCACGTTCAAAGTGGAAAAGCCTGGCCACTGAGATGGTGGTGAGGACTGGGGTACCCCGGACCTTCACGTGCTGCCCGCGGGAGCTTAGAAAAGCTACCATCACTCTGGAGACCAGTCCGCACTTTCTCATCGACACACACCTCCCCTCCGACCTGGGGCTTCAACAGAAACACTCGTGCGTGGGACTCGGAGAGGGGCGCTCAGGCCAGTTTTATTCACGACGGCGGAAATCTACACCCGGCTGAGCGTCCCTGAGCAGGACGACAGACGTGGACGGTGAGGTGCGGTCACATAGATGGACAGGGTGACAGACAGCAACCGGTCACCTACACACCCAACCGCGGGGACACTCGCGAAACCTCGCAGAGCAAAAGCCGGGCAGAAAGGAACACATACCTCAGTTTTAGAAAACGTTTAAGCTACCAGCCGCTGCACCCACGGCCCAGCACATGCACTCTTCTGTCGGTGCAGAAGACCCCTGCTGTACAGACTGTGATCCGGACACCAGGCCGCAGGTCAGGACCGGGCCCGCTGCGTGTCCGTCTGCTTGCACAAGCACGCGTGTGCACACACACGCATCCTAACGGGGCAGGCGTGCGTCGAGGCGGCCCCATCTGGCACGAGCTGCAGACTGGTCACCAGGTTGCCGGGGGCCCTGCTGTGCGGGCCGGGCCGGGTACACCCGGTCCGGCTCTGGGGAAGGCGCCTGTCTCTCCCGTGAAGCCGGCAGTGTCAGTCGCTGAATGACAGACGCCTCTGGTGTTGGAGCCCGGCACCCGCCCTGCCCGCCCCACCAACCCGCACACGGAGACTGGAGCCCAGCCCTTGCCCGTTGCTGGCTCAGAAACCCCGAGCCTGGGGCCGGGGAAGCCACAGACAGGCAGTGACACTCCCCAAGCCCAACCCCGGCAGCCTCTGCAGCGGCTGAGGTACGGCTCTGGCTCAGGACAGGGAGGTCAACCCAGCCCCGAGGGGCCACCAGTGGCCCCGGCCCCGCGTACGGTTGCTGAGCCAAGTGCGGAGAGGGAGCCGAGCTCTCGCTTCACCTTGCACGTGCACCCGCACCCACCAGCTAGAAGCTAACGGCTTCCACGTGGGTCCACCCACACGGGGGCCCAGACCCACCCCCCCCCCCCCCAAAACTGGCCCTCAGCAACGCAGGGGTGAGGCCGGGCACCCGCCCCTCCAGCACAGCCTCCTCCTTTGGGGGCAGAAACTCACACGTACCTGAATTCCCAGTCCCGACAATCTGGAAACCATGTGGGAGCGGTGACCGCGGCCCTGCCAGGACCTCCCCTCCCCCGGGCCCCAGAACGCACACACGAGTGGGCTCACCTAGCCGGAGCTCCCCGAAGTTGCCACAGCCTATCTTCTTCCCGACCCGGAAGTTGGGGCCCACCATCAGGACCCCCGAGCTGGTCCCCGAGCTCCGGACGCCATGGCTGGTCCGGCCGCTGGCCTTGGACATTCTCCGACCCTCCTCCGACTCCCCTTTCCCTCCTTTCTTGTCAAAATCCATAAGTTTGTGGTACCCTGGCCTCTCCACGGTGACTCTGCTGCCGAGCAAATCCCGGGTCTGTGCAGACCTGAGGTTGCGGGCGGCTCTTCGGGGCTAGTACACCATGGTGGCCCGGCGGGCTCCCTGCTAGTGAGACGTGGGCGCTTGCCAGGGCCCGGCCGTGGCGCTCATCTCGGTGGCCTCGGGGTCGCGTGCAGAGGGAGGACGCATTCTGTTGACCGGTCCCGCCGCCTCAAATCTCGTGGCTCCCAGCTGGCGGAGAAACGAAGGCACAGGTTAGAGTCTAGGCCGGAATCTGTCCCCCTGCCCCCGACGCAGCCCCAGGGTCCAGAGCCCAGACTGGCAGGGAGACCCAAGACTGTGGTGTTAGCGGAAAACCACGCCACAGAGGCTTGTGCAGCATAGTGGCGTCCTGGAAAGATCTCTCAAGGCACAGATGCGGCTGTGGACTGGGATGCACAGGAGTGCAGTGACTCAGGCCATCGTGAATTGCACGTGTGAGGGGTGCTCTGACCCCCACCCCATGGCTCAAGCACAATTCTGCTGGCAGAGGTGACGGCCAGTCAAGTGACAGGGGCCCTAGAGCCTTAAAGCCAGGTGTGGAGACCAAGGCTGGGTGCAGAGAGGGCCGGGCCCTCTCCCCAAGCCAAGGGTGTGCTCCTCGGTAGAGAGAAAACAGACAACAGAGCAGAATGTGCCCAAGGTTGGGAGACAGGCCCTCACCACTGACCTCAGAGGCCTCTGAACTGCACCCCGCACAGCACCCCACCCCACGATGTCCCTGGGCCTAATTCCAGGAGCCTGTGACCTCGCGGTCAGGTGGGGCTGCGGAGGATCCTGACCCTGGCAAGGCTTCACTTGGGCAGCAGCCGCCGAGGGAGGTCAGGCGGGCTCCGAGGCTGACAGGGCACAGGCCGTGCGCGCCACCGGGGTGGGACTGGCCTTGGCCCCTTGGGTACGAAGCTGGCCTTGTGGAGGGCAGGGCAGACACTGAGCAGCCCCCAGGATGCAGGGGGCAGGCAGGCAGCCACCCGAGCTGGGAGCAGTGAGGGACAGGTGCCCACAGAAACCACCCCGGGTCTGTGTCCCCAGGCCCAGCCCTCCCCAACCACCCCCACCCCCCGTCCCTGCAGCCTGTGGTTGCCACCAAGCTGGCCTCTCAGCCACGCCTCCGCCTGCCCAAAGCTGAAGAATCTCCTCAAACAGAAACCACCAACGAGCTCCTCTAAGCGCCCCCTACCAAACGCGTCCCCCTTTAGAGTCTGAGTGCAGCGCCAGGGGCCACACCGCCATCAGGCCCAGAGCGCCACAACCCAGCTTGCGAGTTCCCGCCCCACAGGCACCGGACGCCTTCCCACATCTTGCAGAGGCCGTGCACCTCTGACCGTCCGTGAGCGACCACCAGAGCCCAGGCGACAGAAGACAGGGCAGCGTGGGCACCGCCGGGCTCAGCGCGGGCAGGGGCAGGCAGCGGTTTTACCTCGAGGGAACCACACTGAGGCTGTGTGAGCGGGGTGGGCAGGGTGTGGAAGCGCCCTTGCTGCGGGACGTCCCAGGGAGGCAGTGACCGTGTCACCTGACCCCAGTACTCCCTCGACGTTGACCAGCCCAGGGCCGGGGGGCCCCCACAGAGGGGGTCCGGGGTGTGGTGCACACACACATGCCCACGCACACACGTGCGCATCCGCATCGCTTAGAAAGCTCCTCCCACCCCCCTGCCTGAGCCACGAAGACCTCAGGCCCTCAGGCTTCCTAGTCAGGAAGAAGCAAGGCCCTGCCTGCCTTGGGGGCCATCGCTCTGGTACGCCCTGGGGACCCTGGGCCATCGCTCCAGTGGGTCCAGGAGGACCAGTCGCGAACAGGGCCCAACCCCGAAGGAGGCTGTCTGCACAGATCCCCAACTTCCTCGCTCCATCAGTGGCATGGCCTAGAACAGGCAGGGGGGATGGGGTCTCAGGACGGTGGCTGGGCTCACCCGGGAAGGAATGTGTACGTCTGGGGCCGATGGGACCCGTCCCCCGCCCACCATGAGCGCCCAGAGGCCTGCGAATGCCTCTGTCCACCTGAAGGTGAGTCTACACGGACGGACCTGAGTCTGAAGTTTACTATTAGAACAAAGTCCTCCACCGGCTGCAGCCGCCCTCCTGAGCTCATGCCAGAGCCTTGCTCCCCGCGCATGGTGGGGGCATCAGATCCATCCGAAGAGAAAAGCCAGAGAGCACTTCTTTCCTCCGCAGGGTGGAGGCTGCCTGCTTTGGCTTCGAAGTCCCTAGTTTATTATTAGCATTATGGAGATACGATCCACATACCATACAACTCGCCCTCGAAAAGTGTACGATTCAGAGGTCTTCAATACGTTCAGTTATGCAACCATCACCGTGATCCAACTCCAGAACATTCCATCAACCAAAATAAAAAAAACCCATCCCCATCAAGCAGTCACCCCCCAGCACCCACGAGCCCGCCCTTCGTGTCCATGGATGAGCCTGTTCCAGACGTTTCACACACGCGGGCTCACACCCCGTGTGGCCTCTCGTGTCTGGTTCCCTCCCTGAGCGTCACGTGTTCAGGGTCCGTCCACGGGGCAGCGGGTTGTGGGCGCCTCGCTCCTGCTCGCGGCCGAGGGACGTGTGCGTGCGCGGTGGACCAAGCGTATCTGTTCGTCCGTCAGCGGACATCTGGGTCGTGTCCATCTTTGGGTGCTGAGAAGCGTGTGTGTGGACGGACGCTGGTGCACGAGTTCCCGTGTGGACGCGAGCTTCTGTTTCTCGCGGTGCACACCTGGGGGTGCACCTGCCGGCTCAGATGGAAACTTCCAACTGGCGGCACGACTTCCTGGAAGCCCGCACAGCGCGCACAACAGTGCCCTCCAGCCCCGGTGCCGCGGCCTGCGGTGGGTGTGCTTCTAGTCTGCAGCTCCCCGAATGCCTGCGTCCCTTGCACGTACGCGTGTGCACACACACACATGCACAGACACACACAGGCCGCCAGAGTCAATCAGATGGAAAACCCACGGGAAATCAAAAGACCCCAAGGAGACAGAACGCGCCCTCATCTCATGATCTGCACTGTCCTGATGACGGCAGAACTCAGGGCTGAAGGGCCCTGGGCGCGCCCCGAAGAGGAAGCGTCAAAGAAACGGGGCGGGAGCCAGGAGCGGGACCTCCTCGGGGCCACACAGAAGCAGGCGGCCAGGGACGGCCTCCACGCAGATGAAGCCAGGGGGACACACACTCGGGGCAGATAACCATAGATGCGGTCTTTGTCCCGGGGCCTGGCACGCAGCTTCTCAAACCCTGGGCACCTCCCGAGTGATGGGAGGGTCTCTGCCCTTCTGAAGCAACCCGTTCCCGGCACACAGGAGCTCATGCCGGGACAGGGCACCAGAACGGAGCTGGAGAGGCTGCGGTGCAGAGCACAAGGTCTGGGGAGGGCTCGGCGACCCCCTCTGCAGGCAGGGAGACTCGGGTCCGGACTCCACCCCCCACCCCACCCTGCACACAGGCTTCATGGGGCAGGAAGTACCCGTACCACTCTGCCCCGAGGCACACAGGAGCCGCCCCTCTGGACGCCTCCCGCTTTTGCACCTTAGCCCGCAGCCCTCCTGGGAGGCCCCTCCTCGGCCCTAGCAGTCCCCTCACCCCCTGCGCAGTGACCCCCACCTGCGCTTCCAGGTGGGAGGCACCCTCGGTCCCCACCCCAGATCGGCAGGCACGCCCTCCATCTCTGCCCGGCCGCGTGATCTGGGGTGCAAACCCTTCCTGGGCGCGCAGAGCTGCCCTCTGTGGGCCAGGGAGGCCCGCGTGCCCCTGTGGGACGGCTTCGAGGGTCCCCTCTGAGAGATCCCTGTGACGCTGGGGGTCCAGGGTCTGGCAGCAGCCTCCACCAGCCTCCCCACTCCACAACAGGCTCCCTCTGCGTGCGCCTCCCTGCAGCCCCTCGTGGCCTCACGGTCCCAAGGGGGCCTCTGACGGCCCCGCGGGCAACAGAGACCAGGCGACCGGGCGCAACGCTGGAGGCCTGCTCGTGCACGCACCGCCCCACCGCCGGTCCCGGAGCCCACAGGTCCCTCGACACAACGCCGGCGCCCCCCAACGGCAGCTTCCCCAAGCCGCGTGCTGGCCAAGGGTTGGTTCACGTCTGCCCCTGTAGGTCTCCTTACAACAGGCTGTACGGTCACCACGTGGGTCACCACCCGCAGAGGACGGCAGGCGCCATGGAGGCAGGGGAGCAGCGGTCCACTGCGACCCCTTCCACGGACAGCCCGGAGGACACCGGCCCCTATTCACGAGGAAAGGGCCACCACCCCACAACCCCAAAGGCAGCACAGACTTGCAAATGTTCCGGACGGTGGCCAAACTCAGCATGCCCTGGCAGGCCACCCCACCCAGCACGGGCCACATGGGAGCATTCTGGGTCCCCTCGGGACACTCTGAAAGCCAGGCGGGACCCGCAGGGGAATGGCAAGAGCGAATCACGTGCTGGCGGGTGGGAAGCAGGGACAGGGACGACACAGCGCCGCTGAAACAGGTCCGGGGCCAGAGCCTAGTGAGAACGATGCTCCTCCAGGTCCCAGGAGCCGGCAGGGGCCCAGCCCGGCATACCTGGGGGAGGCAGGGTAACCCGAGACCTCAGGGGAGCGGAAGTGTCTGCTGTCGGCCCAGGCCCAGCGCCAGAGCTAAAAATAATTGTCCTGGGGGAGAGGGCCTCCCATCCCTCACTCGGGACGAAAATAAACCCCGTCCCAACGCAACCAACGTGGGCCCGGGTTCCTGACACGGGGTAGGAACCCCACCGCAGGGACCACTGCCCAGCGCCCAGGCAGAGCCCCTGGAAGCTGCCGGCCCGCCGTGGCCACACCGAGCGGGTTTTGCAGAGGCTGCTCCGGGCCGGGGGCAGTGCCGTCCTGCGAGTGCCCCCCTCAGCTGAGTTACCTGCTGTGGTTTTGGGGGCGTCCCCCATCTTGTCAGGGCCAGGGGTCAGCTCCCCTGGTGGAGGCTCCAAGAACCCCCTTCTCTGACCGGCCCCACTCAGTGATGTCACAGTCCCTGGCTGACATCACCAGCCCGGCCCAGAGCTGGGGCACGTGCAGACGCAGGCAGCCTCCTGCCTAAGCACAGGTAGGAGCCGGTGGTGGGTGCGGACTCAGAAGCATGCGCCTCACTCGGGACCCAAGCGGGCATCCCTGGGCACGCGCATCCCTCCCGAGCTTGCGGACGCGTAGGCGAGGCCCCCTCCCCAAGAGTCACCTGGGCTCAGGGTCACAGTGCCCCAGGAGGCCCGAGTTCCCCTTGTGGGTGCCACTCCCCAGGAGCGACCTGGACCCCGGAGACACGGCCGACCTTGTAGCAGCAGCCGAGAAGTCCAAGGTCACCCGCGAGGTCATGTTATGACAAAAAGGAAGGAAGCGGCCCCAAAATGGCAGGCACGGGCGCCAGCCCAACCGGCCCCCCGTGACGAGGCCAGTGTTGACGCAAGTTAAGCAGCAACGGGTCGTCACAGTGGAGCTACAATGAAGGACCCCGACCCCAAATAAACCGGGGAGGAGAGTGCACACCCCACCCCGACCCCCACGGCGGGGGCTGCCAGCTAACCGGCGGGGTGAAAGCGGGAGAACCGTCATCCGTGGGAACCACAGACGCGGGCTACGTGTGCCAAGAGGGTGGCCTGAGGTCACTTCTCAGTGACCAGGAGGGAAAGGCCGATGTCCAGGGTGAGCGTAAGCCCGCGGGCGCACTGAGGGGGCACAGGGTTCCTGCCCAGAGTCCTGGCCGGGACGCAGGGACAGGAGACAGGCTGGTCCCATCACGGCAGGCGAGGGACAGAGGCACAGGTGACAGGCTGCTGGGCCGTGAAGAGTAGGGGCGTCCAGAGCATTGTACTTTCCTTGTGACCTCTGGACACGCTAGAATTCTCCCAGAATTAATCAGATTACAAAAGAGAGGCAAGGTCCCGACCACAAGCCCCACAGCCTAGACTGTGGCCACCAGGACCGAGCAAAGAATTGTCAGCAGCCGTCCTCCAGACGGTGGGGCCATGGTGAGGCCCAGGATCACCTGCCGGCACCTCCTGCTCTATTTCCAGCGGCAGGAAATGATATCTGGGAGGCTGGTGACGGTGGGGCCTCTCTCTGCACCCAGTTGCGTCCGAACATTTCCGTAACGAAGGGCTGAAGGCAAACGGGAGGGGTCCGGGGTGACGGCAGGGATGCCCGCGTGGCTGGTCCGGGCACAGGCCCTCCACCGGATGGCTCGCGTGAGACGCTGAGCCACTAAATGACACGAGCGTCCGGCTGGGTCCTGCTACTCAGGCAGCACTGACCCCCCCCCGCCCCCCAACGCCCCGCACACAGTCCACGCGGAGCCGTCCAGCAAGGAGTCACCGTCACATTACCGGAAACACGCTCGGTCGTGCCGGACGTGTGCCAGGGCTCGGCAGCTGCCCGGGGCTGGCGCACACTGTCCTGGAGGGCGCACGTCTGGAACCAGCCACCATCAGCAAGCACCGGCCTGTGCCCACAAACCCCCACCCGCACCTTTCCACGGAGCTACTGCCTGCCGAGGGGGCAGGCGCGTCCCACCGCACCTGATGGTCCCCAGGGCGCCGCTCACCTGGCAGGCCCACCGGCCCAGCGTGACTGTGACCGCGACGCCAGCAGCACAGCAGTCCTCGGGGTGGGCGGGCTTGTGTCCCCACGAAGTCACGTCCTGACCCCCAGAAACGTGACCCTATTTGCGAATCAGGGTAGGCCCTCTCCTCAGACCAGCGTCCCCGCGAAGAGAGGACACAGATGCAGGGAGGGGCGGTCACTACCTTCACGGTGACGGCACACTATCCAGAAACGACAGGACGCAAAAGAGAGAACAGGCAAAGCCCCAGAAGAAACACAAACGGCCCCACGACGGCGGGCCACGTGCACCGGCCTCGGGAAGCGCGGGCTGGCACCCACGCACTCCGGACTTTTCCATCGGCGCGGCCCCGTAGAGCACTTCCTCCTCCTCCGCCTTCCCAGGGGCGCTCACTCCCTCTAGCTCGCTCTGCCGTAAGGCACACAAAGACCCCTGTCGGTGACGGTTTAGTCGCGGGCGAGGCTTCCGGTCAACCGCGTTGGAGGACCCAGGCGTTCCACGTGGATTTTCGGCCGTCGGAGGCCGGCGCCCCCAACGCCCGTGTTGTTCAAGGCTCATCGGTGACGGAGACCATCGCCACCGGTCAGGCTGTCGGAGACTGAGAACAGGAGTGGCGTTCAGGAGCCACAAGAGCGCGGGAATAACGACCGTGACGTCAGCAGAACCGTGCTTCCTAGGGGACATCCTCCAAGGGGGTGGAGGAGGCGTCTGCACTGCCACAGGCCCGCAGGGGGACAAGGGACCGCCCGCCGCGCTGCAGGTTCGGTGGCCTCGCGCACAGAAAGGAAGCAGCGATGGTGCCAGCCCCACAAAGCATGTCCCTGTGTGTGGGCAGAGGTCCCAGAGGTGGCCTCTCGGGCTCAGGGGCCCCTCACAAGCTGGGGTGTGGGGAGAAACGCCAGGACTCTGGCGTCCGCTTTTCCCACGCAGGGATCCGCTTTCTCCCTCCAGGTGAGTGCACCCTCCGCCATGAAAACAATGTACAACAGTGGGGGAGGAGGAGGGAGCAGGGGAGGAGGGGAGTGGGTGTGGAGTGGGAAAGAGGAGGGGGAGGGGGGAGGAGGGGGAAGAGGAGGGCAGAGGGGGGAGGGGAGGAGCGGGGAGGAGCGGGGAGGAGCGGGGAGGAGTGGGGAAGAGGGGAAAGGAGGGGGGAAGGAAAGGGAGCCAGGCGGAGCTTAGCCTCTTCCCTTCTGCCCCAGGCCTGGCCACCCTCAGGGGTGAGCTCGGGGTACAGCACACGTGAAGCCTCCGGGCGTGCAAAGGTCGGAGGTCATGGTGTGGGCCCTGGAGGGCCCCCAAGGCCCCTGCAAACCACCCAGAACGCACAGAGAGGGCACTGCCCCGTCTCTCTGGTTCTACTGGGGCTGCACTGGGCTACCTGCGGGAGGGACTCCCTCAGGGTAAGGACCACCCCTCGACCCACACGCGTCCCCGAGAACCAGGCACGGCAGCGGACCAGGGACCCCAGTGACTCTCGCCAAGGCCGGAAGGGCCGACAGCTACGTCAACACAGGCGACACGGAGGCAGCAGCCCCCCCCGGAAGGAGTCTAGCGCGTGCCCCATGTGCCCGGGCACCGTGCCCCCCACTCAGCCCACACCTGAGCCTCCACGGGGCCTTCCAGCGGTTTCTGTCCCCCCCACAGTCAGAGCCGCGCCGGCCGTCCAGGGCAGGCACTGCCTGGCAGGTCCCACGGTTGAGCGTGCTCCTGTGTTTCAGATGCCCACAGGGTCACGCTGAAGTGCCAATGGTGCCCACCTGCCAGGCTCCGAGGGGCTTCTCCCAACGTCCTTTCATGTTCCCCTGTAGGGTCAGCACGTGCTTACCCACGTGCGCGCACGGCGTTTCCGCCACTTAAAACCACCAAAACCAGGGCACTGACTCTGTGTCCTCACAAGGCCCACGTGTCCCTCAAAGACACTGGACTCACCGCTCAGAGGGGGGTGGATGAGGGGAGCCCACGGCCTCGGGAGCCGGGAGACCTGCCGCATGAGGCTCGGGAGCCCGGCTTTCTAGAAAGTGCCGGGCAGCGGGGAGGCGGGCCTGCAGAGAAACCGCTCAGGGTGCCCAGAGGAGGCAGACGTGCCCGGAAAGGGATCAGACCCTGACCCAGGAAGGAGACACGAGTGGCCACTGTGGAAAACGGCCACCGGTTCCTCAAAAGGTTAAACACGGAGCCACCAAGTGACCCAGCAACACTGCTCTTCAGTGTCCACCCAAGAGAACCGAAAACACACGTCCACACGAAACCGTGTTCACGGCAGCCGAAAGGCGGACACGGCCCAAACGTCCACAGACGGGTGAATGGATACACACGTGTCCCCCGAGCACGCGCACGTCCCTCGGCCGCAGCAGGAGCGAGGCGCCCACCCCCGCCGCCCCGCGGACGGACCAAACACACGACGCTCAGGGAGGGAACCCGACACGAGAGGCCCCGCGGGGCGTGAGCCCACGTGTGTGAAACGTCCAGACAGACTCATCCACGGACGGGAAGGGGGCTCGTGGGGACGGGGGCTCAGGGGGCTTCTTTTGGGGTAATGGGATGTTCTGGATTTGAACAGAGATGACGGTTGCACAACCCTGTGACTGTGTTAAAAACCACCAAAGTGGGGCCTGGGTGGCTCAGTCAGTTAAGCTTCTGACTTGATTTCGGCTCAGGTCACAATGTCACAGGCTCACTGAGTTCAAGCCCCCGAGTCGGGCTCCATGCTGACGGCGCAGAGCCGCTTGGGATTCCCTCTGCCCCCCTCCCCCATGCGCGCACAAGCGACCAAAAAAAAATAAAAACCAAACCTACCAAGGTGCACATTCCAGTGAACTTGTCCGGTTTTGTGAATTCGTCTCGACTAAAACCAAGTGGAGAGCGTGATGTGTCAATAAAGCTGGCGAAAAAGGCACAGCGAGTGGGGAGACCCGTGCAGAAAGCCCACAGCCGGGGCCACGCCTCCTGCTCAGGGCCCGTGGGGCCACAGGAAGTGTACGACAGGAGAGGTGGGAGGGCTGGCTCGGCGACCCCAAGCTGCGCGCCTCGGCCCCTCTCCGTGGCCCTGGGCGAGCCCCCTGCCCCCACGGGCGCAGCCCACGGGGAGGACACAGAGCTCACTCGGCACAGCGGTGAAGGCGCACCAGGCCCAGTGAGGGGCTCGGGGCGACGGCAGGACCCCCACTTACCTGCGCGGGGCTCACCAGGAGCTGGCCGACCTAAGGCACACGGGACGCTGCCCTCCCCGTGCAGCAGTGGGGGCCGGTTCAAGACCCAAAGAAACCCCACAGCTGCCCAGCCCTTGCCTCTGGCGCCAGTGTGGCAGCCCCCAACCACAGTCCCCTAGATCGGCCCCGAGACGGAACAGTCCCCAACACCCAGGAGACCGCACCGGAATTCACTCGCAGGACTGCTGAAAACGCGGATTCCATCCGAGATGCTGATGCGGGTGGCCGGAGTGTGGCCTGGGGGCCACCGTGAGACCGTGAAGGTTCCGCTCCACACCTCACAGGCCAGTCAGCCACCCGCCCCAGCCCAAAGCGGCCCTGGCGTCAGCAGCCGGGTAGAGCGGATAAGAACGCAAGGCGCCCAGTGAACACCAACTGCAGCTGAGCAACAGACACCTTTCCGTATGGCTGCGCCCCTCGCGGTGTGGGGGACACGCTCATCCCCGGCAACATCTGGCTGGCTGAAACCGAGGTCCCTAGACACGGCCGACTGACAGACCTCCCGAGAGCCTCCTGGCCGCAAGGGCGCTAATTTTCTACTCAGTCCTGTGTACTCTTAAGACCCAGCATTTCCAAAGAAAATGTAGCTTCCAAGCAGTGACGAACCAAGACTATAAAATACACACCCAAACGGGAAGAAAACAGCAAACCGTCCCAACAACCTCTAACAGCAAGGACACGCCTACGTGACCCTAAATACGTTGAGCAAAACAAGATAAAGTGAGTTTCACTTAGTGTGTTTCGCCAAGGCCACCGGTGTCCTGTCAACTAGCCGTGTGGCCCGAGTCCCATTCCCACCGGGGGACTCCACCGGGGTCACCACCCAGGAACCAAGCACCACCGAGCGACCTCAGCCGGGGAAGCCGAGGCCCAGGGGTGAGAGGCACCGGGGAGCAGGGGGCCAGGGCAAGAGCCACGAGGTGGGTGGGGACCAGCCGAGCAGGGCCCTCAGGTTTGGAAGGAGACAGTGCAGCATCCGCTGTGGCTCTCTGCTCTCCACCAACCAAGGACATCTCCTGACCAGCTCCCCAGCCCACCTGGCCGCGGGGCCCTCCACCTGGAACAGAAGGCAGACACCCCCCCCCTCCCCTCCCCTCCCCGGGCAGCAGGTACAAGTCCTCCCCCTGCAGCCAGGCGGCCATCGAGGAAACCAGGAAGGAGCAGGACAGGGCAGAGTGGCAGGGACGCACAGCTGCCCCCTGCGGGGCGGGCGTGGGGCGACCCTGGCCACCAGGGAGCCACAAGGCAGCACAGGCCACCTCCCCAATGGCTGCTGGAATGACCTGCCCCCATCGCCTTCTCCCCACCTGCTTCCTCAGCCTTCCTGCTCCGGGGGGCGAGGGAGGGCCGTACTTTATAGGTCCAGGACTGGGACCGAGAGCCAAGGAGGCCCGGCCACACCCCCAGGGAGGCCCCGAGACCCAGGGAAGCCCCGAGGCCCTGGGAGGCCCGGAGGCCCTGGGAGGCCCCGAGACCCTGGGAGGGCCCGAGGCCCCGAGACGGGCTCCCTCGGGGCTCCAGCTCACGGCAACAGCTGCAGGTTGGCAGGAAATCTCTAGGGCGGGGCTCTCACCCGGGACAATCCTGCCCCCAGGAACAGTGGGCGACACCTGGGACATCTGTGGCCGTCACGACTGGAGGGCTCCTGGCATCGCGTGGGTGGGGCCCGGGACGCCGCTCAGCCCCCACAGCGCCCAGGACGTCCTCGGAGAGCGATCCAAGCCCAATGTCAGCAGTGCCGAAAGGCAAAGAGCCGAGTGTAGAAAGTGTCCTCGGCAGAAATTTCCAACAGACCCATCAGTGCAGCTGAAGGAAAGAGAAGGCGGCCCAGAGCGGGGGCCAGCGGACTAAGAGGAGGGGCCGTGAGCGAGCAGAGCCACGAGCCCCCCGACCACCCTCCCTGCTGGTGTAACGGCAGAGGCACAACCCTGCGCCCCCCGCCCCCGGTACGTTGGCTCTTCCTGAGTCGGCTGGGGGTGAGTCCTGAGAGCCAGCACAGACGCACAGGTGGCACAGTAAACATACTGTAAAGACATCTGCCCCCCAGCACAGCCCCTAAGCACTTCTAGAACCAGTGAGAGAGCCCTCAGGTGCCTGCGTCCAGACAAACCACATCCCAGTCTCCCCCGCCCCCGCAGCCCCCAGCCTTTCTGGAAATCTCTGTCTGGGATTTCTAATCCCTGGGGCACCCAGGTGACCCTGGAGAGACTAAAACGTCCTCATCCCTCTGCTGGGAAGCCGCTAGAGGCTTCGCTCGACCGAGGGGTGCTGTCTAGAGCCCCTACGACCACAGGCTGGCAGCAGAGCTCCACTGGGCCCACTCCCCGCTGGGTCAGCCACCCCGCCTACTCAGTGCCCAGCAGCCCGGTCCTGGGACCACAGCAAGCAGAGACCCCCGATGACAGGCACAGCCTCTGGGGCAGCACTGGGAACGCCTGCCCGTGGAGGCCATGTCCGCAGAGGGAAGAGACCCAAGACCAGATGAGCTGTCAGCTCCAGGAGGGTCCCCGGCTGTCTTCGGACTCTAAGGTATCACAGCCCAACGGGAAGGCAGGTAACAACACGTCACGTCCCTTTCCACCTCTGAGACAACAACTGCCGGCCCCGGGACCCCCCCCCCGGAACCACTCGGGGTCTGGCAGGAGGCTCTGAGCAGCGCGGAGACGGCTGGCACCCGGCCCGCCCGCCAAGAACGCTCCTGGACTGGCGCTTCTGGGGGGAGCGGCCCAAGTGCAAGCAGCCCCTCCTCGGCGGGGGTGGGGGGGAGCGATGGCCCCCGGGTGTCCCCACCCTCCCCTGCACGCACCCCGTCCACGCTGGTCCCCACGGCCACCCTCTCCGCTGAGGGACTCACTCCGCGTCACTGCGGCTCTCGAGAACCTCGGGAGGTGTAACTTGAGAGCCGACCTCGCACCCCAGCTCCGGCCTGCTAGTTGACTTGACTTCCTTCTCGCGCCACCAGGAACTCACAGGAATAACCCAGCATTCGACGATGGCTGTGGCCGAGCTCCCAGAAGGGGAAGGACCTGTCCCAAGGGGGAAGGCTCCCAGAGGGGACCTCCGGCTGCCCCCCGAGGTTGAACAGAGCACGTGGGAGGCCTTCTAGAGGAGGGGACCCCAGACAAGGCCTGGACAGGAGCGGCGTGACAGCCGGGCCCAGAGCCACGGTCTGTTCTTGGGAGCAGGAAGACACGGGGTTTCTGAGCAAGGAAAAGATGTGCTGTCATCCCCACCCTGTGACAGCACCTCCGGCCCTGCGTGTCGACCCCCACGCCAGTAGGGTCCTGCGCGAGCACGGCCTGCACCAGAAGCTTCTGTAGAAGCCGGGTAGGAGAGAGACGTAAAGGCAGGCCACCAGCCACGGGGAGAGCGAGGGCGGGGGAGTGCTTACAAGCAGACTCCCGCCACACCCACTCCTGCGTGGGCCAGTCCCTCGGGCACCGGGGAGCATAGGCGTGCGCGCTGTCTTCCACACTCAGCGGGTCACTCAGGGCTCGGCCGGGCACGGGCTCCCCAAGCCCCCAAAGGCGAAGGGAGCAGACTCGAAACCGCCCTAGGTGGGGTCCTCCCACGCCAACCAAGACTTGGTTCAGGTGTCCCCTTCCCCAAAGGTTCACGGAGTGTGCCACACGTCAACATTGCCGACCAGTCATCACAGCGCTCCCTGGCATGTCCCGCTGCGAAGCCCAAGACCCCGAGGCATCCATCGGGTGCGACGGGCCACCGGACACTGATGCGGACCCCAACCCCAACCAGCACGCTCACACTGGCCTGCCCAATGCCACCAAAGGCCTGAAGGCTGGCGGCCCCCAGCACCCCGTCTCTCCTGCTCCTTCCCCAGCCCTCTGCCCATCACCTGACCCATGGCCTTGATGGACTTCTAACTCCTCACAGGAGGAGACGGAGCCCCAGCTGCTCAGCCCTGGGTTTTCAGGGCCCACCTGGAATGAATCTACCAAGAATCCACCACAACCAGGACAAGGGACCCTGCTGCTCGTGAGGTGGCCTGGGACAGCTCCATGGGGGCCAGGGGATGGGCACCAAAGGCAATCACGGGACAAGAGGTTACTGGGCATCCCAGGAGAAACGCCACCCTCCACAAGTACAGCCCTGAGGGAACGGGGTCAGCGGGGGCCCCCAGACCTGTCCCAAGCATTTACTCAGACCCACCAGGAAATCCCCATGGACACAGGTGACACCGTAGGTGTCTGGAATGTCCACTGACTAGCATGCCGGCTTCCTCAGATCGGGGATGAGTAGATGGGAAGGCTTTCAACTTAAAAAAAAAAAAAAAAAAACACACCTCACCTACTTCCTCTCCCGACCCACAGATAATTACTATGTAATTAAGAAGAAAAGGAGGAAAGCCAGCTGGAACCGGAACCAGGAGTTCAAAGAAGTCTGTCTTCACAGGGGCTCTGTCCTCCCCGAGCAGGGACACGCCCAGGACCAGGCAACGAGACACTCATCCCCAATCCGCTCGAGAGAAATGAGAAGTAGTCAAAATCCGACCACAAGCCCCTTTACCCAAGAAGGTCCGACTGCCAACCTGAGGCAGAAAAAGCAAGCCCTGTGCCCCATGACTACTGCGAGCCCGGCGCCCCTGGGGTTCTGCCCACCGCTGGGGCGGGGCGGGTGTGTCCAGCCAGCTCCTCTCACACCTCCCTCCCCACGGCCCCACGCAGGTCACACTTCCATCAGCCAAATGCAGCACACACAGCGGTGGCCCCCCAGCCCCTTCCAATTATCAGGGCTACTGACACCATTCTGGGAAGGGGGGGGCAGATCATCTCAGGTGTGTGCACCCCCTATGCACTCCCAGAGGTGCTGCAGTCAGTCCCCAGCCATCACCCTGCCCATCTACCTGCAGAGCCTGGGGGTCCCTTTCCGGGGGCACAATTTGGAGACGCGAGCGAAAAACAAAAACAAACTACCAGGGAAACCGCAAACTTCCCCCTTTCAAACCTGCGGGTCTGGCTCCCAATCTGTTCTCGTCACAGACACCACTTCCTTCGGGGACCAGATCAGGTCCCTGCGGACATCACCCCCCTACACTGGAGCCTTTGTGCTCCCACTCATCTCTCACACCCACGAGCTACAGGGGCCTGAGCCTGGCCATGTCCTTCAGGGTAGGGACAGAGGACCCACACAGATGGAGCCCCAGCAGATGGATGATGTGTGGACGCCCCCGCAGGCCAGGGTCCTCTGTGGGGAGACTGGGAACAAAGTGCTGGAGCCCTCCAGGGCCACTGCCCACAAACAATGCCGTCCAGAGGCCAAGAACCCCCAAGCCTGCCCAGGACGACAGCCCCTAACATGAAAGCTTCCCCAGAAAGTTGGGGCAGAAGGGGGCAGGGAGATCAGCATGGCCACCGCCCCGGGCGCATAGACACCTCACCCCCTCCCTGATCCGAAGTGTTTCCGGAAAACAAAACCGGTGGCAAGGGCGGAAGGGGGAGGGCACAGCCACACCGAGGCCGCAGTTCCCAAGCAGTGCCCTGCAACAGGTCACCCTGGACGAGACCCCTCCTGCTGCGGGTCTCGGGCTGCACGCCCCTTCCCCACCCCAGCGCTCCCCACCCCCCAGCCCCTGCTCTTCCCTCAGGGCCTTCAACACCACAAAGCCAGGAACGGGTGGGTGCGCTGGGGCAGAGGTCCAGGGTGAAAGATGGAGGGTGGGGGACCTGGGGAGTGGGCAGTGGGCAGTGGGGTCCGGAGTCAGGAGACAGTGGAGGAGAGCAGGGTCTGGAGTCAGGGCACACCGGGAGTGGGCAGGAGGGTCTGGAGTGAGGGGTCCATGGAGGACAGCAGAGTCTGGAGTGAGGGGTCCGTGGAGAACAGCGGGTCTGGAGTCAGGGGGTCGGGGAGGACCGTGAGATCTGCAAGGTAGGCGCCAGCCGGAATGAGTAAGGCCTGAGCCCAGGGAAAGGGGCAAGGTCTGGAGCGAGGAGGCGGCGGGCAGAACGCGGGAGTCCCCGGGCTGCGGGGGACGTGGGGCTGGAGTACGGGCCCCGGGGGCGGGGGTGAACAGGGTCTGGAGTGAGGGGTCCGCGCGGTGGGGCGCGGCGGCCCGGGCGCGTGGCCGTGGCAGCGGCGAGGGCGCGCGCGTCCTTACCTCGGGGCCTCCGCCGTGGCGGTGGCCGTGGCCGGCCGGGCAGCAGGCGGCCCGGGCTCCCTCAGCAGCGCGGCGCGGGCCCCCGCTCCGGGCCCCGCTCGTGCCGCGGCTCCGGCTCCAGCGCCCGCTCGGGCCCCCGCTCCCGCGCCGCCGCCGCCGCCGCTTCCGCCGCCGCCGCCGCCGGCCTCCGCATGTTGGCGCGGGCCGTCCCCGCCGCGCGGGCGCCCGGCTCGCCCCGGTCTCGCAGCGTCGCCCGCGGCCCGCGCTTACGCCCCGGCGTCGGGGGAGGGTCCGCACCCACTGCGCAGCCGCCGTCCGGCCCGGGGCGCGCGACGGCTCAGCGCGGGGCGGGGCTTCGAGGCCGCGGGCGCCGCCGCACGACGGCCGCCGCGCTTTGCGGCCGCTCCGGGGCTGCCAGACCGCTGCCCGCGGGGGGTTTCCCGGAGGCGCGCGCCCCGCGGCTTGGGTGGGGGCAGGGGAGAGCGCGCGGGCGCGCGGGGAAGGAGCCGGGCAGCGTCCACCCTCCCGGGGGCGGGGCTCCCGCCGCTCGCCCGGGCCCGCCTGCCGTCGCCATGGCGACGCGTGGCCGGCCGCCCCGCCGCGCTTCTGTGACGTCACGGTCTCGCCACCTGACGTCACGGCCGGGCGGTGGCGCGGGGCGTGGCCGGCGCGGGGACGGGCCGGGAGTGACCGGGACTCGGTGGGGCGGCGCCCGGGATGCGCAGCTGAGGGCCGGTCAAGGCGGGGCGGGGGAGCGCTCCCCGGGCCGCCGCCGGGCGCGCGCCGCGGCAGCGGAAACTCGAGGGGCGGGGGCAGGTCCACCTGATCTGGCGCGGCCTGCAGGGCTTGCCCTGGGCTCCCAAGGTGGCTGCCGGCCAGGACCCCGGGCGCGGCTTTCCCGGGGGGTCCGGGCAGTGAATAATGGGCAGGGCCCTTCACGAGGTCTTGTGGGCAGCGTGGGGCAGGGCCTACTACTCTGGAAAAAAGATGTGATCAGGTGGAAGAGTGCCGTCCTGCTGGTGGCGGCCAGATGGGATGCAGAGGAAACCGGCTGGGAAGAGTCCAGCCGGAAGGGCCAGCGGCCGGGTGCCATGAGCGGGCGGGGCGGGGCGGGGGTGGGGGGCAAGCCAAGCGCTCGCAGAGGCTGGCTTGGTAACCCAGGACTTCAGCCACCTCCATTCCACCTCAGTCGGTACTTTCTAATTGATGAACTTCTTTCCAGCTTATCTCTTAACTCAGGCAAAAGAGCCTGCAGGGGAACCATCCCCTGATGGGAACCAAAATTTACCCCAACAAGCAAGAGGGACTGCCCTGAGCCAGCAAGACCCCACTTGTGATGGACCCCGGGACAGCGATGTGCTTGACATCACTGGCCACACGCTCATACCCACTGACTTTGTCCCACAGTTTCCTTATATAAACCTGGAAGTATTTTCGTCATTTGGGAGGGGGTCTTGAGACGCTAGTCTGCTTTCTTTCCGGCGTTGGCCTCACTGAAAGAAATTTCTCGTTTTACCACCACTCGGGTTCTCTGCCTTTGGATTTTGTTGGCAGCGAAAGGCTGGACCTGGTCTGTTTGGGATTCCCGGAGCCAGGTGCTTTTGCACCCCTGGACCCCCGCCACGTTAGGGCTTTTCCTGCCACAACTTTCTCCAGCCCCCTTGCACTGTCACCACCTCCAGGGAGCCCATGCCACATTCCCGAGTTGTCCTTTCTCACCACATCCTGACCCTTTTCCATAAAGTAGATTTTAAAATCAGCCTCCTCCTAAATACAGTGCTCAATGGATTACTAGGAAAGAAAGGAAGAAAGAAAGAAAAAGAAAGAAAGAAAAGAGAAAAAGGCAGAAAGAAATCTACCTTGTCCACCAGCCAGGCCAGGGACCACATGTGCTCTGCTCACTATGTCTGTGCACCCAGCAGCAGGCAGTCAGTCTGTGTGTGATCACTGCGTGTGGCAAAGGAATGACGGAATGAATGAACAGAGTTCACAGTCCTTCCAGATTCTGGAGCACTCAGGGGTTTGTTTCCTCAGACTTCCTGGCCCCATCTCTCCTCTCCTCTCATTCTTTAGGAAAATCTGCTCTCTGTGCTCAGTTCCCAGGGGGTCAGGAAGCATGGTGGCCGCTTCTCCAGAGGAATTTCAGCCTAGCCTTAACCCTGAGCTCCAGCCTCGCCCCTGTAAAAAGCTGCGTGTCTATGCAGCTGAAAGATCATGGAAAGTGAGGCCAAGTCTGGGGTTGTGCCAGTAAAAGGCTGTGTGACAATGCACCGATCACCCACCCTCTCTGCTTCTCCGCATCCTCATCTGTAAGTTAGGACTATCCATAGCCTCCTCAGGTATATTATGGGAATTCATGGAGAAAGAATTTGCCAGCACAGGACCCTCTGCCTCAAATGAACATCTCTCTAATCGCGGAGTCTCTGAAAAAGCAAACGGCCTCTGTGCTTCCTCATTTTGGACCCACTTCAAATGTGGTCCACATGTTCCTGCCTCCTTTTAGCTTTGATCATGGGGACACCATTTGGAAAGCTGGGGTGGGAAGCAGCCCCGTGGGAGCTCTCAGCACAATAAGAACGTTGTAAAAAGGGTGAGCTGCTCTCTCCATTGCCCATCCCCCCATCCGGAAAAGCCAAACAAAATCCCAGCCTCCCGATAAATCCCAAACAGCTGTGGATTTCAGGGAGGGCACGGGCAGGAAGCGACCCCTTCTGTTCCTTTACCCTTACAAGAGGCAGGCCCATCTCTCTGCCTGTCCTTGGAGAGACCCCAGCACAGGAACAGGCCTGCATCCTGGGGTCCAGTGACAGCGTACAGGCACAAGCAGGTGCCGGGGGTCACTTTTGTCAAACTGAATTGGATTTTCGCTCCCTGCAGCCAGGCCTTTCCCCCTGTGGGGCAGGGATGCAGACGCGCACATTCCCGTTTTCGAGATGTGGAAACTGAGGTTTACAAAGAAGTGGCTTGCCCACTGTCCCCTGGCTTCAAACTTGCAACGCTGGTACCCTCCGCCGGTGGGTAGCACCTGCCCCCACTGTTGTCCCTCCAGTCCCCCATCCCCCCGCTTGGGGGGAGGCAGCACCCCCCACTCCCAGTCCCAGTGTTTGTGGTGGAAGAGAACGCTCAACCCAAGGTGAGGCCTGGTGCCACACGCTCACAGTTCTGTCTCTCTGTGAGCTCTGGAGGGGAAACCGAGGCCAGAAGGCACGTGAGAGGCAGCCAGTGAGGGGTAGCCAATGAGGAAACCCAGGAGTTTCTGGGAGAGAGTGCAGAAGCTCCTGCGCGTGTAACTACCCACCCCCAAGGTCTCCCATCCTCTGAGAACGGACCCCAGCAAGGCTGTACCATGTGACCAACCAGCCACCTCTGATTGGCCCAGAGCGAGCCAATCAGCTCCTCCTCTGGGATTGCGGGGCGGGACGTATCTCTGTCTGCTTATGTTAAATGTGCCCCAGATAGTGGTCTTCTGACCTCGTGTGGCTTCTCCGGCATCTGACTCTGGTGGTGTTGAGATGCACCATAGGTGAACAAGCGCCCCAGTGTGCCCCGGCCTCCTGGGACCTGAAACTTCTCGTGCTAAAACCCTGAAAGTCCCAGCAAACCAAGATGGCCTCGTCACCCGAGCATGGGACACGCAATGTGCTATTTGTCACCACAGATCCCAGATGAGGAGCTCCTCCACCCCACTCCCAGGGGGCCAAGGCCTGGATGAGGTAGAGGGTTGAATAGCGTCAACTCCAAAATTCAAGTCCACCTGAAACCTCAGAATGGGACCTTATTTGAAAATACAGTCTTTCGTCTTTGCAATGGAAATTAAATTCAGATGAGGTCGTGCTGGATCAGGGTGGGCCATGACTCAATGGCTGGTGTCCTTAGAAGACACACAGGGACAGAGTGGACACCCGAGGCATGCAGCCACAAGCCAAGGCGCGCCTGGAGCCCCCGGAGCTGGGAGAGGCAGGACGGTCCCTCCCCTGCAGCCCCCAGAGGGAGAGCAGCCCTGACACAGGCTTCGGGGCTCCAGCATTTAGGAGGATAAATCGTTGTTTCAAGCCACCCAGTTTGCGGTACTTTGAAACGGCAGCCTCAGGAAACTCCCACAGACGTGGACCCAGAGTTGGCCACTGTTTTGGGTTGAGCTGTGGTCCCCAAAAAGGTATGTTGAAATTCCAACTCCCATACCTGTCCAAGATCAAGGTGTCACAGGGCTATTCCTGCTGAGGGAATCTGCCTCAGGCTCTCCCAGCATCACTGGGGGGATCACTGCAATCTTGGCGTCCCTTGGCCTGTAGAAGCATCACCCCATATTGGCCCCATCTTCACGGGGCTTCTCCCTGCTTGTGTGTCCCAATGTCCCCTTTTTGCAGACACCTGTCGTATTGGATTAGGGCCACCCTCCTCCAGTGTGGCCTCACCTTAACTTGAAAAATTACTCCTTCAATGACCCTCTTTCCAAAGAAGGTCACCTTCTGGGATCCCAGGGGCTAGGACTTCCAACGTATAGATGGAGAGGTACTCAACTGAACTCGTAGCAGAGCAAGCACTCGGGCACACGGCACGGACCCACCACGGGGGGTACACACACGGGCACAAGGACCAGCACCCACCACGCTCCACTTGAGTGAGGGCACAGTCAAGGCCCTCCAACCCCCAAAACACAGACAACCTGAGACAGGCTCAGTGCCTTCCAAAGCGTCCCAGAGGGACGGAGCCCCGACTGCCTGTACCTCTGACCTCCCTACTGGCTCCTGCCCTCTTGTCTCCCACATAAAGCTTTCACCCCCAGTCTTTATGTTGAGCCCAGACAGGTCACAACACAGTGAATGCAGCGGCGACGGGAGAATAGAGCTGCCCTCTCTGCAAAAATGAAAAGAATACGACTCATCCCTTTTTCTAAAAAATGTTATTTTTTTAATCTTAGAATGTAATGAGCATATTTTTAAATAACATTAACAAATGTTAAACTTTGTCTTAAATTCTGGTTAGTCCTAGTACTTAACTGGGAGAGGCAGGAAGGACCTGTTCCTGGAACTTGCAGAGGGAACACAGCCCCACGGAGACCTTGATCTGGGATGGTCCGGCCCCCAGGATTTGAGAACGCTGAGCCCCCACACCGCCCCATCATCCCCACCAGGGCCTTTCCGCCTGCCTCGCCTGGATTGCAGGCTCTGCCCTCCAGAAGGTGGGAGGATAGACGCCTGTGGCTTAAGCCCCCAGTTCATGATCTCCTGGAGCAGCCACCCAGGCAAACTGTCCCACTCTCAACTCCACCCCCGTCCTCTGTCCTTACAGGTCACCTGGGGGCCGAGGACACGTGCACTCCCTTCCTCCGGGCCTGGGCGTCCATCTCCTAGGCCGTCCCCTCCTCCTGTCACCAACACCATCTCCCACCCAGCCCAGGGACACCTGCAGTCAAGGCACAACCACGCAACCCGTGTCCCACGTCCATAGGCGCGTCCCCCCAGCACAGCGCACCCCATCTCTTCATGGTTTCATTTCCCTAATATCTGCGGGGCGCCTTCCTGCTGCAGCCGAAACATTTATCTTCACAACTCAGGACATAGCCCAGGAAGCGTCACAGGGCTGCGGGGATCACTGCAATCTTGGCGTCCCTTGGCCTGTAGAAGCATCACCCCATCTCGGCCCCCTCTTCGCGGGGCTTCCCCCTGCTAGTGAGTCCCAACGTCCCCTTTTTAGAAGGACGCCAGTCGTTGCTTTAGGGCCCACCCTACTCCAGCGTGACCTCACCCCAACTAACTATACCTGCAACAACCCTGTTCCCAAATAAGGTCCCCTTCTGAGGTCTGAGGGTCAGGACTTCAACGTACGGACCTGGGGGGAGGACACAGCACAACCCACGCTGCTTGCCTGGGGCTTTGCTTTGTCTGGTTTCTGTCCGCAGGTCTCGTTTCCTTCCCGTGGTGGCAAAGCGTCCTGTGGAACAGGACTCCGCCCTCCCTCCTGTGTCCACGCGGGATGTCCACTCTGCCGACAGGCCGCCACGCTGAGCCCTGGGGAGGCCCCTCCAGGTGGGTTTCTGTGAGACCTTCCTGTTTTTATTCCAGACACTTCCACCATTACTTTGCCTTCATGCCAAGTGACGCTGGTTTTTCATTTTCTGCAAACTCCCTTTTTCAAATTAAAAGTCGAGCAGCTGGGGGGCTCAGTCGGTTACGCGTATCTGACTCTTGGCGATTTCGGCTCAGGTCATGATCCCAGGGTCGTGGAATCGGGCGGGGTGCTGAGTGTGGAGGCTGCTTGGGATTCCCCCCCACTGCCACACTCTCTCTCAAAATTAGAAAGTAATAATTAAAAACAAAACCAAAAAAACAGCTAAGCGTATAAAACCAAGTTGATTGAAAAGGAGGACAGGAGGGAAGCACACCGTGGAGGTGGATGGGCAGGGCTGAGGGGGTGCCTGTGCGGGGCAGGGTCCACGGGCAGGGCGCAGGGGCGACAGGCCATCGGGGCCGTGCGCCGGGTAGGGCAACACCGCGCCAGCCACAAACGGCCCCGCAGAGGCTCTGCGATGCAGGCAGGACTACAATGTTTATTTCCAGGATCCTCCCCCGTAACAAAACCCACCGTGACGTAACAAAGGTGCCCAGCGCCGCAGGGGCACGGGCTGTGCAGGGGCGAATCCGCACGTGCGCACGCACGGTCCTCCAGGACGGGCTACCGCCTGGCGAGCCGGCCATCGGGAGGGACTCGGCCCCACGGTTAGTGCAATGCGTGCCTCTCACGGAGGCTGAATTGGGGACTTAGTTAAAGGGACCCCCGGGAGACCCAAGGCTTGGGTTTCCCACGCAGGAGGCCTTGACCTTCGGGCACCCAGACCCGGGCGCTTTCTCAGGGACCGCGGCCACCTTTGGACACCACGTGGTGTTCAGCACGAGTAGCCAAAGCAAGCAAGCGTGTGTGGAGAACAAGGCTGGCCGTCCTGGGGCTTCTGGAGAGGCCGGCGACCCGGTGCGGCAGTGTGGGACGGAGAGGGTCCCCGTCCTACCCCGAGGCAGCCAGCTGGGAGGAGAGGGGCAGCACTCGGGGTGCCCGGGAAGCCTGGCCAGCAAGGGCGAAGAGCCCACTACTCCTTCGGACCATCTGTTCACAAGGGTGCTGCAGAGATCCCCATGGGACGTTCGGCTGCTCCGTCTCAGAAGGAGCTAGAACAATCGGAGGGGAGAAAAGTGGAGTCTTGTTCCGGTTCCTCACTAAGGCACAGGTTTGTCCTGTCTTCTTTCCTTCCGAAAAGCCGTTCTCCTGAGAAACTCCATCCCCCGCTTCCTGCAGCTCGAGCACAGGGCTGTGAGGCCACAGGCTCCGAGCAGCCGGGGGCAGGCGGTGAGCGTGCGGGCCACCCGCCCTCTGCCAGGTGCCGCTGCTTTCCTCGGCTTGTACACGGAGGGGAGAGGCCAGCGGCCCCCCATCCTCCCCCAGGATTCTGCCCCCGGTTTCGGATCTCGACAGAGGTCTACTGCAAGTCCCCAGGAGGGGAGCCACCGCGGGCAGGAAGGCTGGAGCCAGGCTGGCCAATGGCCCCAGCACGGAGCGCGTGGGGCAGGCGGACGGGGAAGCCCAGCTAACGAGCCTCTGGACGACCCCGGAGGCTGGTCCACAAGAGCCCTCTGGCTGCAGGTGAACAGAGACTTAGAAGGACGAGGACATGGGCGACTCGGCCACACGCCAAGCCCGTCAGGAATGAGGTGAGAAGGCAGAGGGCGAGCGGGCGGACACGGGGCCGTCAGCTCTGCAGGAAGGGCGGGTGGGCGGCCTGCTGCTGCCTTGTCCGTGGGGAGGCCTGTGGTCGGCCCTCTGAGACCTCGACAGGAGGGGGCGTGGGCGTTTCGGTAACCAGACAGGACTCGCAGCCAGGGAGGCGTCCTCCTGCTGGGCAGCAGAGGCTGGACCTCCACGCCTGAAGGTGAGATGAACACGAGTGGGCCCCACGCTCTGGCCGGGGGCGGGGGAGGTGGGCGGCGGGGGCGGGCAGCAGGGCTGGTCGGCCCCTCTAAGGCCACTGGCTGCCAGCGGCCGGGTAGCTGGGCACGGTGGGGTACTCGGGCAGACTATTCCCCGAGAAGTTGTTGTACTGAGCCTCCCGAGACGGCGGGTTCCGCCAGGTGCCCGCATTCCACTCTGTCTGTGCCTTCTGGAAACTTCCACCGGCCCCCCGGTAGATCCTGTGCACCTGCAGGGACAGAAGGTGGGGGTGGGGGGCAGAGAAGTGCACGTGACCAAGAGAGACCTCGTGCTTAAGCCTGCGCTTTTCCTAAGCAGACTATAAAATACCAGAACGATCCTTGTGGAGACTTCAGGAAACGCATGGAGGCTGAGGCCGTCCCTCCCAGCTTCTCTCTGTGGACCGCCACCCCGTACACCCACCCTCGGGCCCCTTGTGATGCTAACAGCCATCCCTGGGCTTGACCGGTGGCTTCCAGGCAGAGACCCCCAGAAAGGACTAACTCCCCACGGCCCAGCAGGCCTGTGCTGACAGGCCCCCCACCGCACCTCTGGGAATGCGGGGCAGTACGAGAAACTCTAGAAGTCCTGGAAAAGTCAGTAAGTGAAAACTGGCATTTTAACTCAACGCTCTTGATGCTTAGTGACGCTGAACACTTTCCTCGTTTCTCACTGGGATTTGCCTTTCTTCTTCCACACAACTATTACTAAATATGTTTCTTTTCTTGGAGGCAGTGGGGGGTGTGCGAGACAGAGCCCGCACCGGCCTGACACCTCCGTCCCCCAAGGCCGGCTCACGAGGCTGGCCCTCAGGGGCGTCAGGACCCGGACTCTGGGGCTCCCACCACCCTCGCCGGCAGGGGGCTCGTGTCCCGGAGCTGTCTGTGCAGACACGAGGTTTGCACTGAGGACCTGCTCCCCTCCTGGGGTCTGGGGTCTCCGCCCGAGCCCGGCAGAGGGGCCTGCTGACCGACACCCGGTGAGAACCTGGGCGCTGGGTCCCTTCGTACCCCCTGGAGATCACACCTCACACGTGGCCACATGCCGTTTTGGGGGGACACCTGGGAGAGGATTCTGGAAGCTTAGCCTGGTGTCCCCACCCCCACTCCACAAGCCTCTGCCCTTAGGTCATTTTGCTTCTCATCCTTTCTCTGTATCAACCTAGGCCTTGGGGAGACTGCTGAGCCCTGGGGGTCCTCCTGACATGCCCCGCCCCTGGGGCATCTCTTTGTTTTGGAAGCACAGGCTCTCCTTCTGTCCAGGCAGCCTTTCTTTCTGGCCCAAGAGCCCTTTTCAATTTGCATTTGCTTTCTACTCTGTGAGGTTTGCTGCTCGGAAGTCCCTGGTTGGAAAGTCGGCTCCTGCAGGGACCTCGTGGTGGAACCGCCTGGAGGCTCACTCGCGCGTGTTTTCTGCCGGCCCCTCCCTGCCCTCAGACTGTCCACACGGCTGAAGGCATCTGGGGTGCAAACGGGGGGGGGGGGGGAGGGGGGGGAGTGGCAGGATCCTTCTGTCCGCCCAGCCAGGTGCACCCGGGAAAAAGCCTACGTAGGCCAGGAGCCCCACTCAGACAGCTAGAGGCGCGGGGCCAAACGCTCACGACACTCCGCGCGTGCTGGGGGCGCAGTGCTAGAGCCCGCACCGCTCCTCTTTCCCACGGGGACTCCGCGCACGTCCCCGCGCCCGGGCCTGTGACCACCACCTCCGGGGGGGCTCGAGGCCGCCGGCCAGGTGCGGCCGGCTTCCCCAGCACCGCTCGGTGCGCGTTCCCGCTGCGGCCTCCGCACACCCAGGGCGGCACCGCCCGCGGGAACTTTCCGGCACAGAGACGGCGCCCCAGCCCCACACGGCCGGCAAGTATCTGAGATGCGGTGGGGGGTGCAGCGGATCCCCCCGCTCCGTGTTTAGTTTTACTTAACTTTACCTCATGTGACTTTAACCGTAAATGGCAACAAATGTCCGGTGTCGGCCAAATCGGGCAGCGTGGAGTACACCCTGGGACACGCAAGTGCGGGGACACTAGTGGGTGGGCCCCCAAAGGCAGGCGCGGTCATCATCAGCCCACACTCTGCAGTTTCCCTAAGCCTGCCTTAGCAGAGATCGGCTCGTCATGGACATTAGGTCACGTCCTGGAACAAGGAGGATACGAGCCCCCAGGGCCCGGGCGATCCGGCGACCGGAAGATGCTGGAAGTCCCGGGCCCAGAGGACTCACCTTTATGATGGCGATGGCCATCATGGCAGCTGACATGGAGAACATGATGGCCGGAAGCAGCATGACCACGGCGGCCCCGACGTTGGTCTGGAAGAACCCGACTGCCGCCAGCCAACCACTGCAAGGGGCAAGAGAGAACAGCATGGGTGCCAGCACGTCCACCAAACAAGGGCCCAGCATCCTTCATATGTAAACAGCTCCAACAAATCAACAACAACAAAAACGAACGGCAGAGAAATGGGCAATTTGTGCAAGGGCTCACAGGGGCCAATGCACACATGAAACGATGCTCAAACCCAGCAGTGGGGAATGCAAGCTAGAACGCGGGAACGTGTGGTGTGTGTGAGGGGCCGAGAGGAGCACTGCACCAGTGGGAGCGTGTCCCTTTGCGGGAGCAGTGGGAGTGGCCTACAAAAAGCCCTAACAGCTCATTTCCTGCACCCCGGCTCTCCTCCTCTGAGAATTCACGCCACGGCAATGACTTATAATGAAAAGCCAGGAGTAACCCAAATGTTCACCAGCCGGAAACACAGCCACACGACAGAATGCTGAGGAGACGTTAACAAAACCAGAGCAGAAAAGAAAGCTGAAGATGAGTCAGGACAGCAAGACTCTACGAGACCCATTCTGTCCATGGCACATGTGCAAAGTGGAAAGAACACCCACGCCCGCCTCTGGGGGGAGAGACAGAAGATAACTATTGTCGAGATTTTATCATTTTACTGATTTTTTTTTTAAAGTAGGCTCCACGCCCAACGCAGGGCCTGAACTCACGACCCTGAGATCAAAACCTGAGGTGAGATCAGGAGTCAGACGCTTAACCCACTGAGCCATCCAGGTGCCCCTTGAGATTTCATTTTTCTAAACAGGTAATAAAGACACACGGTTCAAGGTTCAAGGAACCTAAAGGCTAGGAAATTATCACCAGTTCATTACTATTACTGGAACCATGTGCTTTATTCAGGTTTTGTTGCTGTTCCCCTGGCATCCCTGTTCCAGAGCCTGTCGTGTGGCCACATCCACTGAGAGTCCAGCCAGGTCCCCCCCGCACAGGCTCCTGCGGCCACCCCCGCACCGTGGGAGCGTCACAACCGGAGAGGTGGCCGCCCAGCACGCACGTGGTGGAGCCCCACGTCTCCAGGGGCTGCCCGTATTTGCTCGTGCCTTCCGGAACAGCACGAGAACCGCAGCGCTCAGCAGCACGTGGGCTTTCCCGCAAGCATGTTTAGGGACGATGCCACGCTCCCACCGAAAGGGAAGCTGCGTGTCCTCCTCACCCAAGTGTGTGAAGTGGGGGCAGAGGACCCCTGGCCCACAGGCCCATTCTGTGCTGGGTGCCGGGGCCGAGAATGACCCTGGCGGTGGGGACAGGCCTGCTGCCTGTTCCCACTCAGCCTGGGGGAGGTGGAAAAACTACTGGGGGCGCCCGGAGGGCTCGGTCGGCCAAGCCTCCGCCTCTCGATTTCGGCTCGGGTCGTGATCCCAGGGTCATGAGATCAAAGCCCCACGTGGAGCTCTGTGCCGGGCGTGGAACCTGCTTGAAATCCTCTCTCTCCCTCTGCACCTCCCCAAAATAAAATTAGAAAAATTTTGAAATAAAAAACTTAAAAAAAAAAAAACTAAAAAAATAAAAGCTACTGGGAGGGGAGACTCAGCTGGGTGTTTAGGCCGAGGGAGAGGTAGGTGGGAGCCCATAGTGGGTGTGAGCACAGCTAGGCAGCTGCAGGGCCAGGCGGGCACCAGGCACTCCTGGGAGGGGAGAAACGCTGGCTCTGCTGGGGGTGTCACCTTGGGGACGAACGTCCTTCCACCAGATCTGGGGCTCTGGAAAGAGGGGCCGGTGGGCGGGGGCCCCAGCCTGAGGATCGTGGTCTCCGGGGAGGGCGAAGGCACCCACGGGCTGAACGTAGGACTGGGAGTCTGCCCCAGGCTCCCGGCAAGCCCAGCAGTGAGAATAACCTCCTTTATTACCCAGGATGACAGCACTCAGGTTCTAAGGACAGCAGGTGACAAACTGGCCTCCGTCAGGACCAACTGGATGAGCGACGGAGCCTGCCGCATGCCACCCTCGTCGGGGAGACACCACGGCATCAGGGCTGGGGAGCAGGGAAGATGGAGAGGGCAGGGCTCAGGGAGGAGATGAGGGGGTGCTGCTGGGTGCTCCCCCAGAGAGTCTCAGGAGCTCGCGGGGCTGGAACCAGGGAGAGGACAACATGCACGTAAAAGAACGGTGCGGACACAAGACCTGGGGAGTCTGGCAGCTCCCCAGGAGGTCAACTCAGCTGCCGCGTCACCAAGCAACCTGGCAGCCGGGCGCACACCCGAGACACTGAGACCTGTGTCACAGCGGCACTACTAACGGCAACGCCCATAGA
The DNA here is from genome assembly GCF_018350195.1 of Panthera tigris. Taxonomy (NCBI): domain Eukaryota; kingdom Metazoa; phylum Chordata; class Mammalia; order Carnivora; family Felidae; genus Panthera; species Panthera tigris. The sequence continues at coordinate 1,208,184 of NC_056661.1, read as the reverse complement.
CACCCAGAGCTCGTGAGCTGTGGACGGAACCACAGCGTCCACCGCGCACGCGCACAGATGACCGTGTCTACCGCGCATGCGCACATCCCTCGGCCGCGAGGCCCCCACCCGCGTCGCCCCACGGGCCGACTCTGAACACACGACACTCAGGGAGGGAATGAGACACGAGAGGCCACGTGGGGTGTGAGTCCACTTGTGTGAAAGGTCCAGAAAAGCTCATCCGGGGGCAGGGAGGGGGCTTGTGGGGGCCGGGGCAGCAGGTGGGAGAGACGTGGGGGTGACGGCCAATGGGGGCGAGTTGTTTTTGGGGCAATAGAACATTCTGGCACTAAACAGAGGTGATGGCTGCACCACCTGTGAACGTACTCTAAACCACTGAATTGTTCACCTTAAAAGAGCGAATTTCTGGTCTGTGACACGTAACGTACCTCACCAAAGCCATTATTCTAAAAACTGAACTCTGGGAAACTACAGGACAAGCAAGCCTGTTTCTTCGATGAATCGATCAGAAAAAGACTGGGAAGAGCGAAGACAGAAAACGACTCATGGAGACGTGCGTGCCTCATCTGGGTCTGACCCGGAAGGACGGCTAAAGCAGAACGGAATTCAACGCCACGTGGAATCCTGAGCAGGGGGGCAGCCGTAGGGACGCAGCGGAAATCCAAACGCGGCCCACATCTGAGCACCGGCACTGCAGCCGCGCACACCTGGGGTCGTACCAAAGGCGTATCAGACACCCCTGCTGGCGCACGGCCACGCGCTGTCCCCTCTCCGCGCCTCTCTGTAAACCTCCAAGTAGCCTGACGTAAAATACCCTGTTCAAGGGGCGCCTGGGAGGCTCAGTCGGTGAAGCGGGTGAGTCTTGATCTCAGGTTTGTGAGTTCAGGACCCACGGTGGCCGTAAAGATTACTTTACAAATAAAATTGGGACACTTGGGTGGTTCAGTCAGTTAAGCATCCGACTTCCGCCTAGGTCATGATCTCCTCGTGGTTCGTGGGTTCAAGCCCCACGTCGGGCTCTGTGCCGACAGCTCGGAGCCCGGAGCTGCTTTGGATTGGGTGTCTCCCTCTCTCCCCCTCCCCTGCTCACGCTCTCTCCCTCTCAAAAATAAACATTAAGAAAAGTTTTTTTAATTGAAAAAATTACTAAATAAAGTTGAACTCATGAACCAAGCCACCCAGGCGCCACCCAATGTGGGTTTTGAACTCACAACCCCGAGATCAAGGATTGCACGCTCCACGGACTGAGCCAGCCTGTTTAAAAAAGACGGGATCTCAGCGAGAGGACGGCACGAAGGACTTTAGGTTGGTCTGTGAGGCGTGAGGCAGCATCACGGTCTCGCATGTAGGGACACTGCGTAGGATACTTGTACGTCCTGAAAGTTCTTCTCCTTTATGAGTTCGCGGGGAAGCATCTGCGGAGGAGATGACCCACGTGTGGAGCGTGAGGGGGGCAACAGACCCGCAGGATACAGAGCTGGCTGCGCAGCGCGGCCGGCACCCCGAGAGCACCCTCTGAGGACGCGCTGGACCGTCTCCGGGAAGCGCCCAGCGGCTGCTCCGCGTCCCGCGCGGAAGGTCGCGAGCAGGGACTGGCCGGGGCCCCAGCCGCGGTCCACCCGGCCACCGGGGACCAGGAGGACGGGGAGACCCTGGCCGGGCTTTCAGGGGGAGTGCGGTTTGGTGAAGCACACCTTCGGTCCCAACCCCCTGCTCCGCGCCCTGAGGAGGCCAAGGGGCCGGCGGGGAGGCCGGGGGTGTGCCAGCACCAGGCAGTCCACCTGTGTGACAGTCAAAGAAGCCACAGCAGGGCAGGGGGGTGGGGCGCGCCATACACTTGGGGAAATGAAAGGGCCCGGAGGCCCTGCCCCGCTTGTGCTGGCCCCAGGCCTAGCCTTGCGACAGAACGGGAGCGGTGACGAGCTTCGGGAGAGCGGATGGGCCTGCAGCGTCCCCCTCCCCCCGCCTCCCCCTAATTTTCCAGAGCAGCTCTCTGCCCAGGCTCACCAGCTGGTTGGTCACCGTCCCCTGCTCTGTTTGGCCTGCACTCAAAGAGGGCTGGGACGTTCCTGAAGTCCCCTTTCTGCAAGCCAACCCCCAAGGAAGGTGCCCACCATGCCAGCCCAGTGTGGAAAACGGCGTGGCGGTGGCACCGGGCAGAAAAGAGCCCACACGGGCCTGACACCTCCCGCCCCCGAGGCCGGCTCACGAGGCTGGCCCTCAGCAGCATCTGGACCCGGACTCCGGGGCTCCCGCCACCCTTGCCGCCCGGGGGCTCGTGTCCCGGAGCTGTCCGTGCAGACACGAGGTTTGCGCCGAGGACCTGCTCCCTTCCTGGGGTCTGGGGTCTCCACCTGAGCCTGGCAGAGGGACCTGCTGACCGACCCCAGTGAGAACCTGGGCGCTGGGTCTCTATGCCCCCTGGAAACCACACCTCCCACACGGCCACATGTTGTTTTGGGGGAATTAAGTGCCTCCTGGGGGACACCCTGGGAGAGGATTCTAGAAGCTTGGCCCAGTGTCCCCGCCCCTGCCCTCCATCCCTTTGCCCTGAGTTCAAATTACTTCCTATCCTTTCTCTGTATAAACCGGGGCCTTGGGGACGACAGGCTGCTGAGCCCTGGGTGTCCTCCCGGCACAGCCCCACCCCTGGGGTCCGAAGCCAGCCCCTCACTGGCCCTGTAGACCGAGATCTGAGAGGGCATCAGAGAGAGCTCATCTGCCTGACAGGTGCAAAGACCCAGAGGGAGGATGTATCTTGGAAACGGTCCCAGGCGAGAGGGGACTTCGAGCCTCTATAAAGGGGGCAGAAGACACGGGAGGGAGCTGAGGAGCAGGTCCAGGAGGCCACCAGCACGCACCCGGGGCCTCGAGCAACAAGACAGCACACGTTCGACGGGCGGTGACCAGGACAGAGCCTCGTGGCTCTTCCAGGGCAAAGAGGAAAGAGTGACAGGAGTGAAACCCAGGAGGATGGCAGCAGGGTGTCCCCAGCTGAGAGCTGGAGACACGGCGAGGGCCACGGCGTGTGACACCCGCCCTCAGGGGACGAGCTCCCGATACCGAGATTTCGACCGACAGGCCGAGCAAGACACACGTGAGCACAGAGGCGCGTGATGTCACGGCACCGACCAAGCAGAGCCACACACACGCAGCCGTGGCTGTCGCCCACAGGACGCTCGGTGCCGCAGACGTGACCTGGGGGTGCCCACATCCTCATCCTGGGACTTGTCCCCTCATGCAGCAGAGGGGACCTTGTCAAGGCCCCCGAGGCGGGGGTGACCCTGGGTGCCCAGCATCCTCACGATGTCCCACGAGAGTAAGGCAGAGCCAGGCGACCCGAGCTGCTGGCCGTGAGGATGAGGAGAGCCCGTGGGCCAAGGATGCGGCGCCTCCGGGAGCCGGGAAAGGGAGGAGACGGGGCTCGCTGGGGCCCCGGGCGGGGGGGATTCCAGCCCTGCGCACACCTGGCCGTGAGGCCCGTGTCAGATCCCGGAGCCCAGAGCTGTGAGATAAACCTGCTTCCCTCCGAGTCCCCACGTTTGCCGTGATTTGTTCCGGCAGCCATGAGACCAGGTACGAACCCGTCCAGGCAAACTGAAGGCCGGCCCTCTCTCCGGCTGTGCCCCGAGCCGCTCCTCCCAGGACATGCCACCGGACCGCACTTCCCGGTGGCCCCGGTGGCCCGCGAGCGCGTCCTGGGCAGAACCCGGAGGGCAACAACCCCCAGCCCCCCCCCACCCCCCCAGCGCCCCGTGCGGGTGCTCACGATGGCCGGGGCACCGCTGAGCACCCACACGTCACACCGCTGTGCCACAGCCCGGGGGCCCGGCTCACCACGCGCCCCATCCTGAGAGGCCGATCGCCTGGATGATGGTCAGGACGAACTGGGCTCCGAAGATGAAGAAGAACGCCATGAAGTTGAAGGAGCTGTCGGCCCTGCGGAGGGAGAGGAGGGAGAGGACGGCCGTCACTGCGCGCATGCACGGCCAGTGAGGGGACTGGCTGCCTCCCCGGGTCAGCCCGGGTCTCGGTGACCACCTAGGGGCAAACGCGGCACGCTCCTGAGTCGTGGGGCCCACTGGGGGCGAACATCCACAGGAGCCAAGAGGTGCCAGTGACCCAAGTGTTCGCAAACGTATGAGCAGCCAGACGCAGGCACACGTGTCCACTTCGCACGCGCACGTCCCTCGGGCCGCGAGCAGGAGGAGGTGCCCACGCCCGCTGCCCCGCTGCCGGACCCAGACATGAGAGGCCACACGGGGTGTGAGTCCACGTGTGTGGAACGTCCAGAACAGGCTCATCCATGGACAGGAGGGGGGCTCGTGGGGGCTGGGGGAGGAGAGGGGGTGGAACAGGGATGGAACGTTCTGGAACTGGAAAGAGGTGATGGATCCACAGCCCCGTAAAGATACTGGAAACTCTGATACACGAAGCGTCTCCTGACGAAGTTATTGAAAGACAACGGGTCGTGGTTGGCTGTAGCCCGCAGACCGTGGACATAACCTGTCCCCCGCCAACCGGACAGGAGAAGGGACCCAGGCACCAGGCACAGAGCAGGTGCAGGTCCCGAGAGTGAGAGCGGGAGCCGCATGGACCTGAGCGCACGCGGTCAGGCGTCCTGGCTCCCCCCCCCCCCAGCTCCGAGCACCAGACGCTCCAAGGCCGCCCCGCACCCCCACTCACCGAAAGGCCTTGTACGCAGGCCGGAACCAGCACACGTAGCCGCAGGGGGAGAAGAGCAGTAGCCAGACCAGGGCCAGGCCGAAGTTGGCTCCCGAGCCGCCACCGATCCACCAGGCCAGGCAGGCGATGAGGTTGACCCCCAAGGTGGCACAGTAGACTGGGCGGGGAGAGGGGGGAGAGGCGAGGGGGGAGAGGCGAGGAGGGTGAGCCTGGGCGGAGGGCTCCGGGCCGGGCCTCTCGGGCCTCTCCCACCCACTGGGCGAGCAGGGCTGCGGCTCTGCTCAGCGTGGGCACCAGGGGGGCCAGAGAACAGCTCAAGGGACATCATTTGGTTGGAAAAACGGATTTATCCCAGAACCCTTGGGCTCTCACCGCCCGGGAGGGGGTGAACTGTGGCCCGGAGGTGCCCCATGCCCGCCCCCGCCCCACCCCGGCCGCTCACACAGCCAGAGCTGGTAGATCTTCTTCACCAGGAGCTGGTGCTCGATGGGTATCTCGTCGGAGAAGTTCTGGTAGAAGCAGGGCTTCAGAGGGATGAACTTGGGCAGCGGCGGGAAATTATTCTCCTTTTCTGCAGAGACAGAAACCACCGCAAAACAAAACCAGGCTAAGGGACCCAGTGACAGGCCCACACACGTCCCTGTCCTGGTCCTCAGAACCCGTGGACATGTCACCTCACGTGGCAGAGGGGACCGTGTCAAGGCCCCTGAGGCGGGGGTGACCCTGGGTGCCCTGGGGGCCCGGCGTCCTCACGAGAGGGAGGCCGGAGAGCCGGGCGGACCCCGCGCTGCTGGCCGTGAGGATGAGGAGGGGCCGCGGGCCCAGGATGCGGCGCCTCTGGCAGCCGGAAAAGGGGGACACAGGTCTCCCTGGGGCCCCAGGAGAACCGGCCCTGCCCACGCCCGGGTGTTAGGACTTCGGAGCCCATAATCGTGGTTTAAATCACTACGTTGTGGTGATTCCTCAGAGCAGCCACAGAAGACATGCAGACTCAGTGGCAGAACACAAATGCTGGTGACAGCTGCCTCGAAGGAAGGTTCTGGCATCCTGAACGTATGAGCTTCCTGGGGAAGCTCTAAGAAATGACCACAAACCGGGAGGTATCGACTATAGAGATTTACTCTCTTCTAGTCCCGGAGCCCAGAAGTCTGAGGTCAAGGTGTCAATGACATCATACCACTGTGTGGCAGGACACGACTCCCAACTACCTCGGGGTGCCAGACCACGAACAAAACAGAGAGGACCCCTGCCCTCGAGGTGCTGCCCTCCTAGGCAGGGGGAGCCCGGCAGTAATCGCAATGGATGGACGACACTGTGGCATATAGGAGATGTCACGTGCAGGCCACCAGGGATGTGTGCTGGGTGCTGGTTAGCTGTGATTTAAGAAGCGGGTCAGGGTAGGCCTCACTCGAAAAGGCAGAATTGGAACCAAGACTCCAGAAAGCGAAGAGAGGCCGGTGGTTCTGGCCCCTGCAAAGGCCCCGGGGTGAGTGCCAGGTGCTCTAGAGGCAGCGGGGAGACCAGGGGCCGGAGGGGAGGACAGGGAGAGGCAGACCATACCATACTGGTCACAGAGAAGCCCCAGGCATCTATCAAGGGACACAGGAAGCCGTGGAGCATGCCAAGCCTGAGCCCGGCGGGGTTCGACCCCACCCCGAGCTTGCTGGCTCTGCGCCTGTGTGATGAGACACGGGGAAGGGCCTCCCCAGCACAGCCTCCGTGCCACGGTCACAGGTCACAGCCCTTCGCGGTTCCTGCCCAAGGCCCCAGCAAGGACCTCACCTGGCCCCTGCCCCGCTGCTCTCCCCTCCCCTGACGTGTGACCCCTCCCCCCACTGCCCACAGCAAGGATGGGGTGACGCCTCCAGCGGCCAGGCGGCCAGCACACCCTGTGCCGAGGGGGGAGACAGAAAACCACCAGGCAAATCACACGCCCCTTGAAACCCTGTCTTCTTGGCAGATGAAAAGCCCCAGGGGAACGTTGTGCGCAGATTTGGGACTCGGGGGGCCCGAGTTCCAATCCCAGCAGCAGCACCACCAGCTGACCCCAGGCACCTAGGGCCCCAGCCGCCCTACACCTGAGCTCGGGGGCAGGGTGACCCTGTCTGGAAGGCGTGTCCCTGTGGCGCCTGGCCGTGGCTTCAGGGCCCCACCTCACGTGCCCCACCCCTCCTCCTGAGCGGGAGGGGGGCAGGCAAACCCACGAGGGAGTGAGGGTGTCATCTTACGCACGTAGGGATGAACCCAGATGTACCAACCTCACGCCTACACTGATGTCAACCGCCCAACGGGCCCCAAGGCAGAAGGCCTGGCCGGGCCAGCTACTCCTATGGAGACCGGCCTCTCCCTCTAATCTGGCTCCAAGCTAGGAGGCAGCCCCGACACCCATCGTGGGAGGAGGGGAGCGAGGTGTGCGCCCCTCCCCGCGGTGGGGGGCATTACGGTCCGTCCGGCCACCAGGGGACGCTTCCCAGAGGAACAGACAAGCTGGATTCCCTGCTGCAGGGCCTCCGGGCGAGACTTACCAGACATTTCCGCTGTGACAACTGGCGGGGCCGAAGCCTACAGCCACCTGGAGGGGAGACAGCCACAGTCAGGGGGTCCCCAAGGCCACTGGGGGACCCTCACACCAGCTGTGTGCCCAGCAGCACCCACGGGTGGAGTCCTCACCTCCAGGCCACCCCAGGGATGGTCTGGTCCCAGAGGCCAGTCCCCTGCACCACCTCCCTCCAGAGCCCCGTCGGCAGCTGGCAGGAGAAGGGTCAGGCTGTTGCCAGGTCACACACCGGCCAGAGCCAAAATGTTCCTGGGACCCCCCCCCCCCCCAACCTACCCCATGCCCTCCCCACCCCCCAGGCTTTCTCTTTATCCACGACTGGCTCTGAGCACCTCCTCGGGGCCACAAAGCCCAACTTGTGAGACACTGAGAACTGGGTTCGCGCTCACTGCTACGTGACACGCAATCAGTCACACGACCTCTCTGGCCTGCGGTTGTCGCCCCTGCAAGCCTCGCAGAGCTGAGGATCGCGTCACGACCCGAGCCAAGCACATGGCACCCCAGCGGCCCTTCTACGTGCAGCCACGTGAGCTGGTGTCACACGGCGGCCCCACGTACCAGGCTGCCACTAACACACACACCCGAAGAGAACGCGCCGGTCCCGGAGGGCTCTGCGGGTGGGCACCGCCATCTCCAGGAAATGAGCCACAACGCGGCCTTGCCCGGCACCCACCGGGGCCTCACGGCACAGGTGAGCCCGGCGTGGGCAAGGGAACCGTACCTGAAGGCGGGCAGGGGGACGGGAACCCACAGACGTCTTTCTCACGCACAGCCCAGGCGAGAAGGTTCCAGTGACGTGACGCGGAGTTTCCAGGGTCCACGCCCCCGAGACCCTCCCGCCCGCACCGCCCATCCACTGCACTAGCTCGAGGGCAGACCCCCCTGCCCCGGCCCCAGGGGCTAGGACGGGCTGGGAGGGCTCAACGGCGGGCTCAGAGCGAAGACCACCCGGGGCCCCCAGCTGGCCCGGTGATCCAATCACGCACGGCTGCTGAAGGGACACACGTCGCTCCTGGCACTACCTGCTCTGCGGCAGACCCCCGGCTCAGCCCCTCTGGCCAACTGTGAAGGTCAGGAGCCGGGCTGACCGGAAGGAGCCTTTCGGTGGGGTGAGTCCAGGCCGGCAGGCTACACCCTAGCGTAAACACACGCTGGCCGGCCACGCCCTTCCAGACGTAGCACGCAGGCAGAGGCCCCGCTCCCAGCGCCACGCTCTTGCCCCACTTGGCTCAGAAGCTCCCCTTCCGCTGTACAGACCCCACACCCGGGAGGAAGCGGTCACTCCGACCCAGGTACCCTCGGCCACCACGGCCCCATGCCTCCGTCAACAGACACCGACCTGGTTTGGGGGTGTTTATTCTCACATGTAGAGCCGCTCCGTGACACCTGACACACGGGGGACACCGTCCCAGTGGACCCTCGGGCTGGGGGCAAAGGGCAGCTGGAGGAAGGAAGTCCGAGTGCCCGGCTCCCCGGCCCGGGCCGGACCCCCCCTAAGCTCAAGCCCAGGGAAGAGCTCAGTTGGGCGCAGATGCGTCCCCACACACCGGTGCAGACAGCACAGGGTCTGGCTCCGGGCTGGGAGACGTGAACGTCCCTCCAACTGACCGGCAGGATCACAGCCGGGACGAGGACCGACGCAGGGACCCGCCGGTGGAGTCTGCCGGGAGGCTGAGATGCCAGGGGAGAGCCCGGCCCGGGGTCCGGGGTCCAGCGGGCACGGCCGCCTACACGAAGGGGTGCAGCCGGCGGCACTGGGCCTCCAGAACACCACGGAACACCTGGAAGCGGTGGTTGAGGTCCGGCCGGGCGTGGATGCGGAAGCGGGTGCCCAGGGCACCGTCGGGCGACGGCGCCCCGTAGAAGACGCGCTGCACGCGGGAGTGTACCAGGGCCATGGCGCACATGGCACAGGGCTCGCGGGTGACGTAGAGATCGTAGCCGGTGCACACGTAGGGCAGGCCGTCCCCGTGCGCGTCCCCGTCCTCCTCCAGCTTGCGCACAGAGCCCGCGCGGACGCCCTGGGGGACGACGGCGGCCGGGGCGAAGGAGCAGGCGGGGTAGGGGCGGAGGTCATAGGCGCCGCGCCCCTGGCCCCGCGCCACCAGGTCGATGCACACCATGGTGGCATGCAGCAGGGGGCTGGCCGCGCTGCTGCAGTCATGGCCCGTGGCCAGCACGCGGCCCGAGGACGGGTCCACCACCACCGCCCCCACGGCCCTCAGGCCCCTGGCGGCCGCCTGCTGCGCCGCCCACACGGCCCGCTCCATGTGGCCCTGCATCGCCGCCTGCTCCTGCACCGAGAAGAGCCGTCCAGCCAGGGCACGGGCCACCTGCCTGTCCTCGTGGAAGGACGTGGGCCAGTGGGCGCGCGCCTCCTCGAACTGGCCTCTGGTCAGGGGCGGCCGGGCGGGCACGGGCACCAGGAAGGGCTGCCCCAGGCCGCGAGGGTCCACGGCCGGCCGCGGGAGGAGCTCGGCCAGCGATCTATCACCCGGGGCCGGCCCCGCCAGGCACAGCAGCATCTCCAGTGCGTGCGGGCGGCTGGCATCGCGGCTGGGCCGCACCCTCTTGAGGTGAGGCTGGGCGGGCAGCGGGTGCACGGCCGACACCTCCTTGAGGAGGCGCGAGGTCTGACGCTTGTCGAGGACGGGCGCGGCGTAGGCCAGCACCAGCTCCACGTCCTGGGACTGCTGCTCGGACAGGACCGGGAGGGCTTGCCACGGCGCAGGCGCTGGCTGGGGGCTCGCGGCCTCCTCGTCCCCACGCTGCTCCGCGAGTCCCGGGGCGGGGTCCATCCTCGGCAGGGCTCCGACTGTGGGAGACAGAGATCGGGGCAGAGCATCATCCCTCAGCCGCAGGAGTCCGTCCCAGGTCCCAGGTCCCAGCGTGCGGCATCCGAAGTCCGGGAGCTCTGCCCACGCGACGCGCACCGCCGGCCGCGCTCGCCCTCAGATCCTACTAACTCTTGGTCTGCAGAGCTTAGGCCATCACTGGCATCCTTTTCTCCCTGTGCGAGGTGCCACGGGTGAACGTGAGCGGTCTCGTGAAGCGTCTTCACGCTGACTACGTGCTCAGGTGCTCACGTTCCGTGTTTCAGGTTAAGCGAACGCATCTTTACAGTGAATTTCACCTGCTTCTTTGCGCATTTTTTTGGAAACGCGGCTTCTAAAACGCTTAACGTTTCGTGCGTACCCCGCGTCATAACCCCGTCGGTCAGCACCGCCTCGGGTTACATCGGAGCTGAACCACTGGTCCTCTCGACGAGATTCAGAGGCATCAAAGGTGCCACCGTGTGCCCGGAACACACCGTCCTCTGGAGTCCTGGGGTGGACCAGCCCCCTGCCCCTTCCCCGTGGACAGGAAAGTGCTGGGATCGTCTTACAGCCGTGGGCTTTCATCCTCTCTGATGCGCCTGAGCCGCCCAGAACCTCACTTACTCATCGGTCGGGCCCGCTGGAGGGCACAGGGCACCCTCACCCACCGCGGTCCGTCCTAAGCTCATGATACAAATTTGACAAACGCACAGAATCGGGGGGGGGGGGGGGCCCACGGCAGCCACAAGAGGCAGAGAGCGGAGAGGGGCCCCGCGTGCGCTCCCAGTACTGTGCCCGGCAGGGCCCGCGGCACCGACCCTGAATCTGCTCCCAGCACACACCACGCTCAGGACCCCACGGCCCGCACCGGTCACGAGGCTCCCACTGTCTCCACGGCAAAACACACCGTCTCACCTGTCCTCCAGGAGCACAGCCGCTGAGTGACACAGGCAACAGGGGGCTGTCAGGGGGACGCCGCCGGCGGGGGTGCCAGCTCTGAGGCAGAGGGGGGAAAACCCGCAGCACAGTCACCGTGTGAGCCAGTGGCCGCTCCCCTCCACGCCCAGGCGGGTGCCCAGGAGAGCCGAGAACACACGTCCACAAAGAACCCCGCACACGTGTGTCCACAGCAGCCAGACGGCGGATACAGCACAAGCGCCCTTCAGTGGATGAACGGACGGATACACGCGCCCACCACGAAAGGTTCACGTCCCTCGGCCGCGAGCAGGGGCGAGGCGCCCGCCCCCGCCACCCCGCGGACGGACCCGGAACACACGACGGTCAGGGAGGGAACGGGCCACGAGAGGCCACACGGGGTGCGAGTGCGCCTGCGTGAAACGTCCGGAACGGGCTCATCCACGGACGGGGAGGGGGCTCGCGGGAGCCAGGGAGGGGATGGAGGAGTGACTGGTGATGGGGACGAGGCTTCCTCTGTGGGGGGCATGGAGATCTCTGTAAGAAGACAGCGAGGAGAGTCCGGCACCCCTGTGGACGTACTGAAAACCCCAGAGCCGGACGCTTTAAACGGGTGAGCCGCAAAGCGGTAAGGCTGCTAGAGAAAGGGGGGAGGGGGAAGGACACGGGGCAGGCGCGAGGTCAGCAGACTCCACGCGAGGCCCAACCACTGGTGCGGTCCCCACCACGTGTCCTCCCAGTGACACAGGAGGGAGCTCCTGGAACTGTCCCCGTTCCACAGGACAAAGACAAGGCTCTGTGGGGTGCAAGGCCTTGCCTGGGGCCACAGGCAGGCAGAGTCACGATGTGACCAGGCTCTGGCCAGGCGGGCCAGCTCACCGCCTCTGCCTTCGGAGCCCCTGCGTAGGGCAGGGGTCCTGAGCCTCTCCCACAGATAAGAAAGAAGCAGCTTCAGGGCACCTGGTGGCTCAGACGGTTAAGCGTGGACTTCAGCTCAGGTCAAGATCTCACGGTTCGTGAGTTCGAGTCCCATGTTGGGCTCTGCACTGACAGTGTGGAGCCTGCTCGGGATTCTCTCTCTGCCCCCATCCCGCTCTCTCAAACTAAATAAACTTTAAGAAATAAAAAAAATAAATAAAAGAAAAAGAAAGAAGCGGTTTCAGGAAACAGTGACCCGCCTGAACCCCCAACCCCAACGTCGGGAGGGGAGTGCCAGCACGGGGGCAAGCAGTGTCCACGCACGCGTGTTCCGTATAAACACGCCCAGGGGGGTGCCTGGGTGGCGCAGTCGGTTAAGCATCCGACTTCAGCCAGGTCACGATCTTGCGGTCCGTGAGTTCGAGCCCCGCGTCAGGCTCTGGGCTGACGGCTCGGACCCTGGAGCCTGTTTCCGATTCTGTGTCTCCCTCTCTCTCTGCCCCTCCCCCGTTCATGCTCTGTCTCTCTCTGTCCCAAAAATAAATAAAAAACGTTGAAAAAAAAAATTTTTTTTTAAACACGCCCAGGGATGTGGAGCAGGATGGGGTCAGCTGCTGGACCTGGGCTCTTCCTCTGTCCCCAAAGCCCCAGATGAGTCCCCAGCTCCAGGCACCTGGCTGCCTCTACCTCCCCCCCCCCCCCCCCCCCGCCACTCTGCTGGTCTCGCCCAGCTCAGTCCCCACCCTGGCATCTGCAAGGACAGCCGCGGCGGGCTCAGAACTGCCTGTGTACGTTTCTGGTTGCAGCGCCTCTGCCTCTGGTGCAGAAGTCCAGGACCCGGGAGCACTAACAGCATCGGCGGCCCCCAGAGGGTGTGCTGGACCAGGGAGATGGGACCCTAACCTCAAGTCCCCTTGGCAGCTTAGGCACCTCCCCACTGGAAGCACGGGTGCTCCGGGACCCCCCGAAGATACGGGGCAGCTGGCTCTGGGAGGGAGACAGAAAATGGCATTTATACACCCAGGAAAGCGTAGGCTCGAGGCCTCATCTTGTCCCTGGGTGACGAAGGCAGGCCAGAACCTGGACCTGGGTGTGTGTCCTGCCCTGTCCTAGAAGTCCACACCCAGCCCAGCTGTTCCCTGCCTGTGAGACCTTGGGCACCTGCCCTAGACCCCACCCTCAGTGCCCCCTCTGAGAAATGGGAACCCATCACCACCTCCCAAGGCTGAGAAAAGCCACATGAGCTCCACGCTGTCCCAGGGTACAGCTCCCAGGGGGCGCGGTGCCCTGTGGTGGGCAGTCTAGGAAGGCTCCTGGGAGGCGGTGACCCCAGCTGGACCCAGAAGGCAGGTGAGGCAGGGTGGGGAGTCCTTGGCAGAATCTCCGAGGGCTAGTGCCCTGTGGTGGGCAGTCCAGGAGGGCTCCTCGGAGGCGGTGACCCCAGCTGGACCCGGAAGGCAGGGGAAGCAGGGTGGGGAGTCCTGAGCAGAAGGAACAGACGGCTAGAGCCTCACACACGCCCACGGGGCGGTAGCTGCTGGATTCCAATAGTTTCCAGGGTTTGGCTGCCACCTGCGTCCCTAACAAACTCCCCATTGGAGTGGGGCCGCTAAATTCGAATTCTGGACATGCGCAGAATTTGCCAGCGCGGTGGGGTCCCTTGCAAGCTCTGAGGCTTGACGCGAACACGGACATCGCTTGTCGTGTACACGGAATTCTAACCTCCCGGCGCGTCCTGCGCTTCACCTGCCCAACCTGGCCACCCTACAAACGGCCTCTCTGTGTGTGACAGTTCGCGAACACTGGGCATGTGGGGTGTGGTAGGAGACCCCTTATCCGCGGAGCCAGGGTAAGAGAAGGCCTCGAAAACCCACTCTTTCAGTATCAGGAAAGTTTAATGTTTGCCACGTTTACCAACGTTTAAGACGCCAGGAGCTGGCGGGAAGCTAGTGAAAGGGAGGACCGGAGGCAGGGGGCTGGCCGCGATGACCCCAAGCACGCGCACAGGGGAAGGGGAAAGGGAAAGGGAAAGGGAAGGGGAAGGGGAAGGGGAAGGGGAAGGGGAAGGGGAAGGGGAAGGGGAAGGGGAAGGCGATGGGAGGAGAGGGGCAGCCGGCTGTACGGGGCCTCAACCCCCGGCCGCAGGGGCGCACGCACGCGCAAAAGGTCCACGGGCGCGGGGAGCGGCGGCCCGCGGCCCGGGCGCCCCGCGCGCACGCGCACACGAGCGGATGCCCTCTGCTGCCTCCTCGCGCCCCGCGCGGCCGGCGCCCCCACGCCAGCCGAGGCTCTCCTTGACTGCCCCGGCTCGCCGCCCGTGGGAGCCGGGGCCGCGAGAACCGAAGCCCCGGGTCCGCGCGCTTACCTGAAGAGCCGCACGCGAGGACTGCGCCTCACAAGTCTTAGCAACCGACCGCTGCCCCGCCTCCGCCTGCGCCGCGCGGCACGACGGGAGCGTAGTTCCAGGGGCGGGGTCGGCGCGGGACTGGGGCGGGGTCCGGACTACAATCCCCACAAGGCTGCGCGCCTGGCCGCCGAGCGCCGCCCTTCTCTCGAGTGCGGGTGAGCGCGGAGTTGAGGGTTCAAGACCTCCTGCGGGCGGCCGGAAGGAAAAAGAAAACCTTGGCTGCCGTTTAGGGAGTCAGAGTAGGGGGACTGAGGCAGAGGGGCACACGACCCCCGCTGTGACGCTCCCCCAGCCCAGGTTGCTGCTGCCACGTGGCTCCTAAAAGGGCTGTCCCCAGAGACCCAGATGGATGGGTCAGGTTCCCATAAGGGTCTAGGAGTGGGCGATGCTTGGCCTCAGTTTTCCCATCTGTACAGTGGATGAAGGGGACCTCTTGACTCTTTTAGGCAAAACGTGCTAACTTTATGAGCAACTCCAGTTATTCATTCTAGTTAAACAGATTTAACCCAGCGGTTCTCAACCAGGGGCAATGCGACATTGGCCAATGTCTGGGGACATTTGTGGTTGTTACAACTGGGGGTGCGCTTAGCATCAAATGGCATCAACACCGGGAGGCCAGGGATGTCCCTCCACACCCTGCGGTGCACAGGACGCCCGCAACACAAGCAACCCCAAATATCCACAAAGCAGAGGTTGGACGACCCTGGTTTAACCCCGTTGCTGAGTAAAGAGAAAAATACAGCTCTAAAAGCACCCTGGGCGGGGGGGGGGGGGGGGGGGGGGGGGGGGGGGGGGGAGGGGGGTACTGGAATTCCATTTTCTGGATGCTTACTTCCTGCAAGAACCAAGGAACCCCCCCCCCCAGATCTGTCAGATGTCTATCCACGGAGGGGGTGGCTGCAGGGGAGAACCCTAGCTGCCACCATGTCCCTCAACCCTGCGGGGCCCTGAGAATCAATCCGCAGGTGTTTCTCTTAGTTTGCAAAGCATCCTGATGTCCGCGTTTATTCCTGGTAAAACAACATCCCAGGAAACAATGCTGCTCACAGCTGGTCACTTTCCTTTTTCTCTTACAAATAAAAACTCAGATTAATATGTCCTTTAGTGTTCGGGCTTTTTTTTTTTTTTTTTTATTCATTTTTGAGAGAGAGAGAGACAGACAAGAGTGTGAGCAGAGAGAGAGGGAGACACAGAATCAGAAGCACGCTCCAGGCTCTGACTGTCAGCACAGACCCTGACCCGGGGCTCTAGAATCTATGAATGGTGAGCTCATGACCTGAGTTGAAGTCACAAGCTTAACTGACTGAGCCACACAGGTGCTCCATGTTTTTTGTTTGTTACACAGATCTCTCCACCCCTGGAGGTGTCCCTCAGACTAATGTAGAGCCCCCTTTGCTGATTTTTTTTTAAATTTTCATGGTGTTTGATAGGCATATTAAAAGCAAAGACTAGATTTTCTGCATGCAAAAAATGAAACTCCTCAATGTATTTTTCTGCCGATTTTTTTTATTATTTAAAACAATTTACGGGGCGCCTGGGTGGCTGTCAGTTAAGCGACCGACTTCAGCTCAGGTCATGATCTCACAGTCCGTGAGTTCAAGCCCCGCGTCAGGCTCTGTGCTGACAGCTCAGAGCCTGGAGCCTGCTTCGGATTCTGTGTCTCCTCTCCTGCTCATGCTCTGTCTCTCTCTGTCTCAAAAATACATAAGAACATTTAAAAAACAATTTATTTAAACAATTGGGGGGGGGCACCTGGGTGGCTCAGTTGGTTAAGTGTCTGATTTCAGCGCAGGTCATGATCTCGCGGTTTGTGAGTTCAAGCCCCACATTGGGGGGATCTGTGCTGTCAGCTCAGAGCCCGCTTCAGATCCTCTGTCCCCCTCTCTCTGCTCCTCTTACGCTTGTGTTCTCCCAAAAATAAATAAATATTTTTGAAAAGAAACAAAACAAGACAGACGGGATCGCTCACACATCCCCTTAAGAGCCCCGTGGAGCCTCCCCAACCTATAAGAATCACGAGGGCACCGTCTCACTCACCTACTAAAGGCAGCATGTCCGCATCCCTGGCCTCAGTCCTGATAAGCTGTGCAGTTATTTGAGGGCTCCCTAAAGCATCCACACCCACAGCCTCGCCCCCCCCACCCCCCATCTGAGGGGCCTTGCCTCCTCCAGGTCACTCAGCGAAGCAGGGGTGGCTTGTTGGTAGCGGGCCTCTCAGCGACACCAGGTACAACCTGAACTCCTTTAGAAATGCAGCCTCTTGGGCCCTGACCCAGACCCTCTGAATCAGAATTCTGGGCTGCCCCCCCCCCGGGGGTTCCAGTGCTCTTGACTTTGAGAACCAGGCCCTGAGAATCAGTAACTTTGCTCCCCCACGTTTGCAATGTCTGCAGATGTCCGTGGTCCTCACGACTAGGGGTGTTCCTGGCATAGAGTGGGTGGGAGCCAGGGATGCTGCTGAATCCCATATAAGCAAGAATCCTCCACCCCAAGTGTCAATAGTGCCAAAGTTAAGAAATCCTGCCCTAGAGCCCACGATGTACTAACCACGGTGAGGGACCCTGGACTAGGGTCCTGGGGCTCCGAGCCTCAGTTTCCCCACCTGTAAATTGGAATGATGACAGCACCCATTCGCCTTCGGCTGTTGCAAAGACAGGGACAAGCCAGGCCAAGGAGAGACCCAAACCCCGGGTCTGGGGTGGGGGGCGGGAGGGTCTATTCGGCGGCAGACCCCGCCCCGTAAAACGGAGGCTCTTCTCCAACTTGGCGATATCTACTTGGGGCAATAGGGGCCCTTCCTCAGGAGAAGGCAGTGCCCTGCGTCAGGGGTTGGAAGAACCCCCTTGCCCCTGTACCCCCCACAGCTCGGTCCTCTACGTCCCAACGTGGAGCCCGCGTGGCCCCGGAGCTACGGGGAGGGACTTGCGCCACATCCCGCCCCCGCTCTGGAAGAGCAATTTCTATTGGCCATCAGGCAGCGGTAGCCAGGTCCTATTGGCCGAGAGGCGTGTAGCGGCGAGTGATGGACGGGCTGGGGCGGGGCCTCCAGGGCCTTGCCCGGGATCTGCGCCTGCAGGCAAGCCCTGGCTCGGCGCCGGCTGGGTGGGGACAGGGGCGGGGCTGCGGCTATGGTGGGGGCGGGGCTTGCAGAGCGCCCCGCCCACCGCCGGACGGGCCTGCCTGGAGGTGAGTCTGCAGGTCCTCAGCCGCCACCACTTTTCCTTTCTCAGACGAAGCAACTCAGTCCCGGCTACCCGCTTTTATTTAACATGTTATCTCTGCCTCCGATTTCCGCTCAGGTCGTGATCTTGTCCTTTTGGGGTTCGAGCCCCGCGTCGGACTCTGTGCTGACCCCTCAGAGCCTGGAGCCTGCTTCCTACTATGTGTGTGTGTCTTTCTCCTGCCCCTCTCCTGCTCCTGCTGTTTCTCTCTCTCACTCTCAAAAATAAGTAAACATCAAAAGAAGTGTTTTTAGGGGCGCCTGGGGGGCTCAGTCGGTTGAGCGTCCGACTTTGGCTCAGGTTCTTGGGTTCAAGCCCCACATCAGGCTCTGTGCTTGTAGCTCAGAGCGTGGAGCCCGCTTCGGATTCTGTGTCTCCCTCTCTCTCTGCCCTTCCCCCGCTTGTGCCCTGTCTCTGTCTGTCTCTCAAAAATGAATGATAAATGTAAAAAAATATTTTTTTAATGTTATCTTCAACACTGTGGGGTGTTGTTTCTGCATTACCTTTGATTTTTAAATATATTCCAATAAAATAGTATTTACCTCCATGACCGTTTTGTTTTTGTTCTTGCGTCTTGTAAATTTTGGGCCCAACTTGAGCTTCTTGCCCTTTTGACCCAGGTCCCAGCTCAACAGAAAGGGTCATAGGCAAGTGAGTTCAGTGGATCCACATTTGGGGAACACTGATGCTGGGGTCAGGGTCATTACTGACCTTCAGGGGATGGAGAGGGAGGGGACCTGGCTCCTTTGGCCTTATATTCAAAAATTGAGGGGGCGCCTGGGTGGCTCGGTCGGTTAAGCGTCCGACTTCGGCTCAGGTCACGATCTCACGGTCCGTGGGTTCGAGCCCCGCGTCGGGCTCTGTGCTGACAGCTCAGAGCCTGGAGCCTGTTTCCGATTCTGTGTCTCCCTCTCTCTCTACCCCTCCCTGTTCATGCTCTGTCTCTCTCTGTCTCAAAGATAAATAAACGTTAAAAAAAAAATTAAAAAAAAAATTGAGTAATTAGAGGCACCTGGGTGACCCAGTCGGTTAAGCACGTGACTCTTCATATTGGATCAGGTCATGGTCTCAGGGTTGGTGGGCTTGTCCTGCTTTGGATTCTCTCTCTTGTCCTCTCTCTGCCTCTTCCCTGCTCGCTTGCTCGCTCTCTCTCTCTCTCCCAGAATGTATAAATAAACTTAAAAAATTAAGCAATTAGACACAATTATCAATTTCTGCAACATCTGTATAAAGATAGAATTCACCTACCATACAATTCACCCATTTAGGGGCCCCGGGCTTCTCGGTCAGTGGAGCGTGCGGCTCTTGATCTTGGTGGTGAGTTCCTGCCCCACGCTGGGTGTAGAGATTACTTAAATAAAAACTTACCAAAAAATTCACCCATTTAAAGTGTACAGTTCAGGGGCGACTGGGTGGCTCAGTCGGTTGAGCGTCCGACTTCGGCTCAGGTCACGATCTCGCGGTCCGTGAGTTCGAGCCCCGCGTCGGGCTCCGTGCTGACAGCTCGGAGCCTGGAGCCTGCTTCTGATTCTGTGTCTCCCTCTCTCTCTGCCCCTCCCCCGTTCATGCTCTGTCTCTCTCTGTCTCAAAAATAAATAAACGTTAAAAAAAATTTAAAATGTACAGTTCAGTGGTTTTTAGTACATTCGCAGAGCTGTGCATCCGTGACCATAATATATTTCAGAACATTTTCATCTCTCTGAAAAGACTGCATCAGCAGTCACCCTCCACACCAGACCCCGGCACCCACCAATTCCCCTGACTCTACGGATTTGCTCCTTCTGGACATTTCGTGTGAGTGGGACACACAGCATCTGTCCCTTCGTGCCTCCTTTCACTGAGGGCGATGTTCTCAGGGCTCACCCCCCCCGTGTGCCAGCATGCCGCTCCTTTTTACAGCTGCATACTATTCCAGCGTGCTGGACCACATTCCGTTCATCAAAGGGTGAACATTTGGGCTGCGTCCACTCCGTGGCCATCCTAAGTAGTGCTTCCGGGAACACGTGTGCACAAGTTTGTGTGCGGACATATGCTTTCGTTTGCTGGATCGGATGGCAACTCCGCGTTTAACCCTCGGAGGAGCGGCCGGCCTGTTTTCTGCAGCGGCTACACCGTTTCGTGCCTCCACCTGCCTGTGTGCGAGGGTTCTGACGTGTCTGTACCCTCACCAGCACTTGTTATGGCCTGTCTTTTTTTTTTGTTTTTTAACGTTTATTTATTTTTGAGACAGAGCGTGAGCTGGGGAGGGGCAGAGAGAGAGGGAGACACAGAATCCGAAGCAGGCTCCAGGCTCTGAGCCATCAGCACAGAGCCCAACGCGGGGCTCGAACTCACGGATCGTGAGATCATGACCTGAGCCGAAGTCGGACGCCCAACCGACTGAGCCACCCAGGCGCCCCCGATGGCCTGTCTTTTTGAAGGTAGCTGTCCTAGCAGGTGTGAAGAATCATCTCAGTATGCTTTGGGTTTGCATTTCCCTGATGACTCAAGATGTGGAGGTGACAATGATTATTGAACACCTACTATGCACCAGCTCCTTTCCTGGGCTCTAGACACAGGGCCCTGGAAAACAGACTTGATCCTTGCCCAGCAGAGCTCCTGAGCAAGGGAAGGGGACAGATGACAGTCAAGGAGGACAAAAGAAGGGAGAGGTCATGCCATTGGGGTGAGTATTCCGCGGAGAGCTGGAGGCAGGTGTGGCCTTCACAGGGACTGAAAGGCTAAGGTACACGAAGTGGTCAGGGAAGACATCTCTATGGAGGTGACACTTTCCCACAGCCCCAAACAATGCAATGTCTTCTGTGGGAGAGCATTCCTTGCATGGGGAACAGCCAGTGCAAAGGTCCTGAGGCGGAGCCTGGCTCAGCATAGTCAAAGCAGGGACAAGATCCTGCAGGTTGGAGTTTGGTGAACTCAGAGGTTCACGGAGAAGCCAAGAGAGCCAGAGAGTGCTGGCACTTTGCAAAACCCTTTGGCAGTTTCCATTAAAGCTATATTCATGCATATTCTCTGACCACACAAATCAACTCCTGAATAGATAAGCACCTGTTATGGACCTAACTGCGCCCCGCCCCCCATTTATACCTTGAACCTGCCAAGAGCTCAGAATGTGACTGTTTAAACACGGAATCTTTAAAGAGGTGATTACATTAAAACGAGGTCACAAGGGTGGCCCTGATCCAGTGTGACCGGTGTTCTCATAACAAGAGGAGACGGGGACACAGAGGGACGACCCTGTGGGGACACTGGGAGAAGACAGCGTCTATAGACCGAGGAGAGCGACCTCAGGAGAAAACGGCAGACACCCTGATCTCAGACCCCCCAGCTCTAGGAGACAGGGGGTGTGACCAGCTCCCCCATCCGTGTTATAGACGCGTCTGCACCGTAGAGTTGTTTCACTCCCTAAAATTGCCCTGTGCCCCACCCGTGCCCACCCTCCCCAGGCCCCGGTAACCCCACCCCTTCGTGCTGCCTGCCTAGCTCGGCCCGTGCGTGTGTGCTTTGACTAAGCTATGCGGGCAAGGTACATGCACGCTACTTTCTAAGGCATATCTTCATTGTATAAATGTTATTTCCAGGTATGTCTGCGAGGATGTTTCTGGATGAGATTATGACGCGTGTTGGTGGCCTCAGCAGAGCAGAGGCACCACCCCCTGCTGAGTGGGCATCCTCCAGTCGGTCATGGACCTGAACTCGAAAGAATGTGAAGGGAGGGAGAATTTGTGTCTTCTGCCTGGGCACTGAGGCTGAGCCCCGGCCTGGGACCCACACCACCAGCCCCTCCCGGGTCCCCAGCCTGCGGATGACAGATCGTGGGACTTCCAGCCTCCATAACTGCATGGTCCAATTCCTCATAGTAAGTCCCTGTCCGTATAGCCGTTCTCATGTTCTTTTTTTTTTTTTTTTTTTGAGAGAGAGAATGTGAGCAAGAATGGGGGAGGGGCAGAGAGAGAGGGAGACCCAGAATCCGAAGCAGGCTCCAGGCTCTGAGCTGTGAGCACAGAGCCTGACTCGGGGCTCGATCTCACAAACAGTGAGATCGTGACCTGAGCCAAGATCAAGATTTGGACATTTAAGGGGCGCCTGGGTGGCTCAGATGGTTAAGTGCCAGACTCTTGATTTCGGCTCAGGTCGTGATCTCACCTTTGTGAGTTCCAGTCCTGCATTGGACTCTGGGCACGGAGGCTGCCTGGGATTCTGTATTCCCTCTCTCTGCACCCCCACCTCTCCCTCAAAATAAATAAATAAACTTTACAAAAAAAAAAAGACACTTTTGGACACTTAACTGACTGAGCCGCCCAGGCATCCCATTCTCATATTCTTTTTTGTTTTTTTAAACCTTTTTGGCATTTATTTTTGAGAGACAGAAGGAGACAGAGCACGAGTGGGGGAGGGGCAGAGAGAGAGGGAGACACAGAATCTGAAACAGGCTCCAGACTCTGAGCTGTCAGCGCAGAGCCTGACGCGGGGCTCGAACCCACAAGCCATGAGACCATGACCTGAGCTGAAGTTGGACATTTAACCAACTGAGCCACCCAGGCGCCCGCTGCATTCTCATATTCTTATATGTCTTATGGTTCTGTTTCTTTGGAGAACCCCGACTAATACAAGCTCCCAGGGGCTCCTCCCAGCACCTCCTTCTCTGCTTCCAAGCCCTACTCATGCAGTGGGACAGACAGGAGGGACAGAGGACAGGAGGGGCAGGAGGGGCAGGAGGGGCAGTGGGACAGGAGGGACACGAGGAGAGGGGGACAGGAGGGACAGGAAGGGCAGTGGAACAGAAGGGACAGGAGGCCCAAGAGGGACAGGAGGCATGGGTGGGGCAGGGGTGAGGAGTCTGGCCAACTTGGGAGAAGGAGACGGCTAGATTCCCGGGAGAGGCTTCCTGGGAAGTCCCTGGCCTCCCGGTGCCCCCTCCTGTGTAGCCCCCCCTCCCCACCCCAACCCTAGGCAGCTGGGTGAGTGGTGCTATTTTAAGTCACCCCCCACTTCCTTCCTCACCCCTGTCAGGAGCCCACTTCCTGACTGGGTCTCGCTCGCTCTGTCCTCTCAGGGTGGGGTAAAGACAGACTTGCAAGTTGGGGTGTTTCTAGGGCCCCAGACCCGGAATTTGGGCTTCCCTGTCCATTGCACAAACGAGGAGCGGCCACGTAATTTGCAGATCGCAGTTCAAAATGAGAATACAGGGCCCGTTGTTCAAAAATCAGTAGGAATTTCAAGACAGCAGCCACAGAGCAATAAACCACGAGTGGGATCCTTCGGAGCCTGAGGCTCTGGGCGACTGCACAGGTCCCAGCCCCCCGAAGCTGGTGCCGCCCTGAACATCTGGGGCTCTCCCCACACCTCGTGGCTCCATAAACTTGTATTTATCTACTTTATTGTGGCTAAATACACATAACATCAAATTCACCATCTGAACCCTTTCCAAGCGCACAGCTCAGCGGCATCAGGCACACTCACACTGTGGTGCAGCCGCCCCCCACCATCCGTCTCCAGAACTTTCCATCTCCCCAGACCACGGAGACTCTGTCCCCAGGAAGCACGGACACCGCCCCCTGCCCCGCCCCTGGCTCCCACCATCCGCTTTCTGTCTCTGTGGACGGGACTCCTCTGGGGACCCCTGTGCGTGGGGTCACACGGGACGTGTCCTTCTCTGTCCGGCTGCTGTCACTGCACGGTGTCCTCCGTGTCCCTCCACGCGGTGGCAGGTGGCAGGACATCCTAACTTTTGTGGCAGGTGTGTTCCCCAGTTCAAGTCCCTGCTCTCACTCTTGGGCAGATGCCAAGAAGTCTAAACATTAATTTAAAAAAAATATTTTTTTAATGTTTATTTATTTTTGAGAGAGACAGAGAGAGTGTGAGCGGGGGAGCGGCAGAGAGAAGCAGCCTCCAAGGGCAGCCTCCAGGCCCCGAGCAAGCTGTCAGCTCAGAGCCTGACGCGGGACTTGAACTCACGAACCCCGAGATCGTGACCCGAGCTGAAGTCGGACGCTTAACCGACTGAGCCACCCGGGGGCCCCAACATTAATTTTTTTTAATGTTTATTTATTTTTGAGAGAGACAGAGACAGAATGTGAGTGGGTTAGGGGCAGAGGGAGAGGGAGACACAGAATCGGAAGCAGGCCCCAGGCTCCGAGCTGTCAGCACAGAGCCCGAGGCGGGGCTCGAACTCGCAAGCTGTGAGATCATGACCTGAGCCGCAGTCGGGTGCTCAACCGACTGAGCCACCCAGGCGCCCCCCAACATTAATTTTTTTAACGGCCAGTCTTCTTTAAGCCATTTCATTTTATTTCAGCCTCTGCCTGATCATAACAGTGAAACCTATCCTCTGCCAAGCAAGACCCAAACAAACTCAAAAGACACACCAAAGTGCAAAGAACAGAAAACAGCCACCAGAAACCTCATCTCCCTGCACTGCTGGCCGTTCTCATGGCGGCGTGTTTTTCTCAGGGGGGGACCTGTGGGTTCTTCATTTCCCAGACCTTCGACCTTCTCCCTGGAATCCTGTGCCTCCAGGAATCTTCCCCGCTGGTCCCTGCCCACCAGTGTGAAATGCCCCACATGCCGTTTCTGTTCTGGCCACAGCCAGAAACAACACGCATGTTCATCAGGAGGGGATGGGAGTCCCCAAGCGTTGGACCAGCCTGGGGGTTGCAGCTGGGCCAAGGCAGAAGTCACCACCCATGCAGTGTTGGCTGAAGGCTACTATGTGTGTTTAAGAGTTTTTAAAATGAGGGAGGATCTCTTTGCACCTGCCCACAGGTGCACACAGATGCACAGATTTCCCAGCACAGAAACAGAAGCAACTGAACATTGGCTGCCTTGGGATGGGATCATCCTTGTCCTGGGAGACAGGACCGAAAGCAGGACACTTTATGCGTTGTCTCCCGGACCCTTTATTTTGAACCATGCCAGTATATTTCCTATATAAATGCAAGTAAACATAAAATATTAAAAACAAGCAAACAGGGGCGCCTGGGTGGCTCGGTCGGTTAAGCGTCCGACTTCAGCTCAGGTCAGGATCTTGCGGTTTGTGGGTTTGAGCCCCGCGTCGGGCTCTGTGCTGATGGCTCGGAGCCTGGAGCCTGCTTCGGATTCTGTGTGTCTCTCTCTCTGCCCCTCCCCTGCTTGCGCTCTGTCTGTCTCTCAAAAATAAACATTAAAAAATGTTTTATAAGTAAACAAGCAAACAAATAAAAAAACAAATGGATGGACAGCTATGGGCAGAATTAGCCGCCCTCTTTCTGTATTATTTGCTTAGATCCTGAGAAGGAGAATTCTTTTCCTCCCCTCCCACCCTCCCTTCTCTCCTTCCATCAACATTTATTGAGCACTTACTGAATGTTAAAACCTGACTCAGGCACTGGAAATACAACCAGGAACAAAACAGACACAGATACCTTTCCTCTTGGAGCTCACTGGCTAGGTCGATGCTTCTTGAACTTTCTGGGCGATGGACACATTCTCCATCTGTATCATCTGGGAGCTACCAGCTGCCCTGTGGCCCTTGAACACTTGAAATGGGTCCTTGCAACTGAAGAACTGAGTTTTAAATTTTATTTACTTTTTCAGTGTTTATTTTTTATTTTTGAGACACAGAGAGAGAGTGTGTGCACTCAGGCACGTGAGCAGGGGAGGGGCAGAGAGAGAGGGAGACAGAGAATCCCAAGCAGACTGCCAGAGCCCAATGCGGGGCTCGATCCCAGGAACCACAAGATCATGACCTGAGCCAAAAATCAAGAGTCAGAGGCTTAACCAACTGAGCCACCCAGGCAGCCCAAATTTTATTTACTTCTAATCGATTCATTAAAAAAAAATTTTTTTAACATTTATTCATCTTTGAGAGACAGAGAGAGACAGAGTATGAGCGGGGAAGGGGCAGAGAGAGGGAGACACAGAATCAGAAGCAGGCTCCAGGCTGTCAGCACAGAGCCTGACGCAGGGCTTGAACTCACGAACTGTGAGATCATGACCTGAGCTGAAGTCGGAGGCTCAACCGACTGAGCCACCCAGGGGCCCCTACTTTTAATCAATTCATTTAAATTTAAATAGCCACATGGGGCTAATAGGTTCCTTATTGGATGGCACGTGGTTGGAATTCAGGGCTCCAGGGTGGGAGCATTTTTAAGACCATTGACTCCTGTGACCCAGGCTGTGTCTCAGGTCAGTAGAGGAGAAGAAGTCCAGGGTCAAGACCGCTTGAGATCTATGCTGGGTGCCGCTCAGATGCTCACAAAAGTCGTCGGATTATCCTCATCCCAAGTGTCATGCATCCACACATTTGTCAGACATCATGGGGGACAGTTGGGGACATGGTGAACGAGAGCCTGGGTCGCTGCCCTAAGGAGCTCATGGAATGTGGGGAAGACGGGATAATCAAGGAAACAAACCCCCAGAATGACCAGAGATCGGGGTGCCTGGGTGGCTCAGTCAGTTGTGGGTCCGGCTCAGGTCATGAGCCCACTGTTCGTGGGATTGAGCCTCACATTGGGCTCTGTGCTGACAGTACAAAGCCTGCTTGGGATTCTCTCTCTCTGACTCTCTCTTTCTCTCTCAAAATAAATAAACGTAAATAAAAGATCACAAATGGTAAGTTCTATGATGGAAATAAATGAGGCCATGGGATGGCGGTGCCTGTGGTAAGGACTCTGGCTGGGGGTGGTCAGGGTGGGCTCTCTGAGGAGGTGATGTGTGAGCGAGGCCTGAGGCCTGAAATGAGAAGATGTTGGCCACGGGGCTATCTGGGGACAGGGCACTGCAAACAGTAGGTGCTGCTGGTGCAAAGGCCCTGAGGCAGGAACAAACTTGGGAAGGCCAGCATGGCTGGGGCTGAAGGGGTAGGAAAAAATGGGCTGGCGTCTGGACCACCCAGGACCCTTGGGAAGGGAGGAAAATGGAGGTGACCGTCCTGAAACATTGGGAGGTTTACAGCAGTGCTTGTGTCTTTGCAGAGTTTGCTCTGGTCAGTGGGGGAAGCTCACCGAGCTCAGCAGATCTCATTTGGGTGGGAATGGAGCCTCATCCCCACCTCCTGGGCCCTCCCCACTTTTCACTGGTAACCGCCAGCATTCCCCTTGAGGCATATTGGTGCAGCCCACAGGGAGAGGGGCAGGAGAGGAAGGAGGGCTGGAGAAGGAGGCTGTGGACAAGCCTCTTCCTGCTCAGAGAAGTCACGAGGACATCAAGGAACCTGGCATGGTTGTGACCTTTGGAGTTCAGAGGAACTTGAGCTTGACGGAGGCAGCTGGGCAGGGGCACTGTGGGGCCCCTCTGGACAGCCCCCTGACCCACAGCTGGGGAAGGTGGCCAGAGGAAATCACAGGAAGCCACCCTGGGGAGCCTGGACCCCCAAGCCCAGGAGCCCAGGTCCTCTTCTGGCCCCTGTCTGGAGATCTGGGGCGCTGGGGGAGGGCTGGCTGGGAAGCCCAGAGCTTCAGGCTTATCTCTGTAAACAAAACTGAAGATTAGAGTCCCTGGGGAGAAGAGGGAGCTGGGGCTTGCGGTGGGAGCATTTTTGAGCTGGAAAACCCTGCATGCAGGCAGAGGGGGCAGAGTGGAGGCCTGGAAGGGCAGGGCTCTCCAACTAATTCACAATCCTGCCTCCAGGCTGGGCTCTGTTGGCTTCTGCAGACTCTGCCTCTGTCCCTGTCACCTCTTCTGAAGGCTGGGCCTGATCACCCTCTCAACAGAGGCTCATCAGTAAACTTTCGCCACGTTCCCCATTTGGCTCCCAACTCTCATCCTTATTCAGCTTCTGTTCCTTCCTTGTTTAATGTTCTGCTCCCTCCCTGCAGCGGGAGCTGAGACTGGACTAGGGCCGGGGCAGGAAGCACTCCCTGAAGGCATAAAGTTTAAGGGACACAAAGAAAAAGCTCAGCTACGAAGACTCAAAGCTTGTGCATTTCTTTCTTTAGAGTAGGCTTGATGTGCAATGTGGGGCTTGAACTCAAGACCCTGAGATTGAGAGTCAAATGCCCCGCTCACTGAGGCAGCCAGGCGCCCCAAGGTTCATAGTATTTTTTTAAAAATTTTAAACATTTATTTATTTTTGGACAGAAAGGGAGAGAGTGTGAGCGGAGGAAGGGCAGGGAGAGAGGGAGACACAGAATCCGAAGCAGGCTCCAGGCTCTGAGCTGTCAGCACTGAGCCTGATGCGGGGCTCGAAGAACCCACAAACCGTGAGATCATGACCTGAACTGAAGTCAGATGTTTAACTGACTGAGCCACCCACATAGTATTTTAATCCAATATTTTAAAAGCTGAAACTAGGGGCACCTGGGTGGCTCAGTCGGTTGAGCGAACGACTTGGGCTCAGGTCATGATCTCACGGTTCGTGGGTTCAGGCCCCTAGTCGGGCTCCGTGCTGACAGTGCAGAGCCTGCTTGGGATTCTCTCTCTGTGTGTCCCTCCCCTGCTTGTGCTCACTCTCTCTCTCTTTCAAAATAAATAAATACACTTAAAACAGTATAAAAATAAAAAAATAAAAAGCTGAAACAAATGCAAAATAATCCACAATGGACAAAATATTAAGATTTTTAAAAAGGTAGGACCAGACCCTGCACTAGCATGACCTTGCCTCGCCGTCCTCACCCTGTCAGGGCCCTGGCTCTAGTAAAATTTTATTTTTTGATAGTCCGTTACTATTTTTATCTTGATTACAGAGTTTCCTGGCGCCTCTGTAAATTTCGTTCCGAAGCGAGTGCCTCACTCGCCTCACGCTACTCCTGGCCCCGGAATGAGTGAAAGAACGAATGAATGGCCGTGTCTCTGCGGAAAACCTGGGCTGCAACCCTTAACTCCGCCCCGCGCACCCTGCCACGCCCGCCCACGGCAGCCGAACCCGCCCACCCCACCATGCCCCGCCCCACCAGCGAGCCAGGCCCGCCCCCAAGCCCACATCCACCAACCACAACTAGGCCCCGCCTACTCCACGCTCGCCCCCGCCTCCAAGCCCGCCCCCCGGCCCCCGGACGCCCGCAGCGCCAGCGCCTGTCCGCAGCCCCTCGGCCCCCGCGCGTACCTTGCGTCACTTCCGGGGCGGTGGCGGGATCGAGGCTCATTTCCGCCTGTGGGGGTGCGGCGGCGGCGGCGGCGGCGCAGGAGGCCGGGCCGGGGTGCCGAGGGACCGACGGACGCACGGGCGGCGGCCGGGAGCCATGGAGCGCGGCCCCGGGGCCGGGGGGCGCGGGCCGCGGCGGTGAGTGCCGAGCAGGGGCGAGCGCGGCGGCGCGGGGAGACCTCGGTGCTGCCCGCGGCCGTTTGGGGAGCTGGGCCTGCCCGCGAGGCCGGGACAGCCGGGTGGGACGCCCCCGAGACCCCTCACTGCTGGGGAGGCCGCGGTCCCGGCTGTAGGACCCGCCGACCAGGGACCGGGACCGCGGGCCAACGTGGCGACCCCGGCAGAGCCCTGGCCCCCGGTCGTTTGAGGTCTCGGATGTGGGGTGAGCGCCCACCCCTCTGGTGACGCGGCCCCCGCCTCCGGGCCGGGGCCGTCCGAGTCGCGGACTCTACCTAGTTTCCCGCCCCAGCCCGACACCCGGGCCCGCCGCAGCATCCCTTAGCGGAGTCCTCCTTCCTAAACGTCTCCCGGACGCCTGTACCCCTTCGCGGGCGTCCTCTGGCCGCCTGGGACACCGGGGTAGACTTCCCGGTCTTCACTCCAGTTTGATCTCCAGGTTGCAGCCAGGGGACGTACCGCAGCCCCTAACCCGTGGTGCCCGTCCATGCTCCGCCCAGGACTCCAGGGCTCCCCGTTTCCTCCAGGATGAAGTCCAAACTCTGCAGCAGGGCTCACGGGCGCGGCCTGACCCAGCCTGACCCAGCCCTGGCTCCCTCTGGGACCCCTCTGCTCACCTCTTCCTCCCAGCGTCCGCTCGACAGGGAGATCTGCAGTTCCTGAAACTCGCCGTCACTTCTGGGGTTTTGCAGTGCCCTGTTCCTTGCCACTCGGTCACTTTCTGTGCACCTCTCAGACTGCACCTTACTCCAGGCAGCTTTCCCACCCCGACTGGCTGGGTGAGGTGCCGCCAGGCCGAGCGTATTTAGGTCATTCTCGAGTATCACGGTTGTTTGTTTCCTCGTTGGTGCTCAGAACACCGGCAGCCCTTACGGGGCCTGGCGGCAGAGTGCCCAGTACGCGCTCGTGGACCGAATTGCCCCGCTCGCAGGGCATGCCTAGGGACACTCATAAATGTCGCACGGGAGGCCCCAGGCGTTCATGGCCTAAGAAAAGACTGTCCTCCTTCCCTGTCAAAGCCGGCACACTGTAGCTTCCCTCTTTTCTCTTTACCTCTTGTCACTTGCTCTCTTGTTCAGCCAGGGTTCACTGGATAAGAACAGATAGCTGTCCTGCCCTCATGGGGTTTCTCTTTGATTGCTGTCGGGGGTGGTCAGACAGGTAAATACAAGCTGTGGCAGGTGCTGTGGGGACGGACTGGAACCAGGAGAGCTTGTGGCATCTTCCCGTGGTTTGGAAGGCCTCTCCAGGGGCGCTGGAAGGTTGATCTGAAGGGTGGGCAGGACAGGGGGCAAGGGCTGGCCAGTGGAGATTGGGGGAGGGGGTCCCTGGCTGGGCAACTGCCTGGGCTCTGGCTTGTCTGGGGAGATCGAGGGGGAGTGAGGCCGCAGAGGTGGGCCCTGGCAGGCTGTGGCAAGGCTTCAGTTTCTACCTGGATGTGGCAGGAGGCCAGAGCGTGTCCAGAAAAAGGGTGTGCTTTCTTATCTTAGGTTTGTGCCGGGAGAGGGATTCTGTGGCTGCTGGGGGAGAGTGCGGGCGGGCGATGAACGGGACGGCACAGCCGTCCAGGTGCAAGGTGGTGGCTGCGTGGACCGGGCGTTGGTTGGATGGAGACCCATCAGGCCCCGGCAGACGGGGGAGCGAAGGATGGCATGCTGTGTCTCTGGCTCGGGCAGTGGGGCTTCTCCACCTTGGTGTGCCCCTTCATTTCCTGGGTTGCGGGGGGCTCCCGCCTGCCCACGGACTCTCAGCCAGGCCTTCTCTCAAAAGCAGTCTTTGCTGTGCTGCCCCGACTCCAGACCCTCCAAGCTTCCCCAGCACCAGGGCAGTGTTGCTGTTCGGGCCTGGATCTGAGAAGACATTGAAGCCGCCTGGGCTGGGTTGACTGGTTGACACTTGGGGACGGATAACTCCCTTGGGGTAATGGGGGAGGACATCCTGTGCTCTGGAGAGCATCCATCAGCATCTCTGGCCCCCACCCACTCAGGAATGGGAACACCCTTCCCCGCTTGCCACAACCCAAAGTGTCCCCAGGAGTTGGCAGGTGTCCTGGGGACAAACTCCTACCTGGGAACAGATACGATGGACTCTTTCCTCCAAAGGATGCTTGCACGTAAAGTGTGCGTCCCGCCTGCGAGTTCAGGGACCCTGGAAGCTGCCTGGTGTCCCCTCCTGGGCCCTCCCACTCCCTCCTGTGTGCCCAGACTCTGGGCAGACTCAGGCTGTGGCTCTCTCCTGACCTTGGCACCAGATCACAGGCCCAGAGGGAGCACGTGTGTCTCTGGGCCTCAGCCTGCTCTGGTCCGCTCTGAATCTGTGTGTCCCCGGCCCGGGGGGTTTTCAAATGCCACGGCCCCAAAACCGCGTGTGCCAAGGTGCTGTGCTGCTGAAAGTGAGTTGTGAGTGTTCCAGTCTGTAAGGAAAAGCCTAGTAAGTGGTTATTTTCTCAAGGCTTTGTATTTCTTACAGTCTCTGTTGGCAACTCCCTGTGGGACTGTTAGTGATTTAGCTGTAGTCTGTGACTTACTGTGCCGCCTCTGAGCCACACCCCCCCGTCCACCACCTACTTCTCGCTAAGTCCCCGTGGGAGGCAGTGTTGTCTTCCCAGTAGGTGAGGAAACTGAGGCCCAGGGAAGGAAGGAGCCTTGCCCAAGGTCACAGAGCCCTCCGTTGAGCTGGAGAAGGAAGCCATTCGGGCTCCAGTGCCCCCCTCCCCCGCAGCCTGGCCCCAGCACAGGGCCCAGCCATTGTCCGAGCTCAGTAGGCCTTCCAGCCTCTAGATGTATCCTGCTTTTGTTACCAGAGCCTTTGTTTCTTGTATTTCCTCTGCCTGGGCTCCACTGTCTCTGGACGTTGCAGTCCTGCCCCTCGAGGCCCGGCCCCTGTGAGCATGCTCTTAGGTCCGAGTCCCTTCAGTTGGCAGTCTGTCCTTGCCTTGGCTGCGGTGTGTCACCTGGGGTTGGTGGCAGATGAATCCTTGAAGGATGGCCTGGAGATGGGCTGGGGGGGTGGGGGAGTCTGGGCCGGCTGTGTGAACAGGGGCGTAGGGAGAGCACCGGGGTCTCTCTGCGCCCAGAGCAGGGGCTGTGTGGGGGAGAGCTGGCGTGAGCCAGGGGTCTGATTGCCCAGTACAGCCTGCTGGCCGAGGCCGGGCTGACTGGGGGGGCTTACCTGGCAAGAGTTGGTGACTGCGTGCTGAGAAAGGGTGCAGCAGGTGGTGGTCCGGTTAGCTTTGGGTCCCACAAGGGGCATATGGGGGGTACGTGGTCCCTGTGGATGACGAGCTGGGCCCCCAGGCCCATGGGGCGGAGAGTAGACCAGTTTGAGTGGGAGAGGGTGGACTGGGCTGCGGGGAAGGCCGAGAGGCTCGGTACGGACAAGATCGGGTCACTGTGTCCTAGCGGAACCCTGAGGGAACCCCGTTTCTCGCTTCCCCCCCTCCCCAGGGTTTCCCTCTGCAGGACGTGGAGACGCAAGGCTGCGAGGCTCCCGAGGGCTCGGCTTGGACCACGATGGGGCTGGGCTGCAGCCTCCTAAGGGGGCTCTCGTCTGGGGCAGTGGCTGGGGGCTGCCCTGAGCCCTGCCCGCGTCTCAGAGCACCCCCACCCCTCCCTGCCAAGTGAGGCCCGCCCTGGGGCCCGGTGCCCGCCATGAACGGCCTGTCAGTGAGCGAGCTCTGCTGCCTTTTCTGCTGCCCGCCCTGCCCCGGCCGCATTGCTGCCAAGCTCGCCTTCCTGCCACCGGAGCCTACCTACTCGCTGGTGCCCGAGCCCGAGCCGGGGCCCGGTGGAGCTGGGGCCGCCCCCTCGGGGACCCTGCGGGCCTCCGCCGGCAGCCCGGGGCGCTGGAAGCTCCACCTGATGGAGCGTGCTGATTTCCAATACAGCCAGCGCGAGCTGGACACCATCGAGGTCTTCCTGACCAAGAGCAGCCGGGGCAACCGCGTCTCCTGCATGTACGTGCGCTGCGCGCCCGGCGCCAGGTGAGCGTCACGGAAGGACGGCACGGGGTCCGGACAGTGCCCGGAGGGAGGCCCGAGAGGTTCCCGGTGCAGAAGCAGAATGTGTCCCGTCCTCGGGCCCCTGGCGTCCTGCCGGAGGCCGTTCCCCGCGGGGCCGGAGCCGGGGCGAAAGCCCGTCAGGCGGCGCGGGTGCCCTGGGGATTCTTGTTGCCAAAGGGGTGGCAAATGGGATCCACCAAGAGCAGGCCACGTGGGACTGCCTGGGCCCTTACTGCCGAGTGCCCTGCCACGTGCAGCCCCAGCCCGTCATGGAGGAGTACCCTGGGGCTGGGGTGGGGGGGGGGGGGGTCCTGGGTGGCCTTGTCGCACCTGCCTGACAAGGAGCCGCCTGCGTCAGGGTCTCCGTGCTCACCTGCCCAGGAAAGGGCTCCTGGGTGCTTGGTGCTCAGTGAGGACTTGACATCTGCTTCAGGGCCAGGGCACTTGAGGCCTGGCAGGTGGCTCAGGCCAAGTCTGCCTCCTCATTTAGAGTGTCCTTGAAGCCTGGAGGCACAGCTCTTCCTTGAGTACGACAGCGGGAAAGAGGTGGGGCCCTTCAGGTGTCTCTGCCTTTAGACTGGGCGGGGTCTGAGTCCAGATCTGAGTTCAAAGGGCAAGCTTTTACGTTTTATCTAGGCTGGGGCCCAGGGGTGCTGGAGGAAGAAGACTGTAGGAGTGCGTTGGCCAGGATCCAGCCTGTCGGGGTGACCTGGGGCAGGTCCTGATGGCCAGCAGCATTGTAGGGTGGAAATGAGTTTTGGGGTCATGTTCTGTAGGAGGGGAAGAGATGGTGTGAACAGGGATTGATCTGGTTCGTTTGTGGGGGCAAGGGTGGGGGCCAGCTGTCGAGAGGAGCAGCCGCTGTCTCATTCTCTGGAAGGTTCCAAGCAGCGGGCACACGTGCATGCCATCCTTGGGCTGTCAGAGTCCCTCTAAAAGGAGTGATTCCAGAGGAGAGAGCTGCCGTCCCCAGGCAATAGAGGTGCGGCGGTCACTGACTTGCCGAGCTGTGGGTCCACCCTGTGCTGAGGCCATGGCCAGCAGTCCCCTTTCACGGAGGGGAAGCCCTCATGGCCAGAGGAGCCAGGCCACTTTGTGGCAGAGGCGGCCTCTCTCCCGCATTAGTGCTCTAGTCCACGGGGCGGCTGGGAGCCTCCCTTGCCCTCTGACCTGCCCCCCCCCCCCGCCCCGACCCCCCAGGTACACGGTTCTCTTCTCGCACGGCAACGCGGTGGACCTGGGCCAGATGAGCAGCTTCTACATCGGCCTGGGCTCACGCATCAACTGCAACATCTTTTCCTACGACTACTCTGGCTACGGCGTGAGCTCGGGCAAGCCCTCCGAGAAGAACCTGTATGCCGACATCGACGCCGCCTGGCAGGCGCTGCGCACCAGGTGAGCTGTGTGTTGGGAGTAGCGGGTGAGCACCCAGGGCCTCAGGCCGGCCTCCCTGGGGAGGCCCTGGTGGGTGGTCCTCAGGAGAGGGCCATCGGCGGCCACACTGGGCGGCAGGGTGAGGTCTGACGTGTGTCCCCTTGGTGTGGCGACAGGCACGCTGGTGTGCGGGGAGGTGGGGCGGGCAGTCTTCAGATCTGCCCTCCCCTCCCGGGAACCCCTTGTCCGGCAGGGGTATAGATGGGCTGTACCTAGGGGAGTGGGGGCTCTGCCTGCAGGGGTGGATAGAGGACCTGGGCCCAGGAGGTGGGCTGTGTGGGCTCTGAGAAAATACTCAAGAGTCCTGGGGCCAGGGAGCATTTGGAGTGCAGGGAGGAGTAGGGCTGCTCTGTCATGGTTCTCAGGGCTGACCCATGAGGCATGCATGGCCATTGACGGTGGCCTCCTCCTCGGGGCAGGGCTCCTCTGGGCCTAGAGGGTTCTGAAGAGTTCCAGAAGGTTCTGTCAGGCAGTTTGGTGTCCAGCACAGCATCCGGGGGCCGGTGGGAGGCTAGCAAGCAGAGGCACATACCTCTGTGCTTGACTCAGGGCCACCAGGGCCTTGGCCAAGCCCCCTTCCCTGGACCCCCCCCCCCCCAATCCTGTTTATTTAGATCCCAGACAGCCCCCTTCCTCTCTCACTGAAGCTCATTTGCTTGGTCTCTGAGCCCAGAGATTCCTCTGGAAGGAGGCCACCCTGGCCCTATCCATTGCCTTCTTGGGGCTGCCCCATCTCAGCCCTGCCTGCCCGACCTGCCACTCCCCTCCCTCCCTCCCCCCCCATTCCTGCAGGGACCAAAGTCAGCTTGGCCTGGGGAGGTGGGGACCCTGGTTGCCCAAGTGATGCACCAGGCAGTTCCTGCTGCAGGCCCCAGGAGTGGGGTCCCCTGGCACAGCCCTGGCACTGGGGACCAAGCGTGGGCAGCGTGGTGCAGGTACGTGCTGTCCTCGGCTTCCTCAGTCCCTTGTGCTGCTCCTGCTGGCGGTGCTGGTCCTCAGTCCCTTGTGCTGCTCCTGCTGGCGGTGCTGGTCCTCAGTCCCTTGTGCTGCTCCTGCTGGCTGCTGGTGGCTGGCAGAACCACACTGCACTGTGGTGTGAGGGATCTGAGCTCTGTCCATCCAACCCATCTGTCCTGCGGCCAGCACTGTCCTCCAGAGACCCGATCCCGCAGAGAGAGAATCAGGAGGAGGGCAGGGGGCTTGGGCCCCACTGGTGACCAGGGGCTGGGGAGGCCTGGGGAAGATTTGCTTCTCCGTGTGCCTCTCGTGTGTCCGAGTGTTAGGGCTGGACCGGCTGGCGGCTGGTGCTCGGTGCAGTGGTAGCTTCCGTGTCCGGGGAGCAGGCTGAGGAGGAGCGGCGGGGGTGGCAGGCAGAAGGCCACGTGGCATTCCCGAAGCTCAGGGCCAGGCGATTGTTAACCTGGAAGGCCGCCGGGACGGAGACAGGTGTGGATGGCCCCTGGGTGGACAGGGAGGTGGACTCTTGCTGCCTGGGTGGGCTGCACAGGTGAGATGTAGCAGAGGGGTGTTCCCTTGGTGTGTCGGGGTCCAGGTCTGTGGAGGCCTCGTACCTGGGGAGGGTGGCTAGTGGGTCCCCAGGCAGGTGGGAACGGGCGTTCGGAGGCTGTGGAGTTGGCTTGGGGCTGGATCAGCTGTGCTGGGGGTGGAGGGTGAGACTCTCGGGGGTGGCGGCAGGGTGGGGGAAGAGGCTGGGGCCTGGACGCGGGAGCTGGTGCTGAGGAGGCTCGGGACCCGGCCACGCTGTAGGGAAGGTGCCCCGGGAAGGAGGCGGTGCCCAGCAGCCTGCAGGAGACACCCTTCTTGCTCTGCCCGTGTTGTGACGAGGTGGACGTGCCGACACCAAGGGGCTGCAAACGGGCCGATAAGTCAGGGGGCATGACTGCCATGAGTTCCCGTGGCTAAGGGATGGGCGAGGAATGCCCGGAGGGACCTGTTCCCTATGTGCTACTGGGAACTGGGTGTGTCCCTGGGCAAGTGTGTTTGTGGGGGGGTAGGTGTTGGGGGGTGGAGAGCAGGAGAGGCCTCAGGGCCTGCCCTGCCCCCAGGAGCCCAGGCGTGGCCTTGGGGCCCTCACCAAGCGCACTCGGCATGTGTGATCCAAATTGGTACTGTTGGTGAGGCAGGGTTAGGGCCACCTGTCTGCACACCTACCCAGGCCCTACTTTCCTACTGAGCAGACTTGTTCATTAATGGGGACAGGGGTGAGGGGTAGGGGGCTTGTCACTGGGCCCAACCCTACTGCTTGGAGGCTGTGCTGGAAGGTTGGAGGGGGGACTGCCCCAGGAGGGCACGCGGTGGGCGGGGGGGGCGGTGCGCGCGCGCGCATGCAGCTCACTCGCCCAGGCTGCTGCTGGCCGCGGCTGACCCTGCCCCACTGCCAGGTACGGCATCAGCCCGGACAGCATCGTCCTGTATGGGCAGAGCATCGGCACGGTGCCCACCGTGGACCTGGCCTCTCGCTACGAGTGCGCTGCGGTGGTGCTGCACTCGCCGCTCACCTCAGGCATGCGCGTTGCCTTCCCTGACACCAAGAAGACCTACTGCTTCGATGCGTTCCCCAAGTGAGAGAGGGGAGGGTGGGGGGGCGGGGCGGGCGGCCGGGGGTGGGGCTTCGGCGGGGCGGGCGCTGCTCCCAGACTTGACGCGCCCTGCCCTACAGCATCGAGAAGGTGTCCAAGATCACGTCACCGGTGCTCATCATCCACGGCACGGAGGACGAAGTAATCGACTTCTCCCACGGGCTGGCGCTCTATGAGCGCTGCCCCAAGGCCGTGGAGCCGCTGTGGGTGGAGGGCGCCGGGCACAACGACATCGAGCTCTACAGCCAGTACTTGGAGCGCCTGCGCCGCTTCATCTCCCAGGAGCTGCCCAGCCAGCGCGCCTAGCCTAGCCGGGAGCCGCCTAGCCTAGCCGGGAGCCGCACCGGGACTTCAGCAATAAGGCGGCGCCTGGACCTTGCCCCCGCCCCGGCCCGGGGGCTGCATGTGAACCCTCGGGCACCCCGGTCCTCCGAGGCAGCTGGAGGGTTAGGGGGCCGGGACCTGCCCCAGCCCAGGGGCCGTGGACGATGTACAGGCGCAGAGCTACGCTCTCCTTTCCTTTTGGAAGCAAAAAGAAGGAAAAACGTGAACACGAATTAAAGATTTAAAATTTTAGGATTCCTCTCCCTTTCGTGGTTCGTGCGCGCTCTCCCAGGGCCCAGCGAGTTGGAAGAGGGAGCTGGGCTTCGCCCCTAAACTTCCAGGACATTTCGGCACAAATGCAGAGGTCAAGCCACTGCCACTGTGGAAGAGGCGTTGGGCTTTGAGGCCCAGCCGAGGCACCCCTTGAGGCTCCTGGTTGCTTGGGTGGTGATGGAGGGGTAAGGCAGCATTTGAACCCGGGACCCGTGCCTGCCTTCTCCTGTGCGCCTCCTGGGAGGGTGGTGGGCTCCCAGCATACCAGGGGTGGCAACAGTGGGTCTGAGGTCAGCCTGTTCTGGGGCCCCGGTAAGGTCACCCGTTCCCATGTAGTAGAAGAGGATGTTGAGATCTGGGAGATACAGTGCAACCTCAGGGCTGCCCTAATTGTCCCGCCCATTCTAGGTGTCCCCTATAACCCCCCCCCCTCGTTCCCCGTTCCCGGACCCCCACAGAGAGCCCCAGTAGGGGCTCTCCAGGAAACGGGGCTAGGGCTGGGGCCATCCGAGCTATGTCTTCCTGGGGTGTCATTGAATGCAGGGCTAAGCCAGGGTCTCCCTGGACCTCAGCTAGAGGCCCACTCACCACCAGCTCCTGGAGTGCCCTCTGCGCCACCCTAGAGCGGAAAGGCCCTCGGAGACGAGTGGCCTGTCATTCCTGGCAGCTCAGCGTGTGTTGCGGCACCAGGCGGTGGCGAGGCCAGGACCCAGAGCTGCTTCCACATTGCCCTAGTCCGGGGCTTCGTGGGTTTCGCGGCTCCTTTAAGGGCGGGGGGGAGGTGCTTCGGTCCAGGGGCGGGGCGACGCCGAGAGGGGTGTGGCCAGGGCGGAAACGGAAGAGGCGGCTTTCGCGCGCTCGGCGGCGGCGGCGGCGGCGGCGGCGGCCGGATCCCGGAGGAGGTGGCGGCGTCGGTGGTAAGTGGCGGCGGCTCGGACCCCGGCAGCCCGCCCGGCTCCCGCGTCCTCCTGCGCGCCTCGTCTTCCCCACGCGCGGAGCGGGCGTGTCCGGGGCCAGCGGAATGGACGCCGAGCGGGGCCGCGCGCCTGTGGGACTCGGGGCTCGGGGTGCTCAGAGCGCGCAGGCTGCTGCCACCGTGGCGGGGTGACCGGCCGCCGACGGCGCGAGGGGTCCCCCCACCCCCTTCAGGCTACTCTCGGGGCCCACCCTGCCGGTGGAGCCCAGGCCCGGCCCTCTTGCTGGGAGTCTAGTGTCATTTGTGATAAGAAGGGACGCCTACAAGCAAAACTGGACGTGAGATGTGTACTCGGTGGAGTAGTCTAGGGGCCCAGCTCTCCTCCGCCCTTCCCACCACAGGGCCTTTGCTCGGGTTGGTCTTTGTGACTGATAATGCCCTCACTACGTCCCGGCTTCGTGCGGATGGCCCCAGCATGGCTAATGTTTCTTGCTACAGTATTTCTTCCCCAAAGTGCATCCGTCCCCTCGTGCTCCCCACCCCCACCCCAGGTGCTGCACTTGTCACAGAGCATGTTGTCTTTTGATCCCATCAGAATGCAAACTCCCTGAGAGTCCGGGATCCCCAAACGCATCAAGTTGAAAGCCATTTGCTTAGAATTGGAACAAGAATGTTTTCAGATACACAGAGTAAAAAATTTGGAGTTCGTAACGGTGTTGGGTGAAAACTTGGCATCCTTCCGACCCCTGACCTCCAAGACCTGACTCCCCTTTCCTGGGGCAGTTTCTTATATGTTAACACAGAAAACCTGTGTTTGTACATCCAGTGTATTTATACAAAACTCTGCTCACTGTACATGGGATCCTGTTACTCAGCATAGCTTGGAGAGCATTGTTTGTGTTCTGACGTAGAGATCTAGGTCGTTTGTTTGCATTGAAGCACCATATTGTGTTAGTCCTATAATTGGGTAGAAATTTAGGTTCTTTCTAGTCTTTTTGTAATAAGCAATGCTAGATTGAGTATCCTTGTACAAAAGTCTTTGTACCCAAGTAGGAATGCTTTTGTAGGCTAAATTCTCTAGTGCAGGAGTGCTAGGTCAAAGGGCTTTTCGGACGTCTCTAAATGCCTGTGTGATCTCTCAACAGGTCATACCAAATTGCCTCCCACTACCAAAGGAGGGGCCTAGGGTCCTGCACCGCCGATGCTTGAGTTTGCAGATCTGGTAGGCGTAAAATAGCATTTTTTTATTTTTATTTTTTTACATTTATTTATTTTTTTTGATAGAGCAAGACAGAATGTGAGCGGGGGAGGGGCAGAGGAGAGAGGGAGACACAGGATCCGAAGCAGGTTTCAGGCCCTGAGCTGTCAGCACAGAGCCCGACCTGGGGCTGGAACCCACGGACTGTGAGCTATGACCTGAGCTGAAGTCGGACACTTAACTGACACCCACCCAGGCGCCCCAAAGTAGTATTTCATCGTAGCTTTGTTTGGGTTTCCTAGAAGTATAATCAAACATCTCAATGGTTTTGTCAGATTTATTTTTATGTTATTTCTACCTCTAATATAGTCTTTTCAAAACTGGAAAGTCTGTACCTATAAACATGTATGTATTTATTTATTTTTAATTTTTTTAATGTTTATTTTTGAGAGAGAACGAGCAGGGGAGAGGCAGAGAGAGAGGGAGACACAGAATCTGAAGCAGGGTCCAGGGTCTGAGCTGTGAGCACAAAGCCTGACGTGGGGCTCAAACCCCCAAACCATGAGATCATGACCTGAGCCGGAGCCAGATGCTTAAACCGACTGAGCCACCGAGGCGCCCCAACATGTATATGTTTAAAAGCCATGTGTATTTTATATTCTTCAACCATTTTTCCATTGGGTCGGTGGTGGTATTGTTTTCTAAGAGCACTTTACATATGAAGGAAATTAGCCTATTTCCTGTTTAAAGTTTTTTTTCCCCCCTCAATCTGTAATTTGTTTTTGACTCGGACTGTGTTTTTTCCTTTGATTTCTAAAAAATTAATAGTCATTTGGCCAAGCATTTGAAACCATTATTAGTCATTACTAGTTTTTTTTCATTTATGGCTCCTTCATTTTGTGTCATGCTCAGAAATATCTTCTCTACTCCAAGATGATAAAACATTGGATGTATTTTTCTCGAAATGTAATGGTTTCTTTTTTAAATATAGATTTAAATTTTTGGTGTAGGGGCGCCTGGGTGGCGCAGTCGGTTAAGCGTCCGACTTCAGCCAGGTCACGATCTCGCGGTCCGTGAGTTCGAGCCCCGCGTCGGGCTCTGGGCTGACGGCTCGGAGCCTGGAGCCTGTTTCCGATTCTGTGTCTCCCTCTCTCTCTGCCCCTCCCCCGTTCATGCTCTGTCTCTCTCTGTCCCAAGAATAAATAAAAAACGTTGAAAAAAAAAAAACATTTT
The DNA here is from genome assembly GCF_018350195.1 of Panthera tigris. Taxonomy (NCBI): domain Eukaryota; kingdom Metazoa; phylum Chordata; class Mammalia; order Carnivora; family Felidae; genus Panthera; species Panthera tigris. The sequence continues at coordinate 1,167,450 of NC_056661.1, read as the reverse complement.
AAATTTTTGGTGTAATTTTGGAAAGTGCTTCTGGGAAGGAGTGCGGTGGGAACCAGCAACGTGTTCCCCCCCACCCCCAAAATCGTTCACCCCAAGTCCATTTCTGGCAGAGGCCACTCCCGCCCCTACTGAAGTGTTGCCTTTTTTTAAAGTTTTTTTTTTTTTTTTAATGTTCATTTATTTTTGACACAGAGAGAGAGAGACAGGGCACGAGTGGGGGAAGTGTTGCCTTTATCGTACGAGTGTGAGTGGTCTGTCCCCGGACTCTGTATTGTCGCAGTTCTCCGAACTCCACTGCCTTCTTTACCGAGGGTCCCAAGACCCCGCCTCCCCTCATTCAAGTCCAGGGAGGGACTCTCCTAGAAAGGACTCTGAAAGCTTCAGTGTTTGCCCCCCCCCCCCCCCCCCCCCCCCGCCCCCGGGCCATGCACAGGGCACAGTGGTGACCTGGGTTGAGGCAGGTGGCTGTTCTCAGTCTGACTTGAATAGCACCGGCCCTTGGGGAGTGCTCACCCTGCTTTTCTCCCCGGGTCCTGCCCATTGCTCGGAAGGGATAAACTAAGGCAGGCCTCTGTGGCCCCCGGGCTCCGCTGTCTCCTCTTTCCATGTGGAGCCCTGGGAAGGCTCACCCTCAGCCTCTAGACTGGGGGTGGGGGGGTGGGGGAGTTGGGGAGGGGTTGGGCCATGCCGGAGCGGTGATGGGGGGAAGCCTGTGGTACATTCCAGGATGCGCCCCCCCCTTCCTTTCTGCTTGGTATGGCCCATGGGCCAGGCTGCCTGGGAGAAGGGCCAACTTTCGGTTCTCCATTTTGTGGATTTTCCAGAACACATGTGTGCACACCCGGCGGCAGCCTTCCCCTGCTGCCCGGCAGGTCCCTTAGCGCGCACCCCGGCACCTTTGGTCCCCCCCCCCGAGACACCTCAGACGCGGGCCCCTGGGTCGCATGGCCTGGGCTCGCCCCGGGGCCCGGAGACCCCGGGGCCCACAGCCTGCGTGGGGGGTGACAGACACAGCTGCGTCGCCGGGCGCGGGCCCCTTTCGAGGGGCGGGTCTGGGGCGGTGTGGGTGCCGCTCGCCCCGGCCGTGGAGCCCAGACCGGACTTCGTGCGGGGTCCCCAGCACCCGAGGGCCGGTCCGTCCAACCTCTCCTTGCCCCTGGCGACCCTGCTTCCCCGCGTCATCGCAAGGGAGATGGTGGAACCCCGGCTGCTTTCTGTCTCCGCCCATCTCTGCGTGAACTGCGGGGGGTGGGGGGGCGGGGGGGGCAGGATTCCGGCAGAGCCCCCCCCCCCCCCCCCGTTCCCTCCAGACAGTGGCCCGCTGCCGGAAGAGCACTTGCCCAGCAGGGCCCGGACCGGAGACGGGGCCTCTGGTGGTGCCCCTACTGAGCGCCCCGGTCCGAGGCCTGGGCGCTCCTGCGGGGCGGGTTACCCGTCGGGGTGCGGGACCCACCTGGGAGCTGGGGGGCCCCGTAGCTGGGGGTGCCAACCCAGCGTCAGGATCCCCTTCCCTTACACTCAGCACTCCTGTCTCAAGCCAACTCTGGGCCGCCGGGGTGGCTGTCCCCACCGTGCCCAGGAGGAGAAGTCTCGGGGATCCCAGCTGGGCTTAGGCCCTGGGCTCCCGTGGTGCTCAGTCTCTGGACACACACGTGCCCCTGCCGGACAGCGGGCTCTGTGCTGTCACACCCCAGTGCGTGGCACCAGGCAGAACACACACCAGAGCCACGTGTGTGTCCATAGCGCGTGCCCGTCGGGCCTGGGTGGTCAGGGCCTGGCCGCTGTCGCTCAGGGATGCTGAGCCCGGGTACCCTCCGTGGCCACCGCCCAGCCCCGGGGTGAGAGGAGGAGAGGGCCTTAGGGAAGGGCTGTGGTGTCGCTCTGCAGCCTGTCCTCCCACAGCCACGGTCTCCAGAACTTAGGAACCCACGTTTGGGCTCGTGCCTTCTTTTTTCCCATTGCAAACGATGCAACGATATGCAGACCTGCCTGGTTCCGTGTGAGTATTTGGGGGGGTACCTTTTTAGGAGTGGAACCGGTGGGTCAAGAAGTACATTTAGTTTTGACAAGACGAAGTGGGGGGGGGGGGGGGTAAAAACTCCGTGGTGCCTCTATGGCAAACTCCCGATACCTTAGGACCCTGTACTGTGTTTGCTTGTAAGGTTTCATCTTTCAGCCTGGGGGGCTCAGTCGGTTGAGCGTCCGACTTCCGCTCAGGTCATGATCTCACAGTTCGTTGGTTCAAGCCCTGTGTCTGGCTCTGTGCTGATAGCTTGGAGCCTGCAGCCTGCTTCGGATTCTGTGTCTCCCGCTCTCTCTGCCCCTCCCCTGCTTGTGTTCTGTCTCTGTTTCTCTCTCTTAAAAATAAATAAAAATTAATAATTTTTTTTTAAAATAAAATTTTCATCTTGGGGGCACCTGGCTGACTCAGCCAGTGCAGCCTGCAACTTCTTGATCTCAGGGTTGTGAGTTCGAGCCCCATGTTGGGTGTAGACGTTACTTAAAAAAAAATTTCAGGGGCACCTGGGTGGCTCAGTTGGTTGAGCGTCCGACTCCGGCTCGGGTCACGATCTCGCGGTTTGTGAGTTCGAGCCCCACGTCTGGCTCTGGGCTGACAGCTCAGAGCCTGGAGCCTGCTTCGGATTCTGTGTCTCCCTCTCTTTGCCCCTTCCCCGCTCATGCTCTGTTTCTCAAAGATGAATAAATGTTAAAAAAATTTTTTTAAAAATTTCAGGGGTGCCTGGGTGGCTCTGTCAGTTGAGCGTTCAACTCTTGATTTGGGCTCAGGTCAGGATCTCACGGTTCCTGAGGTTGAGCCCCGCGTTATGGCTCTGCCCTGACGGCATGGAACCTTCTTGGCATTTTCTCTCTCTGCCCCTCCCCATCTTGCTCTCTCTCTCTCTCTGAAATAAACATTTAAAAACCCTTCATCTCGGAATACTTTGGGCTCTACAGAAAAGACAGCAGTGAGTCCCATCTACGTCTCACCTGGTGCCCCTCATGTTAACATCTTGTCGGAACCAAGAAGTTCACTTGTGTGCGTCAGCGTTAACCACACTCCAAACTGTATTCTAGTTGTTTCACTAATGTCCTATTCTGTTCAGCATCCCTCATGCTGTTTACCCATTTTGTCTCCTTAGTCTCTTAAACTAGGACACTCCTTCATGTTTCTTGTGCTTCATGACCTTGACAGTGTTGGGGACTAGTCAGGGGTTTTGTAAGATGTCCCCTGACCTGGGCCTGTCTGAGGCTACGTGAGGGTTATGGGTTTGGGGGAAGAACGTAGAGTCGAGGTGTCCTTTTTGTCACCTCCCATCAAGAGTCCTTGATGCTCCTCGGACATCATCCTGAGTTTGACCTTGATCTTGACCACCTGGCTAAGGTGGGGTCTACCAGGCCTCCCCACAGTCAGGTTACTGCCCTCCCCTTCCCTGCTCTGTTCTTTGGAATCGAGTCCCGGAGTACAGCCTACACTTCAGTGGGAGGGATGTGTTTAGAAAAGAAATTTTCATATAGAAAACCATAAAAAAGAAAGGACACATGGCCTGTAATTGCACTGTTTAGGTACCTGCTGACATTTAAAGAGAACAAATGATACATACACATGGGTTCCCAAAAAACTTGAATTGCATAAAGTATTATTAAAACTATTGCAGTGGGTGCCTGGGTGGCTCAGTCAGCCAAGCATCTGACTCTTGATTTCGGCTCAGGTCATGATCTCACGGTTTGTGGGTTTGAGCCCCAAGCCAGGCTCTGCGCTGACAGCACAGAACCTGCTTGGGATTGTCACCCTCTCCCTCTCTCAAAATATTTAAACATAAAAACAAAACAAAAAAAAAACTATTAAAAAGAAAGTCTTCACTCAAAAAAAAAAAGCTAAGGTCATTCCAGCATGTGTATACACACATTTGCACACTGGAGCTTTGATTCTGACCCTGACCTATCTGGGGCACCTTCCTCGCGGGCACACGGTCTGGGGCATCCGCAGCAGGGATGCCCCCACTTTTTGGAACCCTCCGCTCACCTGTGCCCCCAGGAGTCCCTCCCTTCCACAGCTAGTGACTGCCCCCTGCCCTGCTTGGGTCTTGCAGCCGGGTGAGAGCTCTCCTGACCCCTTGGGAACCATCAGGGCAGGGTAGAGACCGGCCCCCAGTCACGGGTGAGGAAACTGAGGTAGAAGAAAGCAAGCACTGGCTGCCGTGGGTGTCCCAGCAGGTGTGCACTCGGGCCGCCTCTGTATTTTCCCCAAACCCTGTGCTGCCTCAGCTTTGCCCACAGGCAGGCCACTTCGCTGTTCTCCCCCAGCCTTGGTGTCCTCATCTGTGAAATGGGGATGCCACTTGTAGGGTCGTCGTGAGAACAGTGACAAAATGAGGCAGAGGTGCGTGTGGGGTCAGAGTGGGGCGGGGATGGTCGAGCTGTGCGGGTGATAACTGAGCACAGGTCCCGCGGGTGCAGCACGGGCTCCCACGCAGGGACTCCTGCCCACAGAGCGGCCGGCACAGCCCACAGATGAGGTCTGAGATCCCAATTATTGCCAGGAGTAACGACTTGTGGGCCACCCTGTGGGGAACAGCCAGGACGCAGCCCTGACCGCTTTGCTCACATCCTCTGCAAGAAGGTGCCTGCCTCTGCCCTGAGTGTGGCCTCGACCCACACCTGCCGGGGGGACCGCGTGCTCCAGGCCCCAGGTGGGGCTGCTGATGCCACGTTTCCCCAGCCACCCCCCTCTTCCTCCACTCTGTAGGTCGGTGCCCACCTACCACCTATGCCCTGATCTGACTCCCAGCTGCCTTGCCCTAGACCTTGAGCCCCTTGAGGGCAAGATGCTGGGGGGAATGGCTCTGAGCTCAATAAACATCCCTGGAAGCAACAAATGATTCCCGGCGTCTTTCTTGTCCTGGTCGTTGCCTAAGTGCCCGGTGCAAGCTGTGGGTGGGGGAGCCTCAAGGTGCTTCTTGCCTTGTCTGAACTTGGAGGGCCCTTTCTGTAAAGACTGGGCAGCACCTAGGGGTGTGTGTGGAGGGGATGTCTAAGGCCCCTGAGGGCTGCTGAGTTGGTGGGAGACTGGGGAACCCCCCCCCCAGGTGGTTCACCTCCTAGACCTTTAGAGGCCCAGGGGCCCCGGGCCGGCAGGAACGAGGGCTCCCAGTGCCCACCTGGATGGTCCGCGGCCTGTCAAAGGGGCTGTTCATCTCTGCGGCCCTCAGTCTACCGTGTGTCCCTCTCCCGCCCTCCTCAGTACGGCCACGTGCAGGGTGGGGGTCGCAGGGAGGGGCCGAGGGAAGACAGTCGAGGATGGGGCCAGCCTCCGTCCACACGCGGGCAAGCAGCTCTGTTCCCAGGAGCCCACCCTGGCCATTGCAAGGCCCTCACAGCCAGCTTAGGAAGGGGCGGTGCTATCGTCACCAGGGAGGGGGCCACCTTGTCCCACTTCCGCGTGTCACCCCCCCACCCCCCCCTCCCGCCTCGGACTGCTGGCTAGGCTGACCCCCTGCGTCCTAGCCGCTGTCGAACTCCCCCGGCCTGGACGTCCTCAGGGCTTCCACAGGCCCCACTTTTCCCCTCCGAGTCCCAAGGATCCCTGCCCAGCGTCGGGGAACGATGTTCCCAACCCTTGTGTACCGCCGGGCCGGAATGCTCTGCCTCGCCGAGGGGTCCCGAGCCCGGCCCGTTGCAACCCCACCCGTCCCGATGCGCCGACCCCGCTCCTCCTCCAGCGGACACGGGCCTTCCCCACCCGTGAGCGGGGCGCAGGAAGAGAGACGAATGCAGGTTCACTGGGCGGGGCGCCCCACTCCTCCCTTGTCCAGCCGCGGGGCTCCGGGAAAGGCGAGAGGGGTTCCCGCAGAAGGGGGCGAAGGAACGAAGGGGAGCGCGGTCCGGCAGGGCCCAGGTCAGGGGAGAGAAGGTGGGGGGGGGGGGGGGGAAGGGTCGCGCACGTGGCCGGGGGGGCGGGGCTGGCCGCTTCCGCACCCCCACCCGGCCACGTGGGGAGCGAAGCCCTCCCCCATCGAGAACGGGGGCGCGCCCGGGGCCGGGGTGGAAGCGTCCGGGGAAGGGGCGGGCTCCCGCCGGCCGCGCGCCCTGGCGTGGGGTGGGCGCGCCCGCGAGGGGGCGGGGCGCGCGCCGGGGAGGGAGGGAGGGCTGCGCCGGGAGGGGGTGGGGCCGTCCGGGGAAGGAAGGAGGGACGTGCCGGGACGGGGCGGAGCGCTCCCGGGAGGGAGGATCATACCGGGGGAGGGCGGAGCTTGCCGGCGTGGGGAGGGGGTCCTCCGAGAAGGGCCCGGGGGCGCGCGCCGCGGGTTACGGAGGCGGGGTCTCTGGCTGGGGGCCCGCGTGGGGAGGGCGCGCTTGGAGAAGCAGGCGGGGGCGCGCTCCAGGGCCCGAGTGGGCGCGCCGGGGGCGGCTCCTTCGGCCCGGACCCCGCCCCCGGCGGCCGCGCGCCGCTGGCAGGGCGGTGGAGGGCGCGCCGGGCGGGGGGCGTGGCCGCGCGCCCCGAGGGGGCGTCCTCCGGGCGGGGCGGGCCGCGGCCGCCCCCGCGGGCTCCGGTGCGTCAGGGCGCGTCAGGCGGGGCGGGGCGGGCCGAGCGCGGGCGGCGGCGGCGGCGGCGCGCGCCGGCCTCCTCCTCCTCCTCCTCCTCCTCCTCCCCCTCCTCCGCCTCCCGCACTCGAGCAGCCGCCGCCGGCCGGACGGGCACCGCTCCCGCCGCCTCCTTTCAGCCCGCTCGGCCCGCGCCGCGCGCCTTTGCCCGGCATGTCGGCGGCCGTGGCGTGCGTGGATTACTTCGCTGCCGACGTGCTCATGGCCATCTCCTCCGGCGCGGTGGTGCACCGCGGGCGACCGGGCCCCGAGGGCGCGGGCCCCGCCGCCGGCTTGGAGGTGCGCGCGCCGCGCCGCGAGGCCGCCCCACCCGGGCCCCCGGGCCCGCCACCGCCGCCCCCCGCCGCCTCCGGCCCGGTCCCCGCCGCCACCACCGCCGCCGCCGCCGCCGCCGCCGCCGCCGCGCCCCACCTGCTGGCCGCCAGCATCCTGGCCGACCTGCGCAGCGGGCCCGGCGCCGCCCCGGGGGGCGCCTCGCCCGCCTCCTCCTCCTCGGCCGCCTCGTCCCCGTCCTCCGGCCGCGCCCCCGGCGCCGCGCCCGCCGCCGCCAAGAGCCACCGCTGTCCCTTCCCGGGCTGCGCCAAGGCGTACTACAAGTCCTCACACCTCAAGTCGCACCTGCGGACGCACACAGGTGAGCCCCGCTCCCCTGTCCCGCGCGCGCGCGCGGTCTCCTGCGCCCCTTCCCCCTCCGGGACCCCAAAACTGCGTGGCGCGTGGGGGGCGGGGAGGGGGGCGCGCCCGGGCCGCCGCCGCGCCGGCCGGGCGGGCGGGGCCTCGGTGGGTGGGGCGCGCGCAGGGGGCGTGGCGGCCACGCGGTCGGGCGGCGCGCGGTTGGCGGGCGCGACGGTGGTGGCTGCAGGCGCTCTCGGGGCGCGCGGCGCGATGGGGTCCGTGGGCGGGATCGGGGCTCCCGGACCGTCCCCTCCCCCCTCGGCTCCGTTTCTCCTTAATTTCCTGTGGCGTTTGGGTCTGGGGAGTGGATATTGTGGTTGGAGCACGTAGCTCTGAGATGGTTGTGTTTTCCTTTCCCTGTCTCAGTTTCCCTATCTGGAGAGGGAGGAGGAGCCGCGCCGCCGCCTCCGGGGTGGCATCGAGGATTCACCCCCGAGGGCAGCAGAGCGCCTGGCGCGGGAGCCGGGGTGGGGGGGGTGCCCGCGCGATTTTTTTTTTTTTTTTTTTTCCTTATGAGTTTTAATACGGCGGAGGGCGGGGCTGAGAGTGAGGGTTGGGGCCAGAGTCGGGGTGGGGTGGGGAGAGGGATTTGAAAGGGGACCCTTGAGGGAGTCAGGTCCTCATCGCGTTTGGAGGCAGGCTTTGGGGGAGGGTTCAGCGACATTTGTCACCTCTCACAGCCGAGCGGGGGGGGGGGGGTGCGGCGAGGGGACGCCTGGAGGAGTCTGAGGCAGGGCCGCCGTCATCACCCTGTCACCCCCTCCCTTGTCCCCCTCTGGGTCCACCACCCTCGACGCTGAGAATGGTCTCCAGCTGGGAGTTTGGGGTGTCAGGGGGAAGGTGGGTCTTGGTGGCTGGCCCGGGCTTGAGTGTGGAAGGCGGTCCTGCCCTGGCGGTGGGCATCTGGCCACCGGCTGTGAGGATGTACTTCGATTCCAGCCCTGCCCCTCTCCAGCACGAGACCTATTCCGGAGCTCAGTTTTTTCATCTGTGTAAAGGGCTCACGAAAGTCTGCCTTCTGAACGTCACTGTTTCTCCTGTCGCAACACTGGCTCTGTGGACACACTCTCATTGTGGAGAGAGGGCAAGAAAGCAGGGCTGGCCATAGTGGTGTGGTGGGGACGTGGTGGGGCAGCCTCAGGCCATTTGCAAGGCCTCGGATGCCAGGCGCCCTCCTCCCTGCTCTACCCCCCTCCCCGCCTCATGTCTTGTTCAGTCCCCATCCTGCCCACAGGGACATACAGGCTCTGCTTGCTAGTGGGCGTAAGGCAGGACAGGGCAGCCGGGGCAGACTTGAGGGGGGAGAGTCTGTATTTCCTGCAGGATCCTCTGTCCTCTTCTGAGCAGTCCCTGGGTGTTACCTACACTTTGAGGCACTGAGGTGTGTGTGAGGGACTCCTGGGGGGCCGTGAACACAGAGAGGCATCTTTATTTGGATCTGAGGGCAGATTCCTCTCTGGGTGGGGGGCTGGGGTCAGAGCAGAGCCCTGGCTCATGCAAGGTGAGTTTGCCCGTCTGAACAATGGGGGTGCTGGAGCGGGAGACCAGCCAGAGAGGGACCTCGTTTCTCCCACTGTATTCCTCCGCCTGTCCTAGGTAATTGTTGCCTGGCGAGGCTCTGGTGCACTGATTTGCTTTTCCCTTCTGGGTCGGTTGAAGGGGGTGGCCAGGCCACCTCCTACAGCGGCTCCCAAGAGACCCTCCTCTAGGGTGTCCTGGAGTGCTCCAGAGCCTCCATAGGCCCCCCAGGCAGTGGCGGCCGGCTCCCTAAGCCCTGGGAGAAGAGGGACTCCTTACTGGGCCCAGGACGCCAATGTTGTCATCCATGTTTTAAACGAGAAAATTGGGCTCATCCGGGGAGTGTCCCAGGGGAGGGTGGCCTCCCTGGATGGATCCCTAGTGCCAGTAGGAACTGTAACTCCGGGTATCCTCTCCCAAAGTCCTCTTTCATAATTATGGTGTGGGGACCCAGAGAACGCAGCTCCTGGGCCAACCCTGCTATTCCTGAGATTGGAAATCCTGGACTTAGGCACCCCTGGTGTTCTGTTTCTCGAGGGTTTCACACACTTGTCTGCATAAGACTGTGGGTTCAGTGTATCTGTGACCCTCCCCCCCCCCCCCCCGGACCACAGAGCCCCGCATAGCTTTTCTGGCACCTAGTTGGGGGGGGGGGGGCGAGTCGCTGCCCTCATACCTGGCTTGGGGGTGGGGAAGCCATGCTTGTCCCTGGTGCCCCAAGGCTAGCTTGGTGTTGCCCATTCACAGGGGCTGGCCTGGGGACAGATGTGAGGAGGAACAATAATTAGAGGTCAGCTGTCTGCCGATTGTCCCCAGAGGCCTGTCTCCCCCTGCTCTGCCTGAGGTTCACTCCTCCTCTCAGTAAAGAGAATGAAGTCCAATCCCAGCCTAGTTCCATTTTACAGATGAACAGACTGGGATCAGGTGCCTGGCCAGGGTCAAGTGTGGTACCCCCACCGTCCCTGCTCCGCTTGGCTTGGGGGTGGTGAGGCTGGGAGGGCAGTGGAGTCTTTCAGAGGGCCACCCAGCTGCAGGGGCAGGGCTGTCCTGTGCTCCCCCGGGGCCTGGCCTGCAGCCCCAGCACAGAGCTCTCCTGTGTGGGGTGGGCAGGCACTTCGGAAGCTTCAGGAGAAGTTGACGCTGTTGCTATGGATACGGAGATGAGAGGAGACGGGGCGGGGGTGGGAGGAGAGGCTGGCTGGCTGCTCCCTGCTCTCCCAACCTCCAGATCCGGACCGCTCCCCTGCCCCAGAGCCCCCAGCTCTGAGCACGCGGTGAGCCCTGCGCCTTCTGGGGCCTCAGGCTCCTTCCTGGCAAGAGGGAGCTCAGATCGGGAAGTGGAACTTCTAGGCCAAGGTCTGATCCCCGGGGCACAGCTGATGGGCACCCTGGGGAGTTCTGCAACATCCCTGGCCTTGCTCACTCCATCCCAGGAATCCCAGGAACGTACCCGGTTGCGACCAGTGACAGGTGTCCCCTGGGGGAGTTGCAAGGTCACCCCCCAGGAGGGACCCCCTGTTTTACTCTAAAACCCACTCTCCTTAAGTTTGAGGAAGATCAGGTAAGGGTCCAGTGTGCAAGGTACTGCGGGGAGAGCCCAGTCCCTGTGCCCTTAGATTCCGGAACCTTGGGAGGGGGTGACAGTGGCAGTGACGGAGGAAGAGGCTTCTCAGCTGACAGCATGGGGTCCTGTGGGGCAGGAAGGGGTGTGTCCCCAGAGAGGGGACCACACCCTGGCCTCAGGGGATGGGGGCAAGGGCCCTGGGGCATGAGTTTTGAGGATGAGGTGGAGAAGTGAGGTGGGGAGGGTCAGAGCAGGTGAAGGGTTACATTTAATCCCAAGGGCAGGGTGGAGGGTGGGCAGGAAGGCAGGCCCGGCTTTGCAGAGGAAAATCCGTTTATGGAGCAGGGATTAGGGTCCCGGGAGAGGGGTTGAGGAGGGCTGTGGTAGGGGAGGGAGAGGGGTGGGCCAACCCACAAACCGGGGCCAAGTAAGAAGCCCCAGGACCCAGAGAGTAGGAGGTGGCTAGGGTGAACCCTAGTTTTTCTGACTGAGCAGCCCAAAGGGGGGCAGGGCAGCAGAGGTGGTGTTCTTTGCTGAAGAGCCCCCCCCAGGGGAGAAGCAGATGGGGAAACTGAGGCCAGGAGGGGAAGCAGGCATCGCCCTCCCAGGGCTGAGCTGGCATAGACCCCACCCTCTCCCCCTGGCAGAGCTGTGAGCTCCTTTAAGGACAGGTGGGGTTCAGGAGACTGGTGGCTTATAGGGGGCAGGGTAGGACACTGCCAGGCCAGAGGGGGTGGGGGTGGCCTGTGAGCTCCCTCCTGTAGCAGGCAGGGTGCAGAGAGCAGCTGGAGCTGACTTTAGGTGCCCGTGCTGTAACTGGGGAGTGCGGGAGGGCCCCCAACATTGTGGGGGGCGATAACCACCCCCGCCCAGGCTCCCTGATAAACGTGGCCCAGATGGCCTGGGAGCGGGCAAGTGATACCAGTTCCAGGAGCCGGCCGCCAGGGGAGTGAGGGCTGGAGGGCCGGCCCTCACTGTCACCCTTGCCCAGCACTGTTCTCCCCATCACACATGCTGGGGGGGGGGGGGGTGGTGGTGGCTGGGGGCGGTGTGACCCTCTCATCCCCAGGCACCAAGAGCCCCCATGCCAAGGATGCCCGTCCGGGTGCCAAGCGGGTGATGGCAGTGTGGGTCTTCAAGGAGGAAGGGGGGATGAGGGGCTGCACGTGGCTGGCCCTTTAAACAAATGGTAGTGGGAGCCCCTACCTGGGGGGGGTGGGGGCAGGGCGGGGAGGAGGGGTGAACCGCATGATGAACCAACAGTTAAGCCAGCAGCCCAAGCTTGGCTGGGAGCTCTCCCAGCCGCAGACTCTCTCCACAGATGCGTTAGGTGCCCATGGCATGCCAGGCCTGTGCCCTCGGCTTTGCAGTCAGGTGAGGGGGCAGATATCACACCTAGGAGATGCTAAGCACAAGGTTATTGAAGCTAAGAAAGGGGACAGTGAAGTGCACCAGCGGGGTAAAAGGTAAACACTCTGGCTTTGATCCTGGATCAGGGAGTAGCTTTGGGAGTTCCCGAGGGCAGAGCACAGACTGGGCGGCTCAGCCCCAAGCCTATGGGCTATTGCACCAGTCCAGGCAGGAGCTGGAGTCTAGAGCCAGGGTGGGGTCTGGAGATACTGTGAAGGCGTTACTGATGGGATTTGCTGCCCGGTACCACGCAGGCCAAGGTGAGGGATAGAGAGATGGCTGGGGGATGCCTGCCTTAGTTTTCGTGGCAACAACACAGTGCTTGAAAGGGGAACCCTATGGGAGGAGCTGGGATGTGGGGTGGGGTAGGTGGTAAGCCTTGGCTTTTCGGGGGCAGGGCCCAGGGGGTGGTTAAAGTCACAGAACATGGGGCGTTTTGGTGGCTCAGTCAGTTGAGCGTCTGACTCTTGATCTCAGCTCAGGTCGTGATCTCACAGTTCCGGGGATGGAGCCCTGTGTCAGGTCCTGCGCTGACCGCACGGAACCTGCTTGGGATTCTCTCTCGCTTTCCCGCTGCCTCCCTGTCCCCCCTCGCTTCTGCACACTCCTTTTCTCAAATAAATTCAGGAAATAATAATAATAATAAAATCCCAGAACGGGGCACCTGGCCGGCTCAGTAGGTGGAGCATGAAACTCTTCGTCTCGGGGTGAGATTGAGCCCCACGTTGGGTGTAGAGATCACTTAAAAACTATGAAATAAAATCGCAGAGTAGACAAGCCTCCCGTGGGCTGGTCTTTGTAAAGCCATAATGGCTACTTGAAGGGGACCCCCTGCCCTGCTCTCCAGACCTCAGCATCTATTTTCCACCTTTCTGCTGTTATTTCCAGAACTGCTCTCTGGGCTCTTTCTGGACTACCCGGGGGCCGTCTTCAGGTAGTCTCAGCTGCTCCCCGCCTTCTGTAGCTCTGCGAGAGTGCTCCCTCACTTGTCCTCCCCCATGCAGTCTTCCTGGTAGGTGGGCGTTTGTTCCGGTCAGCTGGCAGACACCCGTCCCTACCCCTAGGGATGACCTCAGGAGGTCACGGTGAAGGTTAGTTGTCAGAGCCCTGGTCCTTGGCCCCTGGCCCTGCGGGGGGAGGTGGGGCACCCACCCCACGCAGGCCAAGCCGTCCTGGCTCAGGGACCACCTTTGCTCTGTCCTGTATCAGGTCTCAGGACCTCTTGGCCTCCATTTTTCTGAGCCTGTACGGCACTGTGGTGGCCCCAACTGTCCCGAGGTCACCCCAGCCCAAGTCAAAAGGTTATGTCCACCAGGGCCCCGTCCACCACATCTTCCTCTAGTCCCTGTTCCAGTCTGCTTTGGGGCAGCCGGTGGCCGTACCTAGGGTCCCCTCCGGCTCTGAGCTTCCTGGTTGCTCCCCACCAACCTCCTGGCTAGTGGGCTGTGGGAGGGTGACAGGGCCTGGTGTCTTGCAGGCATTCGCTCGACGTTGTGGGGGCGGCGGGAAGCCTCCGCGCCCAGGTCTCCGCCACCCGCGTGTGCACGTGAGCGCCCCAGCAACTGGGTGTGGGGCGGGGCTGGCGGGCGTCCAGCCGGCGGCAAGTCGACCCCGACCCCCCACCCCCCACCCCCCCGCCCTAGAGGGAGCGGGACCACGTGAGCGAGGCCGGCTGGGCTGCGGATGTCCCCGCCGCCACCGAGCTACGTGCGGCAGCTGTGTTCCCGGCGGCTGCATGTGTCCTGCCCCAGTGGGCGCTGGCACCGCTCTTGCAACCTGCTCATTGCAAAGTAGAACTGCCGGAGGAGGGGAGGCTGGGAGGCGGGTACTAGTCCCGCCGCCCGAAATGGGGAAGTGAGCCAACTGCGGGGCGCGCCAGCAGCGGGATGCCCGCCCCCCCTCCGCCCCGCCTGCGCCCTGCAAGATGGCGACAGGACCGCACGCCCCTCGGAAGGGGCGCCGCTCCCCCTGGCACCAGGTCTGGTCTAAAGCCAGCAGCCCCGCCTCCAAAACCGGACTCCCCTCCCCCAGACTGCAGCCCCGGGGAACTGTCAGATCCAAGCCTTCCGCCATCCAGGTGGGGTAGGGGTCCTTTCCGGGCTGTTTTGAGCTCCGTGGTTCCGTAGACGAGGCCCTTGCTGAGACCCCTCCCCCTGCCTTCTGGATTGTTCCAGGGAAGGGTGCAGCCCCAGAGATTTAGGGTCTGCGAGGTCTTGGGCATAGTTGTGTAACCTCCCCTCCCCCCCGGGGGTAGGTGACAGCTCACCTGGATTCACAGTCTCCTGGGGCATGCCCTGCCCCAGGCGTGAGCCTGAGCCACAGGCAACCCACAAGAAATCTTCCTGGGGGGACCGCTGGACTCCACCTCCTCCTTTGGTGCTGGTGGTAGCCAGGAAGAAGGGGTGGGGGAGGGGAGGTTTTGGTCCCGCTCTTTCCTGGGCCCTGGGAGATGGCAGGAGCCCCTCTGCCTCTTCTGACCCCTACTCCCCTCCCCCACCCCTCCCCAGCGGTTCTCCCCGGGACAGTCCCTTAGCTTTCAGAGCAGAGATGTCCCTGGCCTACCCTGTTGCCCCCGCGGCCACAGGTCTGTCCCGTGGGCCTTCCTGCTGGCTCCTGGTTACCTCCACCATCGGTCCTGTTTGGGGAGCCTTTCTCTGATCCTAGACCGTGTACCTTCTCCTGGGTGTGTTCCCTGAGACAAGGTCAGCCTGGATCACTGCAGGGCCAGCATGTAATCCAGGATGTGACCACCCTGACCGCTCTGTGGCCTCCCCCAATTCCAGCGCTCTACCTTCCTATGTGGGGCTCCATCCAGTGCCACAAAGGGTATAGCACAGGGGTGCGGGCATCACGGATCGGTGTCCACACCCCCACCACACACACACTCCAGAACTCGTGGACAAAGCAACGCCTGGGGAGTCCAGGGTTCCAGGCGCGGGGCGCAAGGGTGCAAGCTCCAGGGTGCTTACCACCCTTGGCCTGGGGCGTGGCGGGGTCCCCGGTGGACCCTGCGTAGAGGTGGGGCCCTCGGCGCTCCCGGGTCGGCCGGGGAGATGCTGATAATACTCGCTGGGGGTCGGGTTGAAGCGTTCTGGGGCTGAGACCCCAGACGCGAGGGGTGGGTGGGGACAGGGGCCCCGGGGCTGGCAGCGCCGTTCGGTTCACGGCAGGATGGGCGAGGCCAGCCGGGGAGGTGGGAGGGGTCTGCAGAGGAAGTTGCAGGGTGGCGGCCCGCCCCTCCCCTCACGGTCTGTTCCGCGGGGGCGGGGTGAGGCCAGTGGCCGTGGCCTCCAGGCCCTCCCCTTCCCGGCGGCCGTCTGTGCCTGGGCCTCGTGCCCTTCTCCTCCCTCTGCCCCCGTGTGGGGCTGCAGGTGGCCCTAGAGGCCCTTCACGTGTTCTCCATCTATAGAGGGGCCACAAGGGTCAGGGGGTCGTTGGGCCACGGGGATCCGCCCAGGCACCCCCACACCGACTTTGCGTCCGGGGTGGTCATTTTCAAAAGGAGAGGGCCAACGGGTTGTGAACACCTGAGAGCCTCCGGTAAGCTCCAAAGGAGAGCGGAGGTGGAGGTGGGGACGGCGGGATCCATTTGCATCGGGAGAAGCCCCTGCAAAACCCCGCATGCGTTCCGAGCAGGCGCGCACGTGTGTGTGGCTCGTGCACCGCGAGACCCTGTCACGGATGTCACGGAGGCGGTGCGGTGGTGCCGCGGGGGCGGGCCTGGAAGGGCTCGGGCTCCGCACGGTCTTCTTTTAACGCACGGAAACTGCTCGTGGAATTACTACGAGTTCATGGGAAAGAAAGGGCAGGAATACTAATTAGGGGTTCTTGAAGCGAGTGGGGCTTTCCTCTGCACATTTCCACGTGTTGAATTAACGCCCGGAGTTCAGCCTCTAGAACCGGGGCGCGGGGGGGGGGGGGGGGACGAGTTGCCCCGCCCCCCTCCCCCCCTCCACTGACCCTGCTGTCTGCCCTCTGCCTCCTCTGCCCAGGTGAACGCCCCTTTGCCTGTGACTGGCCTGGCTGCGACAAGAAGTTCGCGCGCTCCGACGAGCTGGCGCGCCACCACCGGACGCACACCGGCGAGAAGCGCTTTCCCTGCCCCCTCTGCTCCAAGCGCTTCACCCGGAGCGACCACCTGACCAAGCACGCGCGCCGCCACCCCGGCTTCCGCCCGGAACTGCTCCGGCGCCCGGGCGCCCGCAGCACCTCGCCCAGCGACTCGCTGCCCTGCAGTCTGGCGGGCAGCCCCGCGCCCAGCCCCGCGCCCAGCCCGGCCCCCTCTGGCCTGTAAGGGCCCTAGTCCAGCCCACCCTGCCGCACCCCTGCTGGGCCTGGGCCTGGAGCACCAGCAAAACGCCTGCTGTCCACAGCCCGGGGCGGGCCACGGACCGACGGCCGGTGTCCCCGACACTGGGGGGGGGGGGGGGGGGGTGGCCCTTGGGAGGGGTGGCTGGGGCCCCGTGTGTGTAAATAGCCATGTCGGATAACTCTCTTCCTATGTGTTAAACAGGAACCCCAGGTGGGCAGCCGGCCGGCGCTCCCCTCCCCCCATCGCCACCTCCCTGCTTCGGAGAGGGTGGGTCTGGGGGGAGCGGCCCAGGAAAGGGGCACGTAACCAGTGCTCAGACTTGGCCCCCCAGCCCCCCTCTCCAGGTTGGGATGATGTGTGCAAAGAGCCATAGATGAACCGGGGGTTCCCGCGGCCCCACCCCCACCCCGCCCGGGGCCCCCCACCCCACTGAAAGCCATTGGAGACGTTCAGGGAATTGGGGTGCGGCTCCAGCCGCCCCCATCCGGGTATTCAATCTCAGGTGTCCACAGATTCTGCCCTGCCACCCAGCTCCCCAGCAGTGGGGGCAGGGTGGGGAGGGGGGAGGCCGGGAGGGGGGAGGCAGTAGGGTCCAGGTTTTGCTCCTAAAACTGGGGTAGGGAGGGAGAGAAAGGGGTTCTTCCAAAGAGCATTTTGACTCTCGTTTGGGGAAGGTGGATAACACGGGCTGGGGCAGATGCCTGCTTATTTATTTTCCTCTGTCTCTGCTGGTAGGAAGGAGGGGGCCGGTGAGCGGCCCCCCTCTGGGTGGGTGTGTGAGTGTGTGAGTGAGGACTGCTCCCTTCGGGGTAGAGTCCCCAGCATTGGCCTTCCATAGCATCACATGACAATCAATCCCTCCTGTTTGGGACCATGACAGTCATTGAGCATCGGGCAGCCCTTCCCTGCAGGTGCCCCTGGACCAGAGGTTGAGGTCCTGCTTTGCAAGGGCAGGAAGCATGAGGGCTGACCCCTGAACCCCATGGGATAGCTCGCTTTTTTGGACCGGATAGAATATTTTTTCAGGCGCCAATCCCTTTCTTGATCTGGGCCCCATGGGTGGTCCATTGTCCTCAGGGGGTGTGGGTGTTGGGGGGAAGGTCTGTATGATTCCTACTTATGGTAGGGAGGGGTAAGCGCCATGACTCCTCCTGGTGTCTTCCCACTGTGGCTTCGGTCGGATTTCATTTTGGGTAGGGACTGAGGGCCGTGCCCTAGAATGGAACAGACCCAGGGTCCCTGTCCCAAGACCCTGAAAGGACCTATCGCCCACTGTTGGCTGCAGGAGGTTTTTGGCACCCACGTGTGTTCCAGAACCCTTCTGTCTCCCCACTGGGGGCTGGGGATCTGGATGGCGGTGTGGACTGGACCTGCCTTAGCAGGATCAGGGGGTGGGTGCCTGGGGTCCTGGGGAGGAGGCCAGGGAAGCCCTTTGGAGCTGGGCTGGGAAGGGTCTTCTGGCCCAGTCTCTGGGCAGATCTTGGCAGGGCTGGCCCATTCGTGCCCTTAAACCCTCCCTGCCAGCAGTGTTGGTGAGATGCCTTAGTCTGTGGGGGCAGGCTGGGGTCCCATTTTCCTTTATGTCTTTATGGACGTCCTCCTGATTGTCCCATCCCTGGCTGGTGCCTGTCCACAGGACGTGAAGTGTGGGTCTGAGGGCCCAGGAGGCCGAGGACTCGTCCCTGGCCCCTCTCCCATGTCCAGGGGTCGGGCCAGACCTGTGCCCCTCCTCCCCCAAGGAGCTGGAGGTCACTGGGACCCGGTTCCAGCCACTTCGCTGTGGCATCTCAAGGGGAGGGCCCCAAGGGACTCGTGCTGTCAGGTGGCGCCCCCCCCCCCCCCACCTTACCCTGCCCTGCCTGGCCTTTTCCTTGTATTTAATTAAACAAGCCCTTTTTTAAACCCGACTCTGGTGACTGTGTGGTCTTTCTCACCTCTGGCCTTCAACCGGAGAACTCTCTGAGTCTCCGTCCCACGCAACAGGGTAGCCCCCAGGTCACCAGCGTCCCGCTGCAGAAAGTGAGGCAGTGGGGCCCTGAATCTCCGGACCTGGTGGGGGCATGGGATGACGCCCCCTCAGCCCTAAGGCCTGGGGAGGGGGCTGCTGGAAGCAGAGCGCGCTGCCGTCCCGTGTCACCCACGCCTCTCGCAGCTGCACCCCCCTCCTTCCCGCTCGGTTACCCGGCAACCGAGGCGCGGTGACACGGCGCCCGGGGCGTCCCGCGCCCGCCCCCTTCCGGCACCGGGAGCCGGGCGGCAGGGGAGCCTGCGCCGCTGGGGCTGCTCGTGGGCGTGACAGGGCTCCTCCCCAGAGTGTCCCCCGCCCCCGCTGTCTGTGCCCCGCCTGGCCCCTGTGCCCAGGGGGCTGCCCACGTTCTGCACGCCGGCCGTGTGCCAGCTCCCGACTGGAGGCGGCCGAGCGGGGGGGCCCCTTGGTGAGGGCTTGGCGTCCCCGGGAGCACCGAGAAGCCGATGAGGGTCTCGGACCCCTTCCTAGGAGATAGACACCCAGATTCCAGCGGTCTCCCGAGCCCCGAGGGCGGGTGTGGCTTGGGCGGGGAGCCAGACCCTCCCCAGGGCCTCCCCGGAGTCCGTCCCCGGGGAAGGCGGAGGCTGCGCCCTCTGGCGGCCGCCCCTGTCATTGCACCGCCGGCTCCTGCCGCGCCCTCCTCGGGGTCCGGGGTCCGGCCCTGGTGGCCGCGCAGGTGGCCCTCGCCCTTTCTCGAGGTCGGCCTCCCTGTTGCATCCCCTAGCTCCTGCTTCACTTTGTCCCCCTTTCTACCGGCTTCTGCCCCGCAGGCCCGCCGACGTTGTTCCTTGGACCCCTGTCCCACTGTCCCTCTCCAGCCCTTCTGGCCTTTCTGCCCCTTTGGGCAGAGTTCCT
Source organism: Panthera tigris (assembly GCF_018350195.1). Lineage (NCBI taxonomy): Eukaryota > Metazoa > Chordata > Mammalia > Carnivora > Felidae > Panthera > Panthera tigris. The sequence continues at coordinate 1,148,484 of NC_056661.1, read as the reverse complement.
GGAATTCGGGGAACGCAGCCCCTGCCTCCAGTCTCTCTTGGACACCATCCCACGTGCTCTGAACAGCTCGAAGATGTCCCCCTCCTGCCTTCTCGACACTCCCTGGTCATGCGGCCTCGGGGACCCCTGACCCCCCAGGCTAATGTTCCCCTCTGGCTGTGCTTCTTGTACGGTCACCTCCCCTGTGTGCAGACGATACTCCCTGGTCCGACACTAGGACCTCACCCTCAACTCCAGACCCTGAAGGTGCCAACTCTCACCCCCAGGCCGCCCAGTCCCATCCCCCCCCCCCCCCCACTCGGGCACTGGTACCTCCATGTTTCCTGGTGCGGAGGCCCAAATCCTTGACCTTGACTCAGTCTCACTACCACACCCATTTCCATCAGGAAATCTCCCCGGAGTTTTCAGAGCACATCCGAAATCTGCCCACTTGTACCCGGTCCTGGCGTCCACCCAGTCCACCACCTCGTCTCCTCATCTCAGGCAGTCTCCCCCGCCCCTGGTCCCCGGGGTCGCGCGGCCCCACCGTCGCCCCGCCCCCGTCCGCCCTCCCCTCAGCGGCCACCAGAGGACGGTCGTGAGCGCCCGAGTCAGGTCCCGCCCCCTAATGCCTACAGCCCTCGGAGGCTCCCACCTCCCTCCGTGTGAAAGCCTAAGTCCTCACGGAAGTCCCCAAGGCCCTGTGCGACCTGCCCCCATCCCCTGCATCCCTTCCATTCCTCCGTGTTTCCCTCTTGCCCACTCTGCTCCAGCCACGCGGACCTCCCCTCGGTTCCTCCAACACGCAGGCCTGGTGCTGCCCCCAGGGCCTTTGCACAGACTGTGCCTGCTGCCTGGAATACCCTTCCCCCTCTTTAGAACTGTTCATATCCCACCGTCCTCAGAGGACTACACGGACCACCTGTTAGTCCCCTACCCTGTTCTACTCCCCCTGCCCCCCCCCCCATAGCACTTAAATCATGCTATATCATTTACTTATTTCCGATTGTCTGTCTCCCCCATTGAGAACACTACTCCCACCGGGGTCGGGACCTCTGCCTCGTTCACCGATGTTTCTAGCACTGTATCTGGCATACAGTAGGTACTCGGTGAATATTTGCTGAATGGATGACCAAGGCCATCCTCGGGCGTGGATGGAGACCAGGCGGGCTCTCGCAGAGGGGGGCCCTCGCTTCACCTCGCACGCGCCGTCAGACCACTCTCAGGGGCGCACCCTTCTGTTATTGGCGATGACAGGTGTTGAGAGACCCCTGCATGAGGGGCCTCAGGGCCTCAGGTGGCTGAGGTGAGGAGGGCAGTAGGCTGGGAGGGTCGGTGGCAATCACCAGCCGCTGGACCCAAGGGTGGCCAACTGTTCATACAGAGGCTGGGATGGCAACTTTTAGGTAACGTCTCCCCAAGTTTTAAACATGGGCGGCAACAGATTTATATCATTTGAAAAACTAGTACAGCACTCAAAAAACCTAGTCCCCAAACACGCACATTGAAAGCAAACACACGCTGCACAGCAGCACAGAGCACACCGCCCAGAGACGCCGCAGCCAGGGGCCCTTGACAGGTGAGCGGACATGACCGTGTCCACCGCGCACGCGCACATCCCTCGGCCGGGAGCAGGAGCGAGGCGCCCACGCCCAGCGCCCCGCGGACGGGACCCTGAACACAGGCGCGCCGCGGGACAGACTGAACACACGACGCTCAGGGAGGGAACCAGACGCGAGAGGCCACACGGGGTGTGAGTCCTCGTGTGTGAAACGTCCAGAACGGGCTTGTCCACGGCCAGGAGGGGGGCTGGGGGGGGGGGGCGGGGAGGGGGAGGGCGTGCCGGGGGAGGCGATGGCTGATGGAGATGGGGTTTCTTTTTGGCTTCAGAATATTCTGGAATTACACAGAGGTGACGGTTGCACAGAACAGTGAATGTACCAAATGCCCCTGAATTCTCACTTTTTAAAATCAAGTAATTATTTTTTTTTTGTAATTTTTTAATGTTTATTTTTAAGAGAGAGAGAAAGTGCCAATGCAGGAGGGGCAGAGAGAGAGAGAGAGAGGGAGAGACCGAGAATCCCAAGCAGGCTCCATGCTGTCAGCACAGAGCCCTACAAGGGGCTCAAACCCACGAACCATGAGATCATGACCTGAATCGAAATCAAGAGTTGAACGCTTAACCAACTGAGCCACCCAGGCACCCTATTAGTTTATTTAGTAAAGTTTATTTAGTTTGCAAAAGAGAGAGAGAGAGAGAGAGAGAGAGAGAGAGAGAGATTGCAAGTGGGGGAGGGGCAGAGAGAGAGGGAGAGAGAATCAGAATCCCAAGCAGGCTCCATGCTGTCAGCAGAGAGCCTGATACAGGGCTCAGACTCACAAACCTGATCATGACCTGAGCTGAAGTCAGATGCCTAACCGACTGAGCCACCCAGGTGCTGAATTTTCACTTTTAAAATGATTAATTTGGGGGGCAGCTGGGTGGCTCAGTTGGTAGAGCATGTGATTCTTGACCTCAGAGTCATAAGTTCAAGCCCCATGTGGGGGGTAGAGGTTACTTAACAATAAAATCTTAAAAAATAAAATAAAATGATTAGTTTTGTTAATGTGAACTTCCCCTAAATAAAAAAGGGGAACGAAGCGGGGAAGAATTTGTCCAGGATGCCCTGTTGTCCCATCCACCCCTGCCCGCATTTCTTGTTTTCAGTCACTAAAGTCTTATCCCAGTTAGCACACATCACATGCGGTTTTCTGCACCCGCCTAGAACTGAGGACACATTCCTTCCCTGAACATTCATTGATCCATGTTATAGATGTGTGTTTAGGTCCTGTGTCCAGCCGGGTCCTGTGGTCACGGGCCCTGGCCCTGAGGTTCCCTTAGTCCGATGAGGGGTGGGTGGAGGCAGGTGTGAAAAAAATTTGTTCGCTGTCGGGGATAGAAAATGTCGTGAGGCTGCCGTGGCGGGAGACCCTCGGGGAGAAATGTGGTTGTCAATTGGAGAAACCCCACTTCATCCTCCTCCGTGGCTCCCAACCCTTTGTGGCTCCCCATTGCCCTCCTGGTTTGGACGACAAGCACCCTCACACATTCACAGCCGCAGGTTGCCTCTTGCCTGGACACTTGCTCAAGAAAGAGTGTCTGCGCTCAGAATCCCCCCCCCCCGCAATATTCCGTGCACCCTCCACTGTCAACGCTTACTGCGTTTGAAACCAGGGGCTCTCGGTGATCTGGCCAAAGAGGCAAGGGCTCTCCGCCCTCAGGGCCCACTGACCAGCCACCAGACAGACTTCGGACAAAAATCAGATCGTGTCCTCTGGAGAGTCGTCTCTGACCCTCTCCACCCCACCTGCCCTCCATTACTGTCCTTCTTAGTCAATTAATTTGTAATTGCGGTAAAAATACGTAACAAAACGTTCCCTTTTAACCACTTGCGAGAGTACAGTTCACTGGCATTAAGCAAATGCACACTGCTGTGCAGCCACCCCCACCATCCATCTCCAGAACTTTCCATCTCCCCAAACTGAGACTCAGTCCCCATGAAGCACCGACTCCCTGTCCCCTGGCCTCTCCTGGGCTCCCACCATCTACTCTGTCTCTGTGGACGGGGCTCCTCCAGGGGACCCCCTGTGAGCTGGGTCACACAGGATGTTGCCCTTCTGTGTCTGGCTTCTGTCACTCTGCACAGTGTCCTCCGGGTCCGTCCACGTGGTGGCAGGTGGCAGGACGTCCTTTCTTCTTCAGGCTGAATAACAACATTTCATTACATGGACAATCCGCATTTTGTGTGCCCACTCACCTGTTGATAGATAAGGGCTGTTCCCATCTCTTGGCTGTTGCAGATTATGCTGCTGTGAACAGGGGTGTACAAGTACCTCTTCAGGATTCTTCTTTCCATTCTTTTGGATATACAACCCGAAGTGAGATTGCTGTATCACAGGGTAGCTCCATTTTAAACTTTTTGAGGAACGACCATACTATTTTGGCTGCACCGTTTTATAATCCCACCAACATACATAGTATGGATTATAAATATGTTTACATATATACTATATATAAGTTTATATACTTATGTGTGTGTGCATATATATATACATACATATATATATATATATACACACATATATATATATACATACATATATATACTGTGTGTGTTCATATATATATATATGAACTTGAACTCAGGACCCTGAGATCAAGAGTCACTCGCTCCACCGACTGAGCCAGCCAGGAGCCACATTCTTACAATTTTTCATTAAGATGTTGGCCTAACCCTCCAGGCTCCAGGGACCCTCCCCTCCCCACCATATCCCTCATTTGTCCAGATCAAGGTAGCATCTAGGGTAGACCTTGGTATACACTAGGCACGCAATTTTATGTGAACACATGAATGAGTGAGAACGGGATTCTTGTGGGTCCGGGACAAGAGTCCAGCGGGGAGAAAGGAAGCACTCATTGACTCAAGTCGGCTGCACACCAGGGCGGAGGTAAGCTTTAGGGGTAAACGGAGCAGGTTTCCCAGGCACAAGACGCGCCTGTAGGGCTCGCCTCGTCCAGCAGGGGGCACTTCAGGGCAACGTGTTCCTAAAACGCAAATTAATAGCAAATGCATGACAGCTGGTCCTGACGGACTTCGTTGTTGTTGTTGTTGTTGTTGTTGTTGTTGTTTTTGGATCAGGCGCGCAGTAGACAGCCCAGGCGCCGTCGGGGCCTCGGGCTCAAGATGGCTTTGCTGCCATAGCTCAGGGCCGGGCGGCGGCGCCGGCGAAGCCCCTGGAGGCCGCAGGCGGGGCCGCCCGCACCCTCCGTCCCTCCCCCCGCGGCCACCTGTCCCTGCCCACGGGTCCGCGAAGCGCCTCGGTTCCTCGAGGGCTGGAGTTTCTGATCAGGCGCGCTGCGGGCAGCCGCTCCCGGGGTCCCTTGCGGCGGCGTCCCGGGGGCCTGCGGGGGCCTCGGAGCAAGATGGCGGCAGCGGGGTCCGTGAGGCGCGGGCGGCGGCGACCGCGGCGCCAGTGAGCGGCCCGGGGGCCCGGGCGGCTCCGGGCCGGGGTCCCGCTTCGGGACGGACCATGCTACGCTCCACCGGTTTCTTCCGGGCCATCGACTGCCCCTACTGGGCTGGGGCGCCCGGGGGGCCCTGCCGGCGGCCCTACTGCCACTTCCGGCACCGCGGGGCCCGGGGCCCCGGCGCGCTGGTCGGCGGTGGAGCGGCGCCCCCCGCGGCAGGTAATGCCCGACCTGGGCTTGGCTCCCCGACCCGGGGCTAGACTCCACGGCTGGGACTTTCCCGGCTCCTCCGTTCTCGTCCCAGACCCCTCTCCGGACGCTGGTGGGCGTCGTCTCGCCAGCCGGGACCGGGACCACCCACCCCGGGGCCCGGTGCAAGTCGCGGCATCTGTGCGAGCCTCCGTTTCCATGAGCGTACGGTGTAACCGTGAGGGGGCATGCCGTCCTAGAGCTGTCGCGAGGGTGCAGTGAGCTAGCGCAGGCCGAACGCTGAGCACGGGGCTCGGGAAACGAGCGCGGCTGACACTGGTCCGCAGGCCCAGGACTCCCCTGCCTTTACTCGCACCCGAGTTTCTCGCTGGGGTGACCATCCCCGCCGCGCCCCCAACCCCAGGTGCTGTGGCAGCTCTTGTTTGCTGCTGCGTTGCGTTCCCCCTCCGCGCCTCCAGTAGTGGGGTCGGGAGGGTCTTAGGAGCACCTACTGTGTGTCGAGCCCTGTGTCAGACGCAGCTGGACAGGGAGTAAGCCAAACCCGAGGGACTGGGACGGGAGGGCGGATAGGCTCCCAGGAAATGACCTTCTTTCGGTTGGGCAGAGAATGTTAGCGGGCTGCACGTCGTATCCTCGCGGTGATTGTCATTGTCATGGCAGAGTTTGGTGAAAGCTGGGAGCTCTTCTTGTAGGAGGTGTGGGATTTCAGCGGAGACTTTAAGAACGGGGCGGGGCGGGGGGGGGGAGGAGGACATCGCAGGGAAAGGCTTGGAGGGAGGATTAAGTGGTGTCATTCCTTCTGAGGGAAACTCAGGCTCCCGCTGGTGATCTCTGTCCTTCAGGACTGGCTCTCCCTTTCCATCAGACCCAGACTCCCTCATTCAGCCTCAATTTCAAATTCCCTCTCTGTCTTTCCCCAGGAAAAATGTCTTTTATTTCAGAACCGTCTTCGAAAGAGGAGTGGGCCGGCTGGGATTAAATAATAGGCCTGTTTTCCCATTTTGCCAAGGAAAGAATAGGAGGGTTTTTTTAATTTCTCGCACGAATTTGTTTAGCCCCCCGCACCTGCAGCTGACGGTTTACAGACAGCCAGATGCGAGCGTTCATTGTCTGGCCCCCCACCTATTCTGGGCACGGGGCATTCAGAGCTGCGAGCCACGGGCGCGGCCGTCAGGAACCTGTTGAGAAGACAAAACAGAGGTGCCCCCTGGCCTCAGCATCGGGTCATTATCACTCCCGTCTCTCGTGGGGGCCAGGAAGGTGGCGGACAGCACGTTGGAGGCATCTGGGAGTCAGCGCCCCGCTGACGTGTGGAGGCGCGGTTTCTTGACTCCATTTGTTTGCCTCTTGGTGTCATACGCATTGCTTTGCAAAGAGCCCCCTGGGTTTTGGGTTCCTCTGGGTGAGTCCAGAGAGGGCCGGCCCACTCCCTTATGCCCCTGACGTTCTGACTTGGCCCCAAGTCTGCGTGTTGCCTTCCAGCCTTCCGTTCTGGGGTGTTGATTTCTGTCCTCGTGTGTCCCTCCCGTGGTAAGTCACTTTTCAGATTTCTTTCTACGTCAAGAATGGCCAGTCAGTTTCCTAAAGGATCATTTCTAGGAGCCTGTTTGGTGAGGAAGTCCTGTGTGCCCCACTTGCTATAGGGGAAAAATGCAGCTGTCTACCCCTTTCCATGGTGGGTCTGCATTTTCTTTTTGCAGGGAAGGGAGGGAAGGGAGGCAGGGGAGGGAGGGGAGGGAAGGCCTGCTTTCTGGTGGCGCCGCTTCTCCTGCAGAGGGGCAGGGCCAAATCCCAGCTCAGCCTCTTCCTTGCCGTGCAGCCCCTCTGACCCTCTGTTTCCTTCTCCGTGGCATGCTTCTGGGGTCGCTGCCCTGTGAGGACGCCAGGGGAGAGTGTGTGCCTAGTCCTTTCCCTCCCTTTCAGCTTCCCCCTGCTCCAGATTTTGACAAGCTCAGTTTCCTGTGGGTCGGAAGAGGCCGCAGCGGTCCAGATGTGCACAGGGAGGCGCTCTTGCCAGGGTGGGCTGGGCCAGCTTTGCTTGGACTCATTTTTAAGCAACAGCGTTGCTAAGGTGCTTGGTGGACGCAGCCTGCAGGAGGGACGTTGGGGTCCCCGTGAGGCCCAGCACCTCCAGTCTTGGGCCGCTGGGTGCCTGAGACTTTTGGCAGAGTCTGAGGCCCGTGAGGGGCCGGGGCAGGGATCCTGTTCCTTCCAGACCTTCAGCTCCAGCCCCGTGCCTCCCAGTGTGGGATTCAGGATCCCCACCTCCGAACTTCGGTGTGATATTGCCCAGTTTCGGCAGCACGCACTTGGGCAGGCTCTCTAGGACTCTGAATGGTAGGGATGATTGTCCCCATTTTACAGATGAGGAAACTGAGGCCCAGAGATGGGAAGCCACTCTCCTGTGTGCACGTGGCCGGTAAGTGGGGTTATGGGATTGAGTTTGGGCAGTCAGGCCCTCGCCCCACGCACCACCTTCCTCCAGTTTCTGCTGCCCAGCACCTGCGTGGCTCGCACACGCCTGGGCACCCACTGTGTGTCAGGCTCAGCGCTCTGCGCTCTGCCCTGGGGCCGGCAGGTCACAGCGAGGCTTGGGAGACACAGAATTGTGACACCTGAACACGAAACCTGAGGACAGGCTGGAAGGCAGGAGCGGTCACGGCCGTGGCAGGGGCGGCGGCTCTCGGGGCAGCCCTGCCCCTGGGCTTCACACTTAAGCCCTTGAAGGCCCTGCGTGGTCTGGAGCCCCGAGAGCGAGCACCGCTTCTGTAGGGCAGCTCTGAGCCCACAGAGTCCTGCAGAGGAGGGGGCTGGAGCCAGAGAAATAATGCCTCCCAGCAGAGGGTGGGTTCTGTTTCCTCCGCGAGCGGACTCGGGACAGGAAGGGCACGGCCTCAGCGAACAGGCAGCCCCCGAGGCGTGGCCACGCTGCCCCTCTGCTGCTTCCTCTGTGGGCGGGGTGCCGGTGGGTTTCAGGGGGCGACTCCCCCCACCACGGAAGTGTGCTTTCCTGCGTCCAGCCCGTCAGCGCCGTGACCGTTTCTGTGCCCTGAGGCCGCGGGAGAACCCCAGCAGAGCCTGGTGTCTGAAGGCCTGGCCGGGCCGAGCAAGGACCCTGCACCATTTGCTCGCTGGTGGGCACGTGGGCTTGAGTTGGGCGTCCTGCAGGGTCTGGGTGGGAGCTCTCAAGCTGGTTGGAGGAATAGTAGTCCCCCGTCCTCGGGGCCAGGCCTGCCGTGGGGGGTGTGCTAGGTTCCTAGAAATGATCCTTTAGGAAACCTACCCCAGCTGCAGTGACAACAGACGTTCCCCGGTGTCACCCAGTATCCCTTGGTCATAGGCTGATTCTCACTGCAGCCACTTTACTTTGTTTTTCAACTTCAGCCCCTGCCGCTCCCCAGATGCCGCAGCCCCCAGGGGCCCAGCCGCGCAGGCCTCCCACGGGAGAAGCCGTTGGTACCCTTGGTGGTGCTTCTGCTGTGCCGTTGCTGGTTTTCTGTGAGGATGGCATTAGAGGAGAGATGTGGGGGTTTTCTGGGACCCCGGGTGCGCCCTGCCTGTGGTTTCAGGGGCGGAGTCCCAGCCGGTGAAGCCTGCACGTTACCTCTGTTCAGAGCACTTCTTTTCAGGACTTGGGTAACGTTTGTTTTAAAAACATTGGACGATCCCCCAAAATCCGAAGAAACACGTGGAAATTGCTGCAAATCCGTGCCTCCTGGCTTGCGGTGCTCCCCCTGGCCTGAGCTGGAGGAGGCCTGCTGTCCTTTCACGTAGCTGTGACCCTGCTGCACTGGTGACGTCGGATCGTGTTTTCCGAGGCTCCGCAGCCCCAGTGAGGAGAGGGGCCGTCCTGGGACCGAGTCCCCAGCTTTCCACACCTGGCAGTCCTCTGGATGCCCGAGGAGCCTTAAAAAACCTGCCTTCGCACCCCGAGCCGGTCTGGAGCCACACGCCTATCGCTGTGTCTGCACATAAAGCTGCTGATGGCCCTGTGACCCTGCCCCCGGGGGACTCGGAGTGGTGTCTGGGGAGGTCTGTGCTTGTCGGTTCGGAGGAGCTCCTGGCGTGGAGCGGGTGGGGGCGCCCCTCCCCGTGGTGCTGAGCACCCAGCCCCCGCGTGGGGCTGGCTGCGCGGGGTTCTCCAGGGGCTTCGGGGAGGAGGTGCGGCCAAGGCGGGGGCGCGCGGCCCCGAGTGAGGGCGTTCCTGGCTCCGCTTTCTGTTGTGCAGAGAGCCCGTCTGGCCGGGGGCCTCCAGCAGGTCAGCGGTACCGCCTGGGCCTCAGTTATGCCTTCCGTGCAGCGAGTAATGACACGGGCCCTCGGCGGACAGAGCTGCAGGCACGTTCTCCCGCTCTGCAGCCCGTATCCCCTTTGCAGAATAACCCGTGGGGCTGTCGAGGGGTGTGCGCACGGGGATTCTTTCTGCTCCGTGTGCGTGTGCAGTGGGCAGACCGGTCGGTGTGATGTGGTGCACGACGAACAGCCGGGCGCTAAGAAGCAGATGGGCAGCGGGTAGGAGGCATGGCGGAGCCTGGAGCCCCCCGGGCGGACTGCCGGGGAATCAGGGAGACGTCTCCTGGCCACCGCTCTCCTCCTTCGCGATAGCTGCGTCCTCCAGGGTTTCTGCCGTTGGCTTGTGCCTTTTGAGGAAGCGGGCACGCGTGCTCGCCGTGTGAGGGCCTCTGGTCTGGCGGCCCCCCAGGCGCTGCAGGTTTCTGGAAACGGCCACGTGGAGCACCTGGGGGAACGTGCTTTTGCTGTAGTTTGCTGGAGAACAGGGTGGGAGGCTGATGGGGGGCCCAGCTCTGGGGGTGGGGCTTGGCCTGGACACGTGCGTACACAGGCAGGTATAGCTGGGTCTTGGGTGTCTTCTGTAAAATCGGGAGCTAGCCCCAGGACCCTGCAAGGGCTCTTCCGGGGATCTGAATTCAGTACATACCTGTGGACCAGGATGGGGCACCGTGGAAGCAAAGGATTGGTGTCCAGCACAGATAGGGGCTGGGGTCTGGGGGAACTGCAGGTTGCAGGGACATCGGGCGGGTGTCCCCAAGCAAGTGGTTGCCGAACTGGGTTTTGAAGGGTGAGTAGAAGTTTGCCTGGCGGCTGGAAACAGGGGTGGGCAGATGGTAATCCCTGGTTGGGACTGGGAGACAGTGCAGTGAAAGGCCTGGAATCTTCTGTCCTGTGGTTTTGGGGGGAACTGGGGCGGGGGAGGGGAGGCTGCACGCCAGCATCGCTGCCATCCCCGGCGGCTCCAGCAGGGGTCAGTGTTGTGACACTGATTCTGACTCCTCCAGCACGGGCCCCTGAGTCCTGCTGTGGTCTGGGAGTCCGCCCCACAGACTGGGAGGTGGGGGTGGGTGCAGGGGACAGGGGGAGGCAAAGCCCAGGAGGTAACGGGGAGGGCGTGTCTGGGTAGCACTGGGACCGCTTTCACTCCAGGCACATCCGGGTGAAGCTTGTCCCTGTGTGTCCTAGTTGACGGTCACACAACACTGTTGTTTGTCCTGGGAGACCTGTGTGCTCTTCTCCAGCGGAGTGGCCCAGAGGGCCCTCAAAGAGCAGGAATGTGGGTGCTGTTTCAGGAGACAGGGCCCAAAAGCTCTGGGGCTCCCATCCCCACGCACCCATGAGCACAGGCCTGCCCAAGCAGCTGAGTCCCACCTCTTCTGCAGGGACAGTCTCGGAGGGCTGCCTGGAGCAGCCGCGGAGACAGTCCATCGGGCTCTGGGCAGGAAGCTGTCCAAATATGTGGGTGGGGGAGGGGCCGGCCCACCTGGGAAATCTGTCCTCATCAGTCCCCGCCTCCCCACCCCCCCCCCCCCCCGCCCCGGCCCAGCACCTTCCTGGGGGGTCAAGTAATAGAAGCCGCTGATGCTGATGGGTGATGTTGGTGTGTGGGCTCTTAGGGGCCACAGCCGGCTCCCCCTGTGTCTTGAACCCACGTTCCAGGAATGGCCGTGACGGGCATGGCCTTCCTTCCCTGCCAGCTTCACCTGGAGCATCCCGAGGACACTGTTCCACGTTCTGGGCCTCCCAGGACCTCCCAGGAACCTGTGTTGTGGAGGAAGGTGACCCCAGGAACATCCACTGGCCAGCGTGTTGGAAATGCACCAGGGCCAGAGCGAGAGAAGTGCTGAAATCGTGTGTTCGGACTCTGAAAGTGATCTGCGCCTGCCGCGGACTGGCTGTGAGGGCAGAAGGGGGGCCGCGGTGTTCCATGCTCGTGGTGGCCTGGCCGCAGGAGCAGAGGGGGCGCCGCAGAGAACGGGCCACGGTCAGCTGCACCCCTGGGAGGCCCGTTGTTGCCAGTGCGGCCTAGTCCTTCGAGGGTGCCGTTCTGTTGCGTTTTTGTGCTCTTTAGGGATTTCTGGGTTCTCTTGGTTTTTTTGGCCTGTGCCGTATGCTTCCCTGTGTTTTTGCAGCATGGTTGAGCCCCGTCGTATTTACACTCCGCGACTCCACGTGGGTACTGCTGTCCTGGTCCTCCCAGGATCAGGCCCTGGGGAGAGCGCGGAGTGCCGAGCCACCGGTATTCCCAGGTGTGCCTGGGGCCCTCGCCTCGAGCTTGCTTCTGGGCTGGGGGCTTTAGAGCTGAGGGGAGGCTCCAGGGGGCAGAGGGCAGTGAGGGGAGGCCGTCCAGGGGTCGGGCCGTCCAGTGTCATCAGCCCAAGGTGGAGGTGGACCCCAGGCCCCGCTCCCCAGGCACAGCCCGGGTGTCCCTCACGTGCACTCCCAAACACCTGCTTCTGTTGGCTGTCACAGTTCTCTTGCTGCGTGTCCGGGGTGCCACAGGCAGCCACAGGCCTCTGCCCTCTGCTCCGGAATGAGTGAGTGGCCAGGTACTTTTTCCCTGGGCTTCAGGCTCCTGCTCTGTCCAGTGGGGCACTTGGATGTCCAGGAGTGGGGTGTGGGGGGCCCCGGGAACAGGGACTCTGGGCCTGGAGGGGAGTAGTGACAGCCAGCCCCTCTGAGGACCTGGGGACTGCCCTGCCCCCCATAGGGGTGGTGAGCGCTCAGAACCGCTGTGCCCCCGTTGGTTATCCACCCTGCATTCCAGCCGAGCCAGCCAGGGCTGGCCGACAGCTAGTGTCCTTTCTGCCACCGTGGTCTTCTGGGGATGTCCGCCCTCTCTGCGAGGCCTCGCGCCCTATGGAGTCCTCAGAACGTGGCTGGGTTTACTGTCTCCACTTAGGCCCCACACAAGCAGCCAATGTGTCCTGCTTATCTCTGGTGCTGTAGGGACCGTCTCCTCCTGTGCCCCCGTGCGGGGTCAGCCGGCTGTCTCCGCCACCGCCACCGCCAGCCGGGTTGGAGGAGAGCCCCGCTGATGGCTTATCCGAGCTCAAAGCCGGGGTGGGACCGCTGTGCGCTGTGTGCTTATCGGCTTTGGACCTTGGGCCGAGTAGAAGGAGGGGAGCGGCGACGGCCAGCCCTTCAGAAGGCAGCGCCGGCTCCCCTTTCCGGAGGGGGGAGAGGACCCAGGCTTTGGGGTCAGACCTCTCCAGCTGGGCGGGGCTGGCAGCTAGGCTGGCCAAGACTCCGGCTCCTTATCTGTGGAAGGAGGGCTGTGTCCGTGCCTGAAGTTCACGGTGGGGCTCACGGACCTCCCCCAGTGTGGCCTCCGTGCTTGGCTGTCTCGTCGAGTCCGCGTGCGTTGCGGACGGGAGGCTGCGCGCTGTTGTCCAGAGCGGAGTGAGGCACAGAGGCGCGGGTGCGGCCAGAATTGGGTGTCTCCCGGCAGGGGGAAGGGTCGGAGTGACTGGGGCCGGCTGCCCTGTCCTGCTGTTCTCTCAGCCCCGTGCGGTCTCCATAGCGAGCCTTGACCCAGCCCCAATGGGCTCTTGCACTCAGTGACCCACAGCCCTGGAAAGCGGGGGTCTGGCCTTTCCTTGTGGGGATGTGGGAAGCAGGCCTGGAAGCCTGTCCTAGAGGCTGGTGGTCAGAGAGGGTGTCGGGCCTCCACGGCCGGGAGAGCCAGAGGAGGGCGGCTCTGTCCTTCAGCAGGGCAGGTCTGGTGGACGCGTGGCCTCCGAGGGCACAGAACCGAGGCTCAGGCACCGCCAGGGGAAGACTTGGCCTGTGTGGGCTGGCGGCAGGGGTGGGAAGAGGCATTTGGTGACTTTCCTTTTCCAAAAATCAGCCCAATTGATCTTGCTTTTCCAGGGCCAAACCCCCACGGGAGCGCTCTTGGCTCCCGTCCGGATCAACCCCCTGATCATTGGAAAACGCCTTCCACGGTGCCCTGAGGGCCGGCCTCGCAAGGTGCCACCTGCCCAGAGCCTTCGGCTGTGCTCCCGCAGGCGGGTGGGCACTGCCCCCAGGGCACCCCGCGGCTTGCAAAACATTTTCTTGGGGAGCTCCTCCAGTTCCCACAGGCTGTGCCAGGGACCCGGCCCTCCGAAGCAGGGCGGGGCAGGGGCCTCGTGCCTGGAACAGGTAGCTTTTGCTCTCCCCTCCCCCAAGCCTCAAGTAGCCTTGGCTGGGGCTCAGCGGGCGCCTGCCTGCAGGGACTGAACTCTGGGCTCCCTGTGCCACGAGGTTGTAACAGAGCTCCTGGCAGCTGCACTCAAAGCTCCTAGACCTGTCTAGAGACCCTCAGGCTATTGATGAAAACTTACAGGACCAGTGGGGAACCAGAAGCCCCACAGGGGCAGGCTCTTGGCCTTGACCTTCTTAGGCCCACTGAGGGTGTTGCTTTTTGCTTTGTGGTTTTGAAGGCAGCCTCCAGCTGGGGCTGAACGCGCCCTGTGTTGGCAGGGCTCATACCAAGGGGCTGGGTGCTTGGACTGGGCTCAGCCGGGGGCTGCACCCCCTTCAGAGTCTGAGCTGCTGAGACCCCAAGTGCACTCGCCCCTTCCCGGTTGAGAGGCCAGGGTGCTTGGAGGCTAGAGAGGGTGGAGCGAGGCGGTGTGACTGCCCTGACAATGCCAGTATGGGCTCCAAGGTGGAAAACGAGACGGCCTCCCTCCTGGCCTGTCTGCCTCCGGTTCCCCAGAGCTGAGGTGGCCTCAGGCTTTTTGTGGGGCCTCCTCTCTCCCTCCCTTGGGGGGAAACCCTTCCTTTCAAAATGTAAAGTGGCTTCATTACTTGGAACCAGGCTAAGGGGCCCCTGGCTGCCCTGCATTGTTTGTAGCCCTTTTCCCTGGGGAAGGGTAGGGAAAAGACCCCCATCGGTGCCTCCCTGACCAGCCCCTGGGGGAGGGGCATTGCCGCTAGGTGGACCCTAACTCCCATCTCCCCCATCAGGGGGAGGGCTCTTAGCCAAAGGAGGGCAGCGTGGGGAGTGAGGTGGGCTGGGCCGGAGGCCCCTTGAGACCCGCCAGTCCAGCCCCTCCAAGCCCCTGGTGGACGTGCCCAGTAAGTGCCCCCCAGCTTGTGGCTGGTCTGGGCGCTTCCGCTTTGCTGGCAGCCAGGACTTCTGCGGGGAGGAGAGGGCAGGGCACTGTCTTCCCTCTGTTCACTCAGGGGTCGTTAGGCTGGGGCGGGTCTCCCATTGGTGCCTTTGGACTGGTTGGGGGGTCAAGGTGGGCTGGGAGGGAGGCCCCCCTCTGGGTGGTCCCTCCACCTCTTACCAGGGGCCGCTGTGCGCCCTGCCCCCAGTCTCCCTCCCCCGTACCCTCTAGTTTTCAGCCGTGAGGTGGGGGGCATGGAGTGGCTGCCCCCCCCCCCCCCCCGCCGGCTCTGGTTTTGCCTCCCTGTCTGTGTCTGAAGCATTTCTGTCCGCTCCTTTTCTCCCGAGTACGACTTAAGATGTGGGCTCCAAGGCAAAAGGCAAGCCACAGGCCGCAGTCTCTTCCCTCCCTCGGGCCCCAGGCGGCCCCAGCCCCAGCCCCAGCGCTGTCCCCTGCAAAGCTCCCTGTCCCCTGAAGGCAGGCAGGCAGCCACACGGTTTGGTTTCCTTTCCTTTGTCGAGTTTCCTGGGGCCACGGTGGCCGGCACCACCACCCGGGGCCTGAAAACAACACAAGATTTCCTTACCTGAAGAGGTCAGAGGTACAAAATAGGTCTCACCGGGCTACATCCAGGTGTGGGCAGGGCTGGTCCTTTCTGGAGGTTCCAGGGGAGAGTCGCTGCCACACGGTCAACCACAGGGCATCGGATCTATTGACATTTTCTTCGGTGATGGTGTAGAATTATCTCCGGTAAGGTCTTTTAAGTTTGTGAGTATAGTTGACCTACACTGTTACGTTACTTTCAGGCATACTGCTTAGCGGTTTGAAAAGTTTGTACGTTACGCTAGGTTTTTTTAAAGCACATTCTACGCTTTAGATGGGATTTCTAACAAAGTCTCTGAATTCTGGAATACGTCAACACGGCGAACTTGAATCTGGTGTATTGTCCCTTTCTTGGAACGGTGGGCTTCATTTGGTCACATTTTATGGAGAATTTCCGCACCTCTGTCCATGAGGGAGAGTCTCTGGTGGGTTTCGTGCCGACGTTGGTGGCACTGGTCGTGCTGGTCTCGTAGACCATGCCCTGGAACCTGGAACAGAAGCAGGATTGTCTGTCTCACAGCCGCCCCGGGGTGGGGGTGGGGGTGGGGGGGGGCGGGCATGACTGTTCAGACTGATAGAAACGGTAAAAGGACGTAAGGTGGGGCGCCTGGGTGGCTCAACCGGTTGGGGTCCGACTCTGGATCCCAGGCTCGTGGGTTGAGGTGGCCGCTGGCTTGCTCTCCACCCTACTTGGTGTTCTCAGAATGCGATGTGAATGGAAATGCTTTTTTCCGCTTTGCTTCGTGGGGCCGCAGCACGGCCAGCATTCTGCCTTTCCTGTCCCCTCACAATCGAGTGTGGGTGTCCTTCGTGACTCCGTGCTCCCTGACGGTGGGCCCCTCGGTGGCTCCGTGCTCTCCTGGCGCGTGCACGGCCCCGTGGACGTAACTGCGGGGAGCAAGTTTGTGGGACAGAGCCCTAGAGGTGACACCTCTGGGGTGGCCCTGACCCAGGAGAGGTGGGCGAGGGCCGTGGCTGCTCCCTGCCTGGCCGGCCAGCCTTCCGCGCACACCCTCCCGGCTCCCGTCCGTAGGAGGCAGCACGCCGTGGCTTCGGTGTGGGCCAGGTCCGTGGGACTCCCGTTCTCACTCCAGCTCCTGGAGCTAGTTGTCCAGTCTGTGAGGTCGCCACTGCCCCACCCCATGCCGGGAGGTCTGTGGACGAGTGGCCGTGCCCCCGGGGGCCCGGCCCCTGTCCTGCCTCCTGGCCGGGCGGCCTCCCTAGGGCTTTGCCAGAGGCCCCACCCCCAGTTGGTTCTGCTTCTCTGCTCTTCCCCGGCGGCCTCCGGGGCGACGCCCGGGTTGAGGCTGTGGCCCGACGTTGGCCCGCGTGGCTGCGGCTTCTTCGGGGGGCCTGCTCACTGCCGTTTTCTCCCGCTTCCCGTTTCAGGGCTTGGATATGACCCGTACAACCCCGAGCTGCCCAAGCCCCCCGTGCAGAGGGAGAATGGCGCCCTGGGCAGCGGGGGGGAGCCCCGCTCGGACATCCTGGAGCTGGAGCTGGTCAACCAGGCCATCGAGGCGGTGCGCTCGGAGGTAGAGCTGGAGCAGCGGCGCTACCAGGAGCTCCTGGAGACGGCCCGCGAGCACCGCTCGGCCGAGGCCCCTGCCGTGGCGCCCCGAGGCCCCGCCGCTAGTCCCGCCGCGGGCCTGGACGAGGACGCCTTCCCGCTGTCCTTCGATTACAACCCCGGCGGCCGCCCGGGCCTGTTGAGCCCCGATGCCGGCTACCAGCCCACTCCCCTGGCCACCGCCGCCGAGGCGGCCGGCAAGTACTCGCTGGCTGTGGATCGCGCTCAGGGCCACGGCGGAGGGGCTGGCGGCGCCTTGGAGTACGTGCCCAAGGCCGTGAGCCAGCCCCAGCGGTACAGCCGCCCCGTCCCCAGTGGCAAGTACGTGGTGGATGACTCCAAGCCGTCCACGGACCTGGAGTATGACCCTCTGTCCAACTTCTCTGCCCGGCTGCTCAGCAGGGCCAGCTCCAAAGACGACAGGGCCCCCAAGCGGCCCCGGGGCTCCCGGGGTAGCGAGCCCTACACGCCCGCCCTCAAGAAGCCCTGCGACCCCTTTGCCGGCTGCGACGCCAGGTTCTCAGACTCGGATGACGACGCCGCCGCTCCGGGTGATGGGCCGGTCACCACGAGCCCCCCGCGAGCCCAGGCGGGCCCCGAGGGCAAGGCCCCCGGGAAGCCGGCCTCCAGGGAGGTCCAGGAGACCGAGGAGGGCAGCCTGCGCGAGACCAAGGAGATGGCCGTGCAGTATGACGTCGAGGACCTCGGGCAGCCCCCCAAGGGTCCCGGTGGGGAGCCCGGGGCCAAGCCTGGCTCCCCGGCCAGGGCCTCGCAGGACCCCAGCGGCCCCAAGGAGGGGAGACCCAAGAAGAAGAGAGGCGGGGCCCTGCCCGCCCCTGGCCGCAAGGACGGTGTCCGGAGGAAGGACCGGGGTAAAGACGGAGAGCAGGGGCGGCCTGCCGGGAAGCCCTGTGCAGACCGGCGGGGCGCGCGGGCCGGCAGCCCCCGGCACAGGGCCAGGCAGCCCGAAGGGACCAAGAAAAAGCCATCTTCGGCCACCCCGGTGGCCAGCTCAGGGAACAGCCGGCCCGACCGCGGGGGTGCCCACCAGCTGCCAAGCAGGACGGACGGGAAGACGCCGCCGGGGAAGCTGGCCGAGCGGAAGGCCCGCTCGCTGGACGAGGGTGCCTCCCGGGACGCCCCCAAGCTGCAGAAGCGGGCGCTGAGCCACGCGGACCTCTTTGGGGACGAGAGTGAGGATGAGGGCCTGGGCCCGGGGCCCGCGGCACCCCCCGCCCTGCCCTGCCTCAGCTCGGACTCGGACTCGGACTCGGACTCGGACCACAGCCTGGGCTGCTCCCCCGCTCAGGGGCCGCGCAAGCGCCTCAAGGCCCCGCAGCCCCCCTGTCCTGCCCCCGCCCCCGCCCCCGCCTCCCCCTCCCCCCCCTCCTCCTCCTCCTCCTCCTCCTCCTCCTCCTCCTCCGGGGCCGGCGGGGATGTGGACTACTCAGCTTTGGAGAAGGAGGTCGACTTTGACTCCGACCCCCTGGAGGAGTGTCTGCGCATCTTCAACGAGTCCACCAGTGTCAAGACAGAGGACAGAGGCCGGCAGGCCCGGCAGGTGCGCCCTGCTGGGGGGGTGCTCCCCTCCCTCCCTGTCCAGGAGCCCCTGCTGGCGCCCTGCTGCCCCTGCACCTTGTCCGGAAACCGAGCGCCAGGTCCCCCAGGCAGGGCCCGTGGCTACCGAGGCCCGGAAACCAGGGAGACCGGGCAGAGTTGTTGGGGGGGGGCAGCTCCCCTCTCCTTCGCCCTTCATCTCCCGCCCCCCCTCCTTCCCACGATCTCTCTTCCCCTCCCCCCCACTTCCCTCTCCTTTCCCCCCTTTCTCCACTTCCCTTCCCTCTGCCTCCCTCCCTCCCCCTGTGCCCCTCTCATCCCCCCTCCACCTGCCTCCCTCTCTCCACTTTCCCCAGGCTACTCCTCTCGTCCTCCCCTCCCCACTTCCCTCCCTTTTCTCCTCCTCCTCCTTTCCCAACCTCTTTTCCACTCCTTCCCTCCCCCCTCCCTCTCCTCTCACTCTCCTCCCCCACCCCCCAAACTCCAGTGTGCCCACGTCCTGCCACCAGAGGGTGCTTGCTTTGAACAAAGCCAGAGGGGCTCGTCCCTGCTCAGAAACCTGCAGCTTCTGTGCGTGGCACAAGATCGGGCCGCCTGCTTGGTCCTTTAGTGCTCTGCTCTGTTCACAGACCTTTGAGGTGTTGCTGTTCAGATTTTTTCTCTCTCTTCCCACATTTCTGAGTTGCCCCGTGTGAGCTGGCGAGGGAGGGGAGCAGGAGGCAGTGGTTTGGGCCCGAGACCACCTTGGCCGGGGCCTGGGTCACACTCGGGCTGGGTGCGTCTGCGGGAGTCGCGTGCAGGACTGGCCAGCACTGGGGTTTCCCCATCTGTGAGTGGGCAGAGCACGCCTCCCGGTTGGGGGTGAGAGCCCCACATCGTGTTTCCAGACCCGGTAGGCCCTCCCTTGACTGTGTTCCCGCTTTCCCACCTCACTCTCCGTGTCCTTTCTGAGTTACATATTCGCAGCGGGGAGGGTAGAGGAGTCGCCGCGCTGGTGTGGGGGTGAGGTCTGAGGGAGGAACCTCATCGAGGATTGATGTGTGTTGCAGCCTCCCAAGGAAGAGAAGGTCGAAGCCCAGGGCCATTCGGGCCTCACCACTCTGTTCCCGGGGCAGAAGCGGAGGATTTCTCATCTCTCCAAGCAAGGCAAGGAGGTAAAGTCCACTGCTGGGCCCTGAGGGGAGGCCGGTGGGAGAGAGAAGGCCCCCGGCCTCTGCTGACGGCTTCCTCTGGCAGGCACGTGCCTGGCACTCCCCATGTGGTGGCAGAGACGTGCTTGGAGCCCACCTCTGGTCTTCGGTTCGGTGCCGGGGGGGTGGGTGGCGCGGGGCACGGAGGGGCACGGGGTGGGGGGGGGAACTGCTGGCTGTGAGCTGTGCTGTGTGATCTTGGACCGGTGGCCCGACCTTGCAGAGCTGGATCCTACCCCGAAGAGAGAAACAGCTGTCGGTGGCAGAGGGAAGGCTGGGGCAGAGGACCGGGCTCTCTGCCAAGCACCTGGGAGCTCTGGTGGATTCTATCACCAGACCCTTCCCCTGGCTAAGCTGAAGGCCAGAGAAAAGGAGTCAAGTGGGATTGGATTAGCGTGCCAATCCAATCAGGGGCCTAATGAGTCCCACCCACGCCGCGCCTATATCAGGGCCAAGGGCAGGGCCTAGGCATTCCGAGGCCAGGAGCCAAGAGAGCAGGGCAGCCGAGGTGCCCTGGGACAGCGAGGCAACATGAGTTTGAGGGCCAATGCGTGGAGCTGGCTGGTTCCTGCCAGGGTATCTGAGCACTCAGAGGAGGGCGCCGGGGCCGCGTGCCTGGCCCCGGCCCCGGAGCCCCTGCCTTCCTGTCTGTGGCCCTACCGTCAGCCTTTTGCCCCGTGTGGCCTGCTCTGGGTGCTCCCAGCATACAGACCCCCCCGGGAATTTGTCATCACCCAGGCAGAGCCCGGGAGGAGAGGCCCAGCGCCCCCTGCCCGGCCTCCCACCGCCCAGGAGGTGTGCTACCGGCGGGCCCAGCAGGCCCAGAGGGACTCCGCCGCCTGGCTCCAGGCCACCCAGCAGCCGGCCGAGAAGCCGTCGTCCTCCGTCCACATCTCGGCCCCCGGCGAGAAGAGGAGGATCGCCCACGTCCCCAACCCCCGCCTGGCTGCAGGTGAGTCCCGGGGCACAGGGGCTCGGGGGTGTGACAGGAGCCCAAGGCCAGGCTCTGCTT
This sequence comes from Panthera tigris, assembly GCF_018350195.1. NCBI lineage: Eukaryota > Metazoa > Chordata > Mammalia > Carnivora > Felidae > Panthera > Panthera tigris. Next base: position 1,127,960 of record NC_056661.1, on the reverse strand, counting down.
CTGCCAGCGATGTTGAACTCCAGCAGGACCCAGCTGGGGCCTCAGTGTGCTGGTCTGTGGAATGGGGATAAAAGTTTCCCTCCACTGTTAGCAGCAGGCTAACTCAGGCCTGATGCAGTGCCCGGCGGCTCCGGGCCTTTCCCGGCCTTGGTGTTGGTAGCCGGGAGCTGGCTGTGGAGGGTGTGCGGGGTGCCTTCTTCCCACCCCTTGTCTGTCTAACAGACCCAGAGAGTCTGTTGTGCCGGCTTCCTGCCTCCCTCTGAGGCCCCGACCCAGGGATCTCCCTGTGACTTCCACTCTGTCCCTGCCTGCCTGGTCTTTTTGTCCTTGCCTCCCCCGGGCTCCTGAGTGGGGGACCAGGCTCTACACCGTGATCCCGGGAACGGGGGGGGCTGGCCTCGGTGGTCTTTGGGGCTGGGGTCAGCGAGGCTGTGGCCCCGGAGGCGCTCAGCTTGGTTGAGTTGAGCCAGCTGGTCTGGAGGCCCCCGGGGCTGTGTTTCCTTCTGTCTTGTGTGTGCTTCCCCCGCTTGGTCTTGTCTGAGGGTCCGGTCAGACCTGCGTGGTCCGACCGGCAGGACACTCGCTGGCGTCTGCAGCTGGGGGATGTGGGGGGGCCCCTGGCTGCTCGGCCACCGGGAGGCCTCGTTCGGATGCACATTCAGCTTCTCTCGGGTTGTAGAGGCCCCCTGCCATCTGGCCAGCTTCGGGGGGCACGGGGGCGCGTCCTTGCTGCTGGTTCAGATACTCCCTGGAGTCACCAGGGCCTGAAGGGTGGGCCCCACGAGGTAGTCCTCCACAGCCCTCCCCTGCCTCTCCCTGCTTTCGGGTAAACTGTCTGGCTTCTGCTCCTTCCCCTCCCCAGGGCTCCCGAGTTAGAACTTGAGGGCAAGAAGTGTGCACTGTGGATCTTCAGTCGTGGTTTAGCTGCAGGGACAGGAGAGCACCCCGAACCGTGTGGATCCTGGGACGCGGACTCTCTCGTCATCCCACCCCTTCTGCACGTGACCGGGTCCCCTGGGTCATCCTCCGTGGCTCGGGACAGTCCTTGCCACAGTCATCACCAGACATACTTGGGGTGGCATTAACTCGCAGATGGCCCGGCATCCTTAGACACGGTGGCAACCTTCCCGAGCTGCAGGGGGTCACCCCAAGTTCAGGAGTCCCCTCCGATGCCTCGTGCTGGCTTTCCTCCCCATGCACACCCCGGGTGCCGCACAAACAGTCCGTGTGTAAATGAACCTAAGAGCTGTCTTTCCGTTCCGGAAGAGCGCGCGTTTTCCGCCCGCTCTGCAGAGGCCGGCCCTGGCGTGGGATGGGCCGCGGCCGGCTTGTGGTGCCACGGTCCCTCCAAGAGGCCGGGGGCCCGGGCCCTGTGCTCTCCTCATCCGCTCCCGTTCTTTTGTCGGCACAGAAGCCCCGTGCAGGCGCGTGCGCACACCCGCACCCCGGTCTCCGGCCCCCGCCGCCTCCCCGGAGCCCTCGGAAACAGCCCAGCAGGCGGGTGCCCTCCTCCCCGGGGAGGCGGGAGACTGTTTGGTTTGTGACCTCATCAAAGGGAGAGGCAGAACACACAGGCAGCGGAGGGCCGGCCCCGCCGGTCACAGTGACTGGGCCGGGGGCATCCTGTACCCTCTGGTCCGCAGCCCAGGAGCGAGGGCCTTTCCTCCCTCAAAGGTCAATGCCTCGGAGTCGGGGGCCGGAGCATGTGGCAGAGGCTTCCCACGCGCCCTGCCACTCGCCGGGCCGCCCCGGCGGAGACGTTGCCTGAGCCGGCCTCCGAAGCCCCATTTGCGTTCCCCCCTTCTCGATGGACTTGCCCGAACGCACATAGAGCCTGATGTCATTCCGTAGCCCGTGCCCCACAGCCCGGCCCGTCCCCCTGTGCTCCGAGATGCACGTCCTGCTGACGCTGAACGACCGCGGCTGCTGGGTGCTGTGCAGCTCGGTCATGGGTGTGCTCTCTTCCTGCTCTCACGTCCCCTGTGCCCCGCCAGCCCCCACAGGTGCCAAGAGGACCCTCGCCGCCAGCAGCGGCCAGCCTCCCAATGGCCCCGAACCGGGCGGCCAGCCCCTGAAGGCGCGCACGCTGTCCGGCATGGCGTCCAAGACCACCGCCACCGTCACCCCCAAGCGTGTTGCCCACAGCCCGTCTTTACAGGTGAGCGCCCGCCCCCCCGGGTCCCCTGCCGCGGGAACCTGGGCGCCTGGCTTGCCGACGCCCCTGTGCCGCGTGGGTGCTCCTCCCCTTCCGGCTCCCTCTGCTGCCTTTGCTAACCGACTCCCCTCGCCCAGGGCGGCTTCAGTTCATAGACACTGAGCAGCGGGCACGCTGCCATGTTACCCCCCCCCCCCCCCCCACCACGCCTGCCCTCAGTTTCCCCTTTGGCCAACCCTGCCGTGGCTGTGCTGGCCTCAGTGAGCCAGGGATGAGCTCTCTCAGGCCCCGAAGCCCAGAGTTCCCAGCAGGGTCCACCCTGCGTGTGCGGTGTCCCGTGGGTTCTGCGATACACGTCAGGGGACCAGGCACGGTACAGGCCGTCTCTGATGGGTCTGTCTTCTCTAGAGTTTAAAGAAGCCCATTATCCCAAAAGAGTTTGGGGGCAAAGTCCCCACGGTCATCCGCCAACGGTATCTCAACCTGTTTATTGAGGAGTGTCTCAAATTCTGCTCTTCAAACCAGGAAGCCGTAGAGAAGGTGCGTGACCCTGGGAGGTGGCCGCGGGCCGGCTGGGGGGACAGCGGGCTGGGGTGTGTGTAGGGGTGGCCAGGTCCTAGGCCGAGGGGCCGGGACCTTCCACTCCCCCGAGCACAGGGCCACAGGGCTGTGGTGTGTGTCCTCAGGCGCTGAACGAGGAGAAGGTGGCCTACGACCGCAGCCCCAGCAAGAACATCTATCTGAACGTAGCTGTGAACACCCTCAAGAAGCTCCGGGGCCTGGTCCCCAGCCCCACACCTGGTCTCAACAGTAAATCGGGGCGGGGCGGCCAGGGGGTCACATCTGCGAGATCCGGGTCTGTGCCTCTAGCAGAGGGCCACGGGCTCCCCCGACGTGCTGGGGCTGCTCCCCACCCGGGCTGTGGGAGCGGTGGGGCGGGGACCCCAGCCGCCAGCTCTCTGCCGCTCCCGGGGCTGGGGGGGCAGACGGGGACGAAAGCCTGCGGGGAACGTTGGTGGCGGGTGCAGGCTGCCGCTTGTCGGGCCTCTGTCGGAGATGGCTTGGTGCCGTGCCCTCAGAGCGGCCTCTTCTCGCTGTTGACCACGCTCCTTAGAGAGCCGGGTCTCTCGAGCCGAAGGCCACCAGCTAATGGGGCGCCCTCTTCAGAGGCGGAGCTCGGTGGGGCCCGCTCTGTGCGTTAAGCTCGGGGTGGGGACGGGGAGGACGTTTCAGGACTGCCTCTCGCGGGCACGCTGCCGTGTCCGTCTGCAGGCCTCCCGGCTCTCCTGCTCTTGCCTTGGCCCTGGCCCCTCCACCCCCTACAGCTCCCCCTGGGCAGGTTCCAGGGGCCCCGGGAGGCCCGGGACTTCCAGGCCACCTGCAGCCCGTCCCAGAAGAGTTGAGGTCACAGGAGGTCAGGCCTCTCCTGACCAGCGAGGAGCAGGCCAGGGGACAGGGCAGTACGGAGGGGGAGGGTGCACTTGGGAGGGACGAAGGAGACTGAGTGTAGTTTTTACCCCTCCCCCTTCCAGAAACCAGCGGCCGGAGGGTTGTGTCCCACGAGATGGTGCTGGGGGGCAAGTTGGCCACCAAAACCAGCTTCTCACTCAGCCGCCCGAGCAGCCCCCGGGTGGAGGATCTGAAAGGTGACCTGCCTACCCCTCCACCCCCCCTCTCCCCCCGGGCCACCTGGGGGCCCAGCAGTGGCTGCCGTGGCCGAGCTCCTGTCCCCCCCGCCACGGCTGTCCTGGCCTCCCTGTGGGCTGACCACCTATGCCCGCTGTCCCCAGGGGCCGCCCTGTATGGCCGCCTCAAGGAATACCTGCTCACCGAGGACCAGCTCAAGGAGAACGGCTACCCCTTCCCTCACCCCGAGCGGCCGGGGGGCGCTGTCATCTTCACGGCCGAGGACAAGAAGCCCAAGGACTGTGAGTGGCCTTCAGCACCACCTGTGCTCGAGGAGGGGTAGGGAGATGGTGGCTCCGGGAGGGCTGCGTGGGGACAGGGCGCGGCAGGGCCTGATGCTTCCCCTCCCGCCCCGTAGCCGCCTGTAGAATCTGCTGCCGCTGTGGCACTGAGTACCTCGTGTCCTCATCCGGCCGCTGTGTGCGCGAAGAGGAGTGTTACTACCACTGGGGGCGGCTCCGCCGGAACCGAGGTGAGCCCCCCCCCCCCCCCCGCCCCGCCCCAGCACAGCGGGTGTCGGGGCTGTGCCTGGGGTACGGGGGGGAGGCTCGGCCCTGACCGCTGCCACCTCCCTTCCAGTGGCTGGCGGCTGGGAGACTCAGTACACGTGCTGCTCGGCTGCCATCGGCTCTGCCGGCTGTCAGGTCGCCAAGGTAGGTCTTCTGGGCCCGCCGATACTCCCTCATCTCGGGAAGGGCCCCCAGCCTGCCTGGAAATGAGGTGCAACCCGGGCCGGCCCCCTGATCCCCCGTTTCTGTCCTTCGATCGGAGAAAGCCCGGCACCAGCCTGGCCCCTCGAGCCTGCCGCCCTCACCCACCCTCCCCTCCCCTCCCCTCCCCTCAGCAACACGTGCAGGACGGCCGGAAGGAGAACCTGGAAGGCTTTGTGAAAACTTTTGATAAAGAGCTTTCGGAAGATGCTCACCCGGGCGTTTATGCCCTTGACTGTGAAATGGTGAGCTGGCTGCCGTGGGTGTTCTGTTCGGTGGTCGTCCCGCTGCTGCGCCCACAGCTTTGAGGTGGGGGCGGGGGTGGGGGGTCTTAGGATAGAGAGCAGGTAGAGGGAGGAGCCGGGAGCAGAAGGGGGATCCTGCCAACGCCCCCCCCCCCCCCCCCGCCCTACCTGCGCCGTGTGCCGGGCTGCGTCCGTGGTGCCTCCTCGAGGCCTTGCCGGCAGCTTCTGAGAGAGGGCTCCCCCACCGCCAACCCCCCCCCACCTCCAGCCAAGTAGACGCTCTGACCTCACTCTTCAGCCCACGCTGCGTGCCGTATGACACGGCCCTTGCTGGGTACTGGAATGCCGGCCAGAGGGCTCGGGGACCAGCGGCCTCGTCCTGAGAGCGCTGGGTGCGGGGCGGGGCGCACGGTCACGGGAGCCCTCTCGGCCCCGCAGTCCTACACCACGTATGGCCTGGAGCTGACGCGCGTCACGGTGGTGGACACAGACATGCGGGTGGTCTACGACACCTTTGTCAAGCCGGACAACGAGATCGTCGACTACAACACCAGGTGTGGCCGCGCCCCCCCCCCCCCAGCCCCCCCCAGGAGCGGGCACCCCGCCTCCCTCCCTGGCTACCTTCAGGCTCCCCGCTCCGCCCACGCCAGGTTTTCAGGGGTCACTGAGGCTGACCTTGTGGACACGAGCATCTCGCTCCGGGATGTCCAGGCCGTCCTGCTGAGCATGTTCAGCGCCGACACCGTCCTCATCGGACACAGCCTAGAGAGCGACCTGCTGGCCTTGAAGGTACTGCCCGCTCCCGGGGGTCCTGGGCCTGGTGCCCTCCGTGGGGGGCAGTGGGAGCTGTGGGGGCGGGTCTGAGCCCCAGGCACCTTCCTACCCTGGCCCTCCCGGGGCCCTGGACCCGTGGTCTCTGCCCGCCCGCCCACAGGTCATTCACCGCACCGTGGTGGACACGTCCGTGCTCTTCCCGCACCGCCTGGGCCTCCCCTACAAGCGCTCCCTGCGGAACCTCATGGCTGACTACCTCAGACGGATCATCCAGGACAACGGTGAGCGGCCGGCGGGGGGCGGGGGGGGGGGGTGGGCGGGAGCGGCGGCCGGGCCGGGGGCGCAGCCACTCTGACGCGTCCATCCGCCCCGCAGTGGACGGGCACAGCTCCAGCGAGGACGCCAGCGCCTGCATGCACCTGGTCATCTGGAAGATCCGAGAAGACGCCAAGACCAAGCGGTGACCGCCGCCTGCCCGCCTCTCCCGCCTCTCCCGCAGCCCCGGCCCGGCCTCTACCCCAGGCCTCTTCCAAAACAGTGCAATAAATCTCGAGAGCTAACCCTGTCCACGTCGCCGAGACATGGAAACAGAGAGAGCGGGACGAGCCGGCGGCACAAGAGCCCCAAGCCGAGACCACCTGGAGCCCTGACCCCCCCCCCCCCGACGTGGCCCCCTTGCGCCGCCCCCGCCTCTCCCCCCACCCCCCCCAACTCTGTCCTCCAGAGACTGCTGCTCATTCCCAGACGGGACCGGGACGGACCCCACCCGGCACCCAGAGGGCCCTGCGGAGTCCCTGGCAGCCAGGCCTCCCGCCCCTGCCCCTTCTCCTGCCGGGCAGGCTTTTCACGGGTGTGTTTGAGACAGGGGTTGTCTTTTTTTATTTTGTATTGTTATTTTTATTATTTGTAATTTAAACCTGGCGATTCGCACAGTTGTCTTTCCCCACCGGAAAAGGAAGACCCTGGTGCTGCCTTCCCCGTTGGGGGCGGGGGAGCGGGGGGGGGGGGAGAAGTCGGGGGGCCAGAAGCCGGCACCTTGGCAGCCACCAGGACGGAGAGTCCAGTCCGGCCCGGGCCGAGCGGGTGGAAACTGGCCTCCCCAAACCCACCTGGACTCCGTGACCTCTGGGAACGAAGCCAGCCCCCCCCCCCCGCCACCCCCCAGGGCCTCGCCTTTGGGACCCCTCCAGGGCCCACCAGCCTCTGGACCCTGTCTTCCTGCTGGAGCCCCGCCCTCCCCCCGAGGGGCTGTCTGTAAAGGCCTGCAGCCCCCCTAGGGCCCTGACCCCTGGTCCCCTGACCCGAGGCAGGAACAGAATAAATGTTTGTATGGATTTTAGATCTCCTGGCGTCTGGTGGTGTTCTTGGTGCCTGGTGAGGCTCCACACTCAGCTGCCCCCAGGGTCGGGTCTGCCCCTAATTGGGGAAGCAGAAATAGAACCTTGTTCGTCTTCCCGAAAACCATCTCCTGCGGTCCCCGGGCCCGTCACGCTTCTGGCCCCCTTGGGGCTCTGTGATGGTGGAGGTGGTGACCCAGTCCTGTGAGCGGAGCTGGCTTGGCTGGCCGTCTCGCTTATCCGTGGGGCGGGGAGCGAGGAGCCCTGGAGAGCCACCGTGCTGTGTCTGAGGAGCTAACGCGGATAGGGGAGGGTGGCCACCTGCCCGCTCCCCAAGTGCCGGCCCGCTGCTCCCGGGAGGTGCTTGTGTGCACGGGGCTCAGTGATGGACTCGGCCTGTCACTTGTGCCTCTTGCGGGTGTTGAGGTCTCCACGGTTAGTCCATTTAAGACGCAAAGTGTAGCCAGAGATGAGCCCGTGGAGGGGCAGGTGGGGGGCGCCCTATGTGTGGAGGCAGGAGGGCTTTTGGAGGAGGGCCCCTGCCACTCCCACTTTGGCTTCTGCTAAAGGCCAAGAGGGCAGGTCCCAGGCTGAGGACACGGCAGCCTCTACCCCCGAAGCACCCTGGGCCAGCGCTGCCGAGGACTGGGTGCCCTCCAGATCCTGAGGGGCCCTCACTGGGGAGTGGCGACTGAGTCGGGGCCCCGGCCACTGTTGTGTCCCCCTGAGGCTGTTCTGACCATTTGACTTTCTCCCACCTCTTCTGTAAACAAGTAACTTTCCAAATAAATGGTGCAGGGCCATTTCTGTTTCTGTGTGGTGTCGTTCCCTTTCCCCAGAGCATAACGAGCCCCCCAGGGAGACCCAGAGGAGGGGTGCAAACTTTCAGCTGGCCAGTGAGGCTCTTGGGGCTGCAGGGAGGGAATGGGGTCCCCTGGGTCCTTCTCATTAACCACTGGGTACGGGCTGGGTGTTTGTTGAATGAATGAATAAAAGGTTTACCAGTCCCCACCCCACCCCCCGCCCACCCTCAAAGGCCAAGGAGGGTGTGCAGACCAGGCTTCCTAGGAAGAGGGAGTGGGGAGGTTGCTGCTCTGACAGGGGTGGGGGGGGGGGTCACAGCCTGTGTGCTGTCCTCACCACCCCATCGCTCCCTCATCACCAACATTTGCTCATAGGTGATGCTATGAAGGGCCCCGGTGCCAGGTGGAGAGGGGAGGCTGGGCATGGAGTCCAGCGCAGGGCAGAGGGGGGAAGGTGGTGACAGTGTGAAAGTGCCCAGAACCAACTACCTTCCTAATTTCCATATTTCCCAGAGGATTTCTAAGAGTGAAAATATGAAAGCGTTCAATCATCTCTTGTGTCCGCCCAAGTTCGCCCCTCCCCCTGAGTCCCCACTGCTGGGGACCCTAGCTTCAGCAGCCCCCCCAACCTGGCTCAAGCCCTCCCCCCCCCCCCCAGCTCCCCCAGCCTCATGGCTGTCTCCCACCCCTATCACCTTCAGGAAGGCCCTCGGAGCCCTGGTCGCCCGCTGGGTGGGCTCACACCGGGCCAGAACTTCGTGGGCTTCCTCTAACGATCTCCTTTACCTCCCCCAGCCGAGCACCTAACACTGCACCTGAGCTTAGAAGGTGCTCATTAATGGGTGCCGGATGAAGGAGTGAAAACCCAGGACGAAGCTCAGACCTGTGATTACCTGTGCGTCCTTCCTGTGTCCCTAGCCCCACTCTGGTCCCGTCCAACCTCGGCCAGGGCCAATACACTCTAGGGAGGGTCTGCTTTACAAGGTTCCGCCCCTAAATTACGGGCCGATTAGTACCCAGGCCCGAATCGAGGCCCCCTATCCCGCCTTGCGGTGCAAGGTCCCGCCCACTGATCCTCCCCAGTCCCAGCATGCCCTTATCTTGACATCCCTCAGCTCCTTGCAAAGACCCAACCCTGGATCTGGGCCTGCCGCTCCCCACCCCCGCACCGCCGCCTGCCACCACTCCAGAGGCCCCCCCCGCCCCCCCGCCAAGGCTCCATCTCTGCCGGGTCCCCACCACCCCGGTCCTCTCCGTAAGTCTCCGCCCGCCTCGCCCCACCTTGACTTCTGTCTAGGTTCGCCCGGTGAAACCCCGCCTCACCTCCTGCCTGGGAGCTCTCTGCAAGACCCCACTAGCCCTGCCCCCGATCCCGCGGGCCCGCCCTGTTTCTCAGGACCCCGCCCCCCGGCCCGCCTCGGGCCCGCCCAGCACGACAAAGCCCCGCCCCTAAACCCACCCGGTCCCGCCCCTCGGGCCCGCCCGGCACGGCAAAAGCCCCGCCCCTAAGGACCGCCCAGCGTGACAAGGCCCCGCCCCCGGGCCCGCCCCCGCGCCGCCCCAGCCCCGTCCCGCGCCCGCGCCGCCCGTTTCAGGCCGGTTGGCACCCGGCTAACAGCTCCGGCACGTCCGCCGCCCTGGCCGCCCGAGGACCACCCGCCCCGGCCCGCGCGGGTGAGCGGCGGCGCTCCCGCTGCTGTGCGTCCTCGGGTGCCCTCGCACCCTCTCTGGACTGCGCCAGGCCCGAGGGCGTGAGGTCGCGGCGGCCGCGGCGGGGCGTCCCTGGAGGTTCTCGCGGAGCGGAGCCCAGTGGGGGTGCCGGAGCGCCCGGGGTCCTGTGGAGGCCCCGGCGTCTGGGCCGCCGCCGCTGCGGGATGCTCGAGGCTTCCGGTGAGCTGAGGGTGGGAAGGAAGGGGAAGCCAGCCCTGGTGGGGGGCGTCTTCCTGTCCCCCCCCCCCCCATAAACGTGGGGTGGATTCTGTCCACCTCAGCTTTCCTCCGACCCCGTCTGCCCTCCGCTGGGTCTCCCGGGCTCTGGGTCCCACTGGCTAAGCCTCGCTCGCCCTGAGCCTCGCTTTTCCCCATCCGGTGAATGGGCACTGGCCCGGCTCAGGCTCCCGGGAGCAGCAGAACTGGTTCTGAGCCAGGTCCTCCCACTCGGGGCCTGGGGACACGGTTGGCTCAGATGCCAGCCGTCTTTGCCCTGAGAGGTTCTGAGTTCAGCAGGCGGCCCAGACAGGGAGAGACGCAGAGGAGGGAGGGGGAGCAGGACTGGGATGGGGGACGCCCCAGGTAGAGGGGGAGCCCAGAGGAGGCGCCTGAAGAAGCGTGGACGGTCTGAGAAGTACGAGCTGAGACCAGAACGGTGAGGACGCACTGACCGCGCATGCGGGGAAAGCCCCTCCAGGGGGACAGCCAGCCCAGTGCCCGGAGGCGGGGGGCTGCTGAGTGCTGGTGGCTGCTGTGGGTCCCCTGGGCAGACTCCGATTCCCGGCGTCTAAGGGCAAGGGCCAAGCATGAACTAGAGGGTGGGAAGGTTCCAGGCTCCGTGGGAGGTCTGGGGTCGCCTGCATCTCCTCCGTCAGGGTTAGCTGCCCCGAGACCATGCTCAGACCTCTCTGGGTAGCTTGGCCCTCGTGTCCGTGAGATCTAACATATAGCCCTGGGGCCCCACTTAGTCACTCAGCAAACACTGGTGGAGCACCTCAGAGGGCTGGGTGTGCCGGGCGGGGATTGGGGCAGGAGGGGCGGCAGGAAGACCCCGGAGGACGTGGGTGAGGGCCTCCCAGGAGAGCTGATGGGGGCTGGCGGGGAGCAGCGGCCCGAGGTAGAACCCCTCACCCCAGCGATGGGCCGTAACACGGGAAGACGAGGCGACCTTGGGTGCGAGGCTGTCGCAGGTTTGGGGGGCAGCCTGGGCCCCGCCAGGCCTGAGGACGGCCAGAGAAGGACACGTCCGGCGGCTGGAACGTCAGAGCCCTGGGACGGGGCAGAGAAGCGGGCACCGTCCGGGCTGCTGGTGCGACCTGGGGCCCTCTCCCCGCAGCCCCACCAGCATGGGCAGTCTCGCCTACCGAGAGGACCTCGGGGAGGAGAAGAACTCCGGTGCGTGTCCTGGGTCCTGGCGAGGGGGCCGAGGGCCATCACGAAGTGCAGTGGCTGAGGGGGGGACCGAGGAGGCCCAGTGTGGGTGCTCGCCGGCTGACGGCCCCAAAGCCGATGACCGAATGCTAGACTCAGGATTCGGGGCCTGCAGCCTTGGACACCTTGGAGCCCGGTGCTGGGCCCCAGTTTAGCGCTCTGAGGAAGGAGTGGGTGTGAAGGGGTCTCCCAGAGCCTGTTCTCCTCTTGGCCCAGGGACTGGCGCAGGGCGGCGGGACGAGGGGCGCTCCCCCTGAGTTTACTGTGCGCGGGGGGCCGCGGGCCGTCCTGTTTGTTTACCAGCTCCCTGTCCGTGAGCTGAGTGTCCCCAGGGCTGGGTCCCCCCGGGGCCCCTCGGCCCTCCTCTGGGGTGTCGTTAGCCTGTGTTTGCTGCCCTGCGTGATGCCCCGCTCTCTCTGGCTTCAGCGTTCACCTGGGAGCTGGAAGCCAACAGCAGGGACTACAACAGCCAGTTCAAGGAGAAGTCTTTCCTGTGCTGGCAGAGGAGGAAGCATAAGGTGGGCGCCCGGGTCTCTGCCCCCCTCCCCCGCAGCACCCTCCCCGAACTTCAGTCCCCAGGACTGTAGCACCCCCAGCTGGGTGCTGGCGCCCCTCCCCCCTTATCCCACCCCAGTTTGGGTTAAGTTATATTAATATGAAACCTCTAAAGTGTAATATGTTCACGGGGCCCCACCTAAAACCTCTTGCGTGCGCCACGCTTTGGGAAACGCTGAGCTCACGGCTCTGCTCCCCGAGTCTTTGCGCCCAGGACGGGCTCAGTCAACGCTGGCTTAAGGCTTTGCCTCCCTTGGGCGCTCAGTAAAGTCTGGCTCAAGACCTTGCATTCAGTAGATGCTCAATCAATGCTGGTAGCGGCCAGAAGGCGGGGCAGGCGGGCGAGGGGCCTCCCGGCCGGGCAGCAATCCCACGCTGGCTGTCGTTCCAGAGCAATGTCATCCACACGGCCAAGTACAACGTCTTCTCCTTCTTGCCCCTGAACCTGTATGAGCAGTTCCACCGCGTGTCGAACCTCTACTTCCTTTTTATCATCATTCTCCAGGTGTGGAGGGGTCAGCCGCCTGCCCACATTGCCTCCTCCAGGGAGCCCTCCCTGACTACCCTTTGCCCCACGGCTCTGTAGACCCAGGGCAGTTTCACTGTGCATTTGTCTGTGTGGTTTGTGGAGCAAGGTCTGTCCCCCCACGCTCATTGCTGGGTCCCCACTGCATAGCCCACGGCCTGGCACAGAGGAGTCCTCGATGCATGAGGAATTATGGGAGGTGCGTGCGTGGCTCCTTCAGGTCAAGGAGGGCACGCCCCCCCCCCCCGCCCCCGTCAGGATGGACAGCTTCAGACATACCGCCTTTGGCCCCAGCCCTTTGAGCTAAACCCAGAGGGCAAGGAGGAATCAGGGGTCAAAGCGCGTTCTCAGGACCTGTGGGGGCCCTTCCCACTGCCTGGGCCGTCTGGGTGGGGCACGAGGGGGGCCGGCATCCAGCCTGGACATCTTCCTCTCTCGGTGGGTGGGCAGTTTCCAGGGAACCCTGACCCAGCGTCTCATTCTGTTCCGAGTAAAGATCCAGTAAACGTTTATTGAGCACCTACTGTGTGCTGGGCACTGGGGACCCAGCAGTGGCCCTGACGCGTGTTTTCAGGTGCCTCGGGCAGGCAGGGGTGACATCAAACCATGTGGTAGGGACCAGTGATGGGGACCGGGGCCAGAGGGACAGGAGGGTGGTTGTCCCAAGGTCTGGGGGGAGAGGGGCCTGGCCCTGGGCTGGGGTGGTCAGCAGGTGGACACGGGATGCCAGGCTGTAAGGCTGGGTGTGCCGGGTGGGAGGGCAGCGGGAGGCGGGCAGGGTGGTGCCTGGGGGGGCGGCCGGCATGACCCGCCCTCCACGTCAGGGCCTCCCCGAGATCTCCACGCTGCCCTGGTTCACTCTTTTTGTCCCGCTCATCTGCCTCCTCGTCATCCGGGCCACCCGAGATCTGGTGGACGACATCGTAAGTGGCCGGGGTGCCTGGCGAGTGGAGGGGGCCGGCTGGGTCCTCAGAGCCCTGGGTGTGGGGGGTGCTGGGCTGTGTGGTAGGTCGCATGAGAGACCGCCAGGGGCGTGGTGTGGGCAGGCAGAATCTGCCTTCCTGCCCAGCAGCCCTTCCCCCCCGGGGTGGCGTGGGGGCCCGGCTGGGGGCAGGGCCGTCCCTCTGACCCGCTCCCCTGTCAGCCCAGGGGCGACACAGAAGCGACAGAATCATCAACAACAGGCCTTGCCAGACCCTGGTGGGGAAGAGGTGAGGCCTCGTGGCCCCGCGTACGTGTGGGGTCCGTCCCGGGGCAAGAGGCCCCCAGCACGGCTTGCCGGGATCGGGGACAGGCCAGGGAGGAGTGCCTCGCAGAGGGCCCGGAACCTTCTGTGTTCCTGGACATCCTGGCTGAGCCTGACAGCGGCCCAGCCGGCACTGCTTAAGCGCCTGCTGTCTACCAAAGCCGGAACAGGCCCTGTGATGGGGGTTCAGCTGAAGACGGGGGCGGGGAAGATCTGAAAGGGCCTGGGACCCGGGGCTGGGGGGCCAGGAAGGCCGGACCTCCAGGAGGACCGGGGGCGGGCGGCCAGGACCTGCAGACTGGAAGCCCCGCTCTCCCAGCTGGGGTGGCCAAGGCTGGGGCTGGGAGGGACCCCCCTCACTGCCACCCCCGCCCCTGCAGCTTCCTGTGGAGAAAGTGGGAGGACCTGTATGTGGGAGACGTGGTCTGCCTGCACAAAGACAACATCGTCCCGGTGAGCTGGTGGCCGACTGCAGGGGGGGGCGGGCTGCCTCCTGCTTGCCTTCCTCCTGTGTCCCCCCTGAGCAATGCTGTTGCCCCCACCCCTCCCAACCCCAGGCCGACTTACTCCTGCTGGCCAGCACCGAGCCCAGCAGTTTGTGCTACGTGGAAACTGCAGACATCGATGGGTGAGCCGTGGGCCATCACTAGGGGTCTGGGGCTCTGGATGCAAGAACTTCCCCAGTGGCCGAAGAGTTAGGTCATTCGCCCCGGGAACGGTGGCGGGGTGCCTGCGAGCCAGCTGGGCCAAAAGGTTAGGCCAGAGCAAGGGACCTACGTTTGTGCCGACATTTCTGGAGGCCCTCGTGTGCGCCAGCCTGAGCGTGAGAAGGCCTAGGGCGTGGCCTCAGCCCTGTGGCAAAAACGCTGTGCGTCCTTGGGCGAGGCCCTCTCCCTCTCTGGGCCTCGGCGTTCTGGTCGGCAGCCGGCACACCGTCGGTGCTTAGCGAGAGTGTCTGAGGGACTCTGGGAAGGGCTGCGGGTGCCTTGCCCTGGTACCGTCCATCCATCCCTTCACCTGCTCCCCGTCTCATCACCAGGGAGACCAACCTGAAGTTCAGGCAGGCCCCGCCGGTCACCCACCACGAGCTGACCAGTATAAGGAAGATGGCATCCTTCCAAGGTGAGAGGCAGCAAGCAGGGAACAGCAGACACCCCTGCCCCGTGTGGGCCTGCCCCTCTGGGCAGCGGGTGCAAAACTTCCCCACCTCGCTGGGTTTGGGGGCGTGGCAATGGGGTGTCTAGGGGGTGTTGGGTGTCGGGATTCATGTTTCACGGCCCCTCAATCAACGTGACTTTTGGGACATTCTCTGTATTGTTACGATACACAGGGCAGCATCTTATCAGGCTTTACAGTTTATTTATGAAACACGACCGCTTCGAGTCAAACAGTCTTGGTGGTTTAATTGAAAAGGCGGCCTGCGCACATTGGCTCGCGATTCGCCTGCACGGTGGCCCAGCAAGGGGATACTTTATTTTTTCCTGTCTTGTTGCAAAGGCAGGCTGCTCTGATTGGTTCGGGAGCCGAATCTCTGTCCTGAGCCACAGCCCCGTCGCTCCTGACATCCACGCACCGGCTGCATGTCTGATATCTGGGGAAAAGCCTCGCTCGTGGGGAGGGTGGCTGCACATGTCCCCACCGCTCCCTCTAGGCCCTGACTGAGCGGTGCTGGAAGGCATGGCCCCATTTTTCAGAGGAGGAGACTGGGGTCACAGAGGTGGCAGGAGGTGTGGGCTTGCTCCCTGCCAGGGTCCCGGTCCACACCCCATGGCCATTTTAACCCTGCGCTGGTCCAGCCTTTCATCCTGCCTTGATTTGCTCGAACACGAGCGGGACTGCTGGTGGGAAGGACCTCTCCCACCACCTTCTGGAAAACGACAGTGCCTGCATTTGTCCCCTGTGGCTTCAGGGAGTCGGATGTTGGCGTCCCTTCCTTCTTTCCCTCCTTACACATTTATTGAGCACCTGCTGGGGGCCTCAGCGTCACCAAGACCAGGCTGGCACCTACCCCCACAGAGCTCAGGTTGATGATGTCATCCCAGGGTTGTAACCATGGGGAAGGGGGCTCAGGGAGGGAGGGCTTCTCTGAGGAGGTTGAGTCCGGGGGGCCGGGGGCCGCGCACCCAAGACCCCTGCGGCTGGAAGGGGCCGGCTCTGGAGCAGGAGGAGGCTGCCTGGGGGTGGTGCAGGGGTGAGCGGGGCCGGAGTGGGGCAAGGCGGGCCCCGTGCGGGTGGCTGGGGCCGGAGGGGGACAGCGGTGTCCCCCCCGCCCCAACTCAGAAAGGGCAGGCCGAGCCCCCCCCCCCAACAAGCCTGTGGCTACCTGACCTCCCCCCCACGTGGCCCCCAGGCAAGGTGGTGTGTGAGGAACCCAACAGCAGGTTGCACCACTTTGTGGGGTGCCTGGAGTGGAACGGCAGGAAGCACCCCCTGGACATCGGCAACGTGCTCCTGCGCGGCTGCAAGGTCCGGAACACGGACACCTGCTACGGGCTGGTCATCTACGCCGGTGCGGCCCGGGGCGGCCCGGGGCGGGGCGGGGGGGGGTGCAGGCCAGGAGGACGGGTGGGCGACAAGCAGACGCAAACCCCACAGGTTTCGACACCAAGATCATGAGGAACTGTGGCAAGATCCATCTGAAGAGAAGCAGGATAGACCGTCTGCTGAACAGGCTGGTGGCCCTGGTGAGGCGCCCGAGGCCCCCGCCGTCCTCTTCCGGGCCTCCGTTTCCCTCCTGTGCAAAAGCGCGTGCGTCCTGATCCTCAGACGGGTCTGTGGGCCGGAGGATCTCTTGTTAGGATGAGGGCCAAGTAGTGACGTCCTGGTGGCCCCAACTCTGACACCTTCCAGGCCCGCAGGAGATAGTAAGATGGCCTGCGCTCAACTTAGGCGGCTTGCGGGTTTTGCCCGATTAGTTCTCTTTTCTGAAGTTATTGTAATAATAATTGAAACAACAGCAGCTCAAGAGGCCGACAAAGAGCCTGCAAGTTCCCCTCCCTGGGTACGCACCCCCCCCCAGCGCCCCTGCCCTGGGGACCCACCCCCACAGCGCCCCTGCCCGGGGGACCCGGCCCGCCCACCCGTCCCCACTGAGTGCCCCTGTCGGTGAGTCCCCGGGGCGCCCCTGTGTCACCCGGGGTCACCCGCATGCCCACCACTTGCCTTCCAGATCTTTCTGTCCCTGGTGCTGATCTCCGTGGCCTTGAGCTTGGGCTTCTGGTCCAAGGTGAAGGAGTTCAAGGCCAAGCACCACTACGTGTCCCCGAGGCACGTGCAGAGCGTGGCCGCCGAGACCTTCCTCACCTTCTGGGGCTTCTTCATCCTGCTCAGCGTCATGGTGCCCATGGCCATGTTCATCATGTGAGGCCCTGGCCGGCTACCCCCCCCCCCCCCCCGCCCCCGCCCCGCCCCTTCCTGCCCCCGCCCCTTCCTGCCCTCCCCTCAGGAGCGGGGGCGGAGGTGTGACCCGGAGTGTGTCGCAGGGTCGAGTTCATCTACCTGGGCAACAGCATGTTCATCAACTGGGACGTACACATGTACTACGCGCCACAGGACGTGCCCGCCAAGGCCCGCAGCACCAGCCTCAACGACCAGCTGGGCCAGGTGGGGTACGTGTTCTCGGACAAGACGGGCACGCTCACGCAGAACGTCATGACCTTCAAGAAGTGCTGCATCGCCGGCATCGTCTACGGTGGGTCCCACCCCGCGGGTCCCGGGGACGCCGGCCCCACGCCCTGTGCTTCCGGGCCACGGAACTGTGGCCGCGCGGCATCGTCCCACGTTGCCCACAGAGCGATACTGTGGGCCTCTCGGCTCACCCGGCCCCGGTCGAGACTCGGGTCGGCCGTTGCCCCGCGACGGCAGCCTGCGTGTGGACGCGGGCCGTGGGGTGTCAGCGTCTACACGTGTCACGGAATAGGATTCTTTCGGTTTTCACAGACAGACCTCTCCTTGGGGACGCTGAATGTGCAATTTCTTTATTTTATTTTTTTAAGTTTATGTATTTTTGCGAGGCAGGGGAGGGAGAACAAGTGGGGTGGGGCTGCAGAGAGGGAGAGAGAGAGAGAGAGCGAGAGAGAGGGAGAATCCCAAGCAGGTTCAGCACTGTCAGCACAGAGCCCAACACGGGCCCGAACTCACGACCTGTGAGATCACAACCTGAGCCAAAATGGAGAGTCGGACGCTTACCCGACCGGGCCAGTCCTGAATTTGGAATTTCATTAACATTTTCACGTGGCACGAGATGATCGTCTTTCAATGTTTTCCCAGACATTTAGAAATCTGAGAAACTCCCTCTCTCTCTCTCTTTTAAATGTTTATTTAATTTTGAGAGAGAGAGAGAGAGAGAGAGTGAGCAGGGGAGGATGAGAGAGAGAGGGAGACACAGAATCGGAAGCAGGCTCCAGGCTCCGAGCCGTCAACACAGAGCCCGACGCGGGGCTCGAACTCATGAACCGTGAGATCATGACCTGAGCCGAAGTCGGACACTCAACCGACCGAGCCACCCAGACGCCCCTCTCTCTCTCTTTTTAAAAAATATGTATTTATTTTTAAGAGAGCGAAAGCAGAGGAGGGGTGGGACGAGGGGGACAGAAGATCTGAAGTGGGCCTCGCGCTGGCAGCACAGGGCCCGATGTGGGATTTGAACTCACAAACCACGGGATCGTGACCTGAACTGAGGGCAGGTGCTCGACCAACTGAGCCACCCAGGCGCCCCAGAAATGTGGAAACCATTCTTGGCTCGCAGACCACGCAAAAAGTGGTGGGGCAGGGTCCTCTTGGCCATCATAAAGTGGGGGACGTGGTTTTGGCCAGGACGTGACAGAGCACCCACCGGGGTAGTAACGGGAAGACGGAAATGGGCCCGTGCCCTCTGGTAAAGCCCACCCCACCCTCAGCCGGGGTCTCAGGGGCGATAGGGAGCAGCAGGGCCTGTGGCAAGCAGCATCGGCCCCAGGCCAGGTCTTCTGATGTTTCTAGAAAGGCTGTGGACCCGGTGTGTGTGTGGGTGTGTGTGTGTGTGTGTGTGTGTGTGTGTGTGTGTCATCACCCCAATCTTTCAACGTAGGCAGGCAGGTCCAAGTTGTGAAAAGACACCGTGAAGAGATCAAACAAAACGCCTGCATGAGGCTGGGCTCCACCCCGGCCGTGCTGCTGGGACCTCTGGAAGCCATGCCACTCTTTTCTCTCCTTCGTGCAGAAGGCAAAGCTGTGGCCAGGGGGGGTCCTTGGTTGTTGGGGTGTCGGGTCCAGAGGCCCAGGCCCACTTGTCTGGCCGTCTCCAGTGGCCGCGGGAAGCCTGCCGGGGGGGGTGGGTGCTGCGGGATCCCTGTGGGCGCCGCGGCTGAGGCCTGAAGCTGGGTCTTTCCCCAGGCCCCGACGACGAGGAGGAGGCCCCATGTAAGGTGAGCCTCGGCCGCCCTGCAGCACGGGATAGGGGGGGGGGTGAGCAGGGGCCCACCCAGAGCCGGCCTGTCCCCTCCCAACCCCTCAGGGGAACCCCTACCTCTGGAACAAATTTGCCGACGGGAAGTTCCCTTACCGGAACGCGGAGCTCCTTCGAGCCGTTCAGGGCCGCACGGACGAGGCGGTGCGGGAGTTCTGGCGTCTGCTGGCCATCTGTCACACTGTGATGGTCCAGGAGAAAGACCGTGAGTGCGCCCACCTCCTTTTCCCCGCCTGGGGCGGTGCTCCGGCCCTGGGGCTCCCGAGACGGTCCAGCCCACTCCCCAGGGCTCCCTTCCTTGGGCTTGGAGGGTGCTTAGGCCCTGTCCCAAGCCCCACCTCTTCTGGGCCTAGGGGTGTCCAGGCCCGAGGCTCGAGATCTGTTGCTGTGGGAAGCGGGGGGCCCTTCGGACCGGGGTCCACGCACCTACCTCCCTTTGCCGGGCTTAGAGCTTGTACCAGCCCGAGAGACCACCGTCCTGTCTGGTTTCCTCCTTTGCGCTCTGGAGACGGGTGGCGGTCCCGATGGAGGAAAGCTCTCGGGGGACACGCCCGCCCCAGCCGCGGTTCCCTCCCCCAGCAGACCAGCCGGTGTACCAGGCGGCATCCCCGGACGAGGAGGCGCTGGTCACGGCGGCCCGGAATTTTGGCTACGTGTTCGTGGCGCGCACGCAGGACAGCATCACGGTGATGGAGCTGGGGGACAAACGGGTGTATCAGGTCCTGGCCATGATGGACTTCAACAACATGCGGAAGCGCATGTCGGTGCTGGGTGAGTGCTCGCGCCCCGCGCGGGGGGGTGGGCGGGCAGGGGAGAGTGTGTGTGGGCAGCCTGGCCTCTCCCTCTGCAGTCCGAAACCCCGAGGGCGCCATCTACCTCTACACCAAAGGCGCCGACGTGGTCATCTTTGAGCGCTTGAGCAAGAAAGGCATGACAGAGTGGACCACGGAGGAGGCCTTGGCTGTGAGTCCCTGCTGGGGGCGGGGGGGGAGGCTGTTGGGGTAATGCAGGGGGTGAGGGGCAGGGAGAGGCGGGCAGAGGAGGAGAGTGTGCAGAGAAGTGGCAGGCACCCAGGCTGGCCACGTGCAGTTGTCCAGGTTGTGTGCGGTACGGACATCCCAAAGCCCAGGGATCAGGGGAAGGGTCAGGGGCTGTCGGGGTCCCGGGGAAGGGTCTGGCCGGGCTGTGCTGAGGGTCTTGAGGAACAGTTAGAAATGGCCATGCAAAGCCGAAGCAAAGGGAGGGGGTTCCCGACAAGAGGAAGGGCAGGTGCAGAGGTGTGGAGGCAGGACAGAGCTGGGTACGGGGTGGGGGTGGGGGGCTGAGCCAGAGCAGCCCCCCTGGGGGTGGGGGGCAAGGTTCGGGGACCCCAAGCAGGGAGCAGGGCCGGAAGAGTGTCAGGGAGGCAGAGTGGCGACGGGGTGGTGCCAGGGCCCCCCCCACCCGGCCCCCAGTCCTTTGCCGAGGAGACCCTGCGGACCCTGTGCCTGGCCTACAAGAGGGTGGACGAGGACACGTACGAGGAGTGGCGCCAGCGGCACCGGGAAGCCAGCCTGCGGCTGCAGAACCGGGCCCACGCCCTGCACCAGGTGTACGAGGAGATGGAGAGAGGCCTGCAGGTGGGCGGAGCGCGGAGGGGCCGGGCCGGGCGCCCCGCCTCTGCCAGGGCGCTGACCACCCCCCCCGGCCCCGCCCCCAGCTGCTGGGAGCCACAGCCATCGAGGACAGACTCCAGGACGGCGTCTGCGACACCATCCAGTGTCTCAAGCAGGGGAACATCAAAGTGTGGGTACTCACAGGGGATAAGCAAGGTGGGTCCCCGGGGCGCCGAGAGAAGGGGGATGGGTGGGAGAGCGCCCCTCACCTGCCCGGACAGGCCACCGCCCTCCTGTCCCATTTGTCCGGGCTGGGCGTTGCCCTCCGCGTCAAGCCGGGAAGGGAGGAACGGGCACGATTAATGCTGGGGTCCCCCCGACACCTCCATCGGGCGGGCTGGCCCTGTGCCGAGGCTTCCTGAGTGGCCGGGATGCCCCTGTGTGACAGGTGGGCGGAGCCGGGCTCAGAGGGCTGGGAGCAGGCGCTGGAGGTTACCCAGTGAGTGACTCGGGGGCAAAGTGGCGTGGGCCCGCCGGTCCCTTGGTCCTGGAGCCCCGAATCTCCTCCACTGCCCTCTGGGTTCTTTGTGGCCCCCGGGGCCGCATTAGGACTTACGTGGGCACCAGGCACATGCACACAAAATACTTAAAATGACGTCTTGCAGCTGCGTTGGGATCAAGACAAATATCCGAGCTGGATCACAGTCATTATCATTATGTTTTCTTCTGATTTTTAAAAGAAATTAAGTCATTTGTGTGGGTTCCAAGAAGGGCCCGTGGGGTCTAGGCATGCTATGCCCAATGACCTCTTGGCCCCGCGCCCCACCCTCCCTTCGTCCAGGAGCCCAGCCCCGGCCACGCACCAAAGCGGAGCCCCCTTTGCTCAGAGCGGCAGCCAAAAAACTCAGGGCTGGCTGCCATTGGCCGGCCTGAGTCACGGGCCCTCTTCTGAACCAATCCCCGTGGCCAGGGGGAGGGGCATGCTGATGCGGTTGTGGGGGCCCGGGTCCACGCAGCAGGGTGGGCGTGGCCCCCAGGGGCGCTGAGCTGGGCTGGTTTGCAGAGACGGCGGTGAACATCGGTTTTGCCTGCCAGCTGCTGTCGGAGAACATGCTCATTCTGGAGGAGAAGGAGATCACGTAAGAAGTCGGGGTGCGGGCGGGCGGGCGAGCCGGGGATGGGGAGGGGGCCGCACCCACGGCATACGAGCGGCCCCGGGGGGTCTGCGGAGTGCCCGAAGCCGCTGCCCGGTGGGGCTCCCGGAGGGGGGGGGGGGGACCCCGGCACAACGAGGCAGGGGCGTGGGGGGGGGGCGGGAGGCCGTGCCCTGCGGCTGCTGACCCGCCCCCCCCCCTCCCCCGCAGTCGGATCCTGGAGGCCTACTGGGGGAGCAACGACGGCCTGCTGGCCGGCCAGGGCCTCCTGCAGAGCCGCTTCCTGCAGCAGACCAAGGTGGCCATGGTCATCAACGGGGAGTTCCTGGTCAGTGTCCGCTCGGGGCCACGGCAGCGCCCCTGGTGTAGGGCAGGGGGCTGGGAGGCGCACCGGCCGCGGGAGCTGCTGGACGGGGCGAGGCGGAAGGGGCCGGAGCAGGGGAGGGGCGGGTCGCGGTCAAGTCCTGCCTGGCTTGGGCCCGCGGGGCCTTGCCCGGAGCGGAGGGGTGCAGGGTGACGCGCCCCCGCCGCGCCCCGCCCCCGCCGGCCAGGACCAGCTGCTGCTGTCCCGGCGCAAGGAGCCGCGGGCGCTGGTGCGCGACGAGGACGTGGACGTGGACGTGGAGGAGGCCTGGCAGGAGCGCGGCGAGCGGACGACGGACTTCCTGCGCGCCCAGAGGGTGTCCCTGATGTGGCGGACCCTCGGGATCCAGCTGAGGGGCACGGGGCTGGGGCCGCGGGTCAAGGACTCCGGCGCCCGCGACGGCCCCGAGGTGCGGCGCGAGCGGGCCTTCGTGGAGCTGGCCGCCCGTTGCCAAGCGGTCATCTGCTGCCGCGTGACGCCCAAGCAGAAGGCTCTGATCGTGGCGCTGGTCAAGAAATACCAGCGCGCGGTGACCCTGGCCATCGGGGACGGCGCCAACGACGTCAACATGATCAAGAGTGCGTGGCGGGGCGGCAGGGGGGCGGCGGCGGGGTGGGGGTGGTGGGGGTGGAGGAGAGCCCGGGCTGACCGGCCGCGCGCGCGCCCGCGCGCGCGTTCCCGCAGCCGCGGACGTCGGCGTGGGGCTGGCGGGCCCGGAGGGCATGCAGGCGGTTCAGAACAGCGACTACGCGCTGGCCCAGTTCTGCTTCCTGAAGCGCCTGCTGCTGGTGCACGGCCGCTGGTCCTACGTGCGGGTGTGCAAGTTCCTTCGCTACTTCGTGTACAAGACGCTGGCCAGCATGATGGCGCAGGTCTGGTTCGCCTTCTACAGCGGCTTCACCGCCCAGGTGCGCGGCCACGCGCGCCGGGCGAGGGAGGAGGGGTCCTGCCCCCGCTCTGTGCCCAAGGTCTCCGGGGATGCTTGGCGCGTTGGAGCTTTGAAGCCGGGGGTGGGGGTGGGGGTGGGGGCAGGTGCTCCAAAGTCGTTCCTTCGAGGGGAGAAGAGGAGGATTTGAGCCACTGAGGGGTTGGGGGGTGTGTGTGTGTGGGGGGGGGGCTGGGTCCCTGACCGCAAGACTCTGGAGCTTTGGAAGGGCAGTTTTCCCTGCGGGCCAGGAAGCTGTCTCAAAATAGACGGCCCGAGAGAGGGAAGGAGCTCCCTGTCCCCCAAACCCCAGCGTGTGAGAGGGAGCTTTACCGGGGGCGCCGTAGGTCAGTAGATACTGCTTGGCTGCCCCACTGTTTTGTTTACAGGTATTTCTTCGATGTTTCTGTAAGCTGGAATGTTCTTAATTTGCTTTTGGGATTGCTCCCACCAGCAGGTGTATGGAGACAAACTTTGCTGGTCTGTTGGTTGGTTCTAGCAGCTTCCTTGTGGATCCTTGGGGAGTTTCTGCATATAGGATTGTGTCCTCTGCAAAGAGAGAGTCTTACTTCTTGCTTTTCTTCCTTCCTTTTTCTTCCTTCCTTCCTTCCTTCCTTCCTTCCTTCCTTCCTTTCTTTTATAATTTTTTAAGGTTTATTTATTTTTGAGAGAGAGAGAGAGAGAGAGCGCGGGCAGGGGAGGAGCAGAGAGAGAGGGAGACACAGAATCCGAAGCAGGCTCCAGGCTCCGAGCTGTCAGCACAGAGCCCGACGCGGGGCTCGAACCCGCGAACCGTGGGATCGTGACCTGAGCCGAAGTCGGACGCTTAACCGACGGAGCCCCGCAGGCACCTCACTTCTCCCTTTTCTGTTCGAGTAACATTTATTTCCTCTTCTTAAGGAAATTGCTCTGGCTAGGACTTCCAGTCCAGTGTCGAACGCAGGCTTCCTCTTTGGCTCTGGATCTTCGTGGGGGCGGCGTTCAGTTTTTCCACATTTGTCCCTTCTCCTCTGTGCACTTTTTCAGTACCGACGCCTGTCCGTGTAGACTCGCGGATATTACTTTCTTGTATATTTTGTCGCGGGCATCGTCCCCGATTTGTCCTTTTGACGTGCACCTGGTCTTTTCCGACTACACCCCCTCTTTCTGGTGCTACCAGAACTGCCCCGCTCATTTTGTACTTTCCCTGCCCCGACCCTGCAATCAGCGGGTTCCATGAGGAGCCCTGGCTCTTGGTAGTTAGACGCCAAGATCTAAGTGCTTGGTGTGCTCATCGGTCCCGGGATGCTACAGGATTACTCTGTCAGTTGACAAGAGCCGGGAAGTGGACACATATTAACCTCGTAGAGAGGCACATCCGTCGCCATGTCTTGTCTGTATCTATCCCTCTGTCTTTGTGAATACTGGAAACGGAGTCCGCAGCAGTATGTTTGAGTCCAGTCCCACGGGACCGGGCTCAGCTTAGCCTTTTCCGCGGACCCGCTTTGTGATTCTTTTCTGCCCCAGTGACAACCTTGATTCTTGTAAAACGTTTGGTTGTTACTTAGGCGTTCACTTCCAGCACGCGCATGAAGCGGGTTTTGGAACTGAAGCCCTTATTCTGTCACCTGGATTGGATTTGTCATTAGGGGGGCTGCTTGTCCCTGAGGGCTCTTCCACACGGTGATCCCCCGAGACCGGGAACGGCCAGCAAACACATTCTCCAGCCGTTCCCCCCCCCCCCCCCCCGTAGTTCCGCATCGCAGCCATCCAGCTAAAACAAGGACTCAAAGGCGAAGTTTCGAAACAATCAGACTACGTTTTCCCCTCTGCCTTGTTCTCTTCCGGCCTTTATCAAGCCTCCTGTGACCCATCCCTGGCCTTAGCACCAACCTTCATCGTGCCTTGACTTCCCAGCTCACCTGGCATCCTCCCCAGGGGGTCCAGCCAGCTTGGGTGGGTCTCCTCGGGTAAAGACACGTTTCTGTTTCTGGCCATTTGGCTCCTGAAGGCTGACCACGTTCTCCCTCCCCCTCCCGTGCCAGCCTCTGTACGAAGGCTGGTTCCTGGCACTCTTCAACCTGCTGTTCAGCACACTCCCGGTCCTCTACATTGGTCTCTTCGAGCAGGTGAGCCAGTCAAGGCCTCGCTTCCTCCTCTCCGGTAGACGCCCCTGTCTCTGCCCTACGTTCCTCCCCCTGGGGGCCGGGAGCGGGGCTGGGGTCGTCCCCCACGCGCCACCGGGTCCCAAGAGCCTGCCCCTCCCCCCTGTGCCCCACCCCCAGGACGTGAGTGCCGAGCGGAGTCTGGAGCTGCCCCAGCTCTACATCGCAGGCCAGAAGGACGAGCTCTTTAACTACTGGGTCTTTCTCCAGGCCCTTGCCCATGGCACGGCCACCTCCCTGGTCAACTTCTTCGTGACCCTGTGGGTCAGCCACGACTCGGCCGGGCCCACCAGCTTCAGTGACTATCAGTCTTTCTCTGTGGTCGTGGCCCTGTCGAGCCTGCTGTCCATCACCATGGAGGTAGGCGGGGCCACCGGCCTGTCTCCCCCCCAGTGGGGCCTTGGACGTGAGCCACCGAGATGTCACTGCTCAGGTGACCCTGCCAAGGGCCTGCTGTTCGTGGGCCCTGGGGACTCAGCCCCCACCCGCCTCCATGAGCCCTGCCCTGAGCCTCCTGCCACCACCCTGGCTTGCTCTTCTCTCCCTGCTCAGGCCATACTCATCATCAAGTACTGGACGGTCCTGTCTGTGCTGGCCATATTCCTCAGCTTCTGCTTCTACGTGGTCGTCACTTGGGGCTGCCAGAGTTTCTGGCTCTTCCAAATCTCCCCTGAGAACTTCCCGTTCCTGTGTGAGCCCCCAGCAGGGGATGGGGTGGCGGGCCCTGGGGACGGGTGCATCCATGCCACAATGTCCGCTTCGTGCCTCTGTGAGCCTCTGTCTTCTCGGCTGTGTGTGTGTGGGGGGGGGGGGGGGTGTCCCGTGCAGGGGGAATCGGTGCCTTTTGGGAATCTGCACAAAGGTGTCCGGGGGTGGAGGGAGAGGGCGGAGAAGTGGGTGACGGGAGGAGGGGCCACCAAGCAGGCTCAGGGGAGGCTCCACCCCGGGCCGGGCTGTGACCCTGTCTTGTCCCCAGATGCTGACCGCAATGTGCTGTCCCACCCCTCCATCCTGCTGGTGATCCTGCTGAATGTGTCACTAAACACCCTGCCTACACTGGCCCTGCGTGTCATTTACCAAGCCCTCGAGAAGCCATGCCCCAAGGTGAGGGCTGGGGTCCCCATCGCACATTCCCGGGACCCCACCAGGCAGAGCCTGTGCCCGGAGCAGACACTCCCGGACATGCGGGGCTGGGGGTGCTGGGAATGGAGACCCAGGTGCGTGGCCAGTGCCCTCAGGGGGACCAAATGACAGGCCCCAGGCTCCCCAGGGAAAACCACCCCTTCCTAGGGTGGAGCTGGCCAGGAGCACGACGAGGCGCACTCCAGCATCACCGGACTCCTGCCCAGATGCCTGGGGCTTGGGGGTCGAGATGACAGAGAAACCAGGAAATGGCCTAGGGAAGAGAAGGGACTTAGAAACAACCCTGGGTCCATGTGTGGATGAAGTGTAAACACAACGTGTCCCTCCACACGCTGGAATCTTGTTCAGCCTGAGAAAGTTAGGACATCCTGCCACCATGTGGACGGACCCGGAGGACACCGTGCGCAGTGACAGGAGCCGGACACAGAAGGACACGTCCCGCGTGACCCCACGCACAGGGGGTCCCCAGAGGAGTCCCGTCCACAGGGACAGAGAGTGGATGGTGGGAGCCAGGGGCGGGGAGTCCGTGCTTCATGGGGACAGGGCCCCAGTCTGGGGAGACGGAAAGTTCTGGAGATGGATGGAGGGTGGGTGCACGACAGTGTGACTGTGCCTGACGCCTCTGAGCTGTGTGCTTGGAGACGGTTAAATCGGTACATCTCGTGTTACGTGCGTTCTGCTACCGTGCAAAAAGGCGTGCGTGGGAACTTAGGGGCTCACACGACCCTAAGAACCCAGAAGGGCAGGCTGCAGCCGGGATGGGCCCCAGAAGTGACTGGAATAGCGACCAAACATGGCCATAAACCTGCCGTCTTCTGCCACACAGGCGGGACACCTGGCTGTCCCCGGCTCACCTCGCCTGGCTTTGCCACCAGAGGGCACCCGAGGCACCTGGTGGCGGCTGGTCCAGAGTGGGGTGCCGGGGAAGGAATCTGATGGGTTGGCGCAAAGTCAGCCTGGGAGGGGACTCTAACCGGCTCTGCTCAGGGAGGGAAGGCCTGGTCGGTGGGTGGTGGCCAAGGAGGGGCTCTGACTGCCCCCACCGGCAGCAGGGACCTGAGGGCAGTGGGCACGGCGTGCGAGCCTGCTGACCGCCGCTTTCCTCTCGGCCGGGCAGGAGGTGGAGGAGGCCCCGAGCGAGGACATCACAGCGGTGGAACCTGCGCCCTACCTCCGCCGGGAGTCGCGCCGGCGGCGCTCCAGCTACGCCTTCTCCCACCGCGAGGGCTACGCGGAGCTCATCACGCAGGGCACGATTCTGCGCAGGGCGCCGGGGGTCGACAACGACATGCTGATGGGCCAGATAATCCCGTGCCACGAAGAGCTGTCCCCGAGCATCCAGGAGTCCCCCCGGTGCTCCAGGAAGATGTCGCTCCTGGGGAAGACGGGGCACCAGCACCGGGGCGAGGTGTCCTCGAGGGACGGGGGACGAGCAGCCCGCCGTCCTCAGATCCCCGGCTCCCCGCGGGAGCTGGCGGTCCGGGGCGTCCCAGGAGACGTTGCGGGGGGAGCGGGAGGAGTCACGGTGGTCGAGGGGGAGGGCGCCGGGGCCGTCGGGGTTCCCCCGCCCCCCCAGCAGCCCGCGGACGAGGGGGGCAAGGTGTCCCCCGTGGGGTGACTGCCCGTGCCCGGGGAGGGCGCAGTGGCGCCCGAGGCGGCGGGGCAGCCCCTCCCCGACCCCCGACCCCCGACCCCCGAAGAGCAGTGACCCGCCCCGCGTCGCACCCGCCCGCGGGCCTGCGCGGCCTTCCCCGGGGACTAGGCTCCACGTCCCTTTCTGTTGCTAATAAACCAGGGTCCACCTTCCCCAGGGCTGCGCCAGGCTCGTTCCTTCCTGCCCCTGTCACATCCGCGGTCCCGCGACCGGCTTTCCCGCTAAAACCCCGAACACCGACCTCTAGTGGCCCAGGCGGGATTTGCAGGAGGAGCCCCGCCGCCGCCCCGGGGCGGGGGTGGGGGGACGCCGCTCGGGGGGGGGGGGGGGGGGGGGGGGGGGGGGGGGGGGGGGGGGGGGGGGGGGGGGAGGGGGGCGGGGGGGGGCTTCCACGCCCTCGGGGTTGGGGGTGCTCCGTGGACCCGCGAGCGTCCGGCCCCAGGCAGCCTCGTCCCCAAGCAGGTGTCTTCCCCTCTGCTTCGGGGCGCGTCCCCACGGGGCGGCTGGGGGGGGGGGGGCGGCCCAAAGACAGACTTTCTCCCCTCCCCGCGCCCCACGCCTCCCCTCCCTGCCGCCGACACACACGTCCAGGTGAGTGAGTACAAAATAATTTATTGGAGAAAAACAAAACAACAAATCCAGCACAGCAGTGGTTAACAATGACGATGATTTTTTTTTTTTTTTTAACTTTTAAGCCTGTCACCTGAGGGTGGGAGGGACAGGGCTTCTGTTCCCTCTAGCATCTAGCATCTGGGAGGGGGGGGAACTTTGGATGACGTAGGTGGTGCCCCCCCCAAAGCCGCCCCAGTGTCCAGTCTTGATTAAACACTCAGGGCCAAGCGGCCTCTTGGTCCTCCCTCACCCCTGGCTGAAGAGAAGGCCCCCCCAAAACCAGCCCTCTGGGGGGGGGGAGGTTGTCTGCCAGGACCACAGTGGGGAGCCGGGACCGAGGGGCAGGTGTGGTTTACTCTGGGAAATGGCCCACGTTCCAGCCGGCGCTGGGCTGGGTAGGGGAGCCCTGGACTGTGTGTGCCGCACCCCTGCCCTCTGATCTGGGGCCTCGGGTCCTTGGGGTGAACCTCCCTTCACTACCCCAAGCCCCCTTCCCCGGCTGTCTTGGGAGGCGGGCTCTGCCCCCGTGTGAGCTCAGCCCAAGTGGAGTCACAGGCAGGGGTGCAGCCCCAGAGCCCGCTTTCCGCTTTCACGATTTTTGGGGGCCTCTCTGTTCTCTAGGGTCCCGACGTGGGCTGGGAGGGAGGGCTCCACAGATGTGCACCCCCCCCCCCATTTCAGGCCGGAGGGAAGGGGGCTGAGGAGGCTGAGGGTGTGGGAGGAGTCCGGCTGGGGGCCTGCCTGGGGGCAGCGGGTGTCTCCAGAGGGCCCTTCGGATATCAGAAGTTGGGGTACACCCCGGCCCCGCGCCCCCTGGGCGACAAGACTCGAATTGGCTGATTGTCTCTCTCCTGTGAACAAGACACTTGGGAATTCATGCTAGCGTGAAACCAGCCGGGCTGGGGGAGGGGGCAGCGACACCCTCCTGCGCCCGAGAACCAGGAGCAGGAGGCCCAGGACCCCACCCCACCCCCTCGGCTGGCACGGGCAGGTGGCATGTGGGCAGCGGGAGGTGGCGACGGGGGTCTGGGGGTCCGCTGCCTCCTCCACCTTCCCGTCCCCCTGAGGCCTCGTCCCCCTCCCGCCACTGGACACAGATCCTTAGAAAGGGGAAAACGAACACAGAGCAGCGCGAAGAAGCCCCGACCGAACCCGAACTCGGCACGAAACACAACCATGCGACACGGAATCTTGGGGCCCTGAGCGGCCCCCCCACCCCCCGCCCCACCCCGAGCACAGTAGGTCATGCATCAAATCAAATTCCACTGTCTTTTTTTTTTTTTTTCATTTTTCTTCCTTTTTTTTTTTTTTTTCTTAAAGTACATTTGAACACAGGACACATAGAATAATAAATACTCTTATAAGACATGACTCCAGAAAACGAGAAACAACACACCAGAGAGAAGAAAGGTGCACCTTCTCTCTTCCTGCCTTTCCTAAAGGACTCGTTTGAGTAAGAAATCTGTAAACGCCGGTCTGCGCTCTCCGCCTCCCGCGCTCGCTGCCTTGCCCTTGGCCTCTGACCGCCCGGCTCTCACTGCCCTGACATTCAATATGTCTCCCACGGAACTCTTCAAAGAAACGACATACCATCGTCTGCAAAATTATAATTTAACGGTATAAAGCTTCAAGTCACGTATTCCAAAAACTAGCTAAGGATTTTTTTTTTTTATCACATAAACTATACATTAAATATTTTGAGGTATTTCAGAGAAAATTGTCAAAGGCTCGAAGGAGCTGTGCTGGATACGTCATTCCCTGCGTGGAGAATGGTCTTTGGTGACAAAAGCTGGGCGTCAGGGGGAGGGTGGGGTGAGGGCCCGCTGGAGGGGGGGGCTACTACGGAGCTGGTGTGTGTGTGTGTGTGTGTGTGTGTGTGTGTGTTTGAAAGGGACCCTGGAATCTGGGGCTGCTTCTGTCACCCGGGGGCTCGTGGGACTTGACCCGATCTGACCACAGGTCACCGTAGTGAGAAAGTTCCACAATCAGAATGGTCCCGAGCCGGTTCCTAACTTTCCAACAGGGGACAAAACAGAGACCTCTGGCCTCTGATCCTTGCTTGAGCAAATGACTTGCCCAGCACAGAGTGTGGGAGAAGCCCTGTCCCCTGCCAGCAGGAGGTCTGTCCAGTGGGGCCCAGGTGATAGTGGGCACAGAAGGAAGGGGTCACGTCCACCCAGACTCCAGTGCCCAGCGCCACCACGGAAAGGACAGCGGTGTGCGTGTGTGCGTGCGTGCGTGCGTGTGCGCGTTTGGGGGGACGGTTGCTGAGCGGGGACAAGGACTCAGGATTCTGCCCCAACACCCAAAGGTTCTAGAAGCATCACTCGGATCAGTTGCTTCAAAAGCCGGGAGAATAGTGAGTCGATAAGGACAAGAGAACATTTCACACACATCTTTGGCTCCAGAAAAAGGCACTCATCGACCTCAGTATCCTCTCTCCCTCCTTCTTCTCTTCTCCCTGTCTCCCTCTCGCTCTCCCTCTCTCTCTCTGCCTCTGTCTCTCTCCATCTCCCTCTCTCTCTCTCCCTCTCTCTCCTTGTCTCACTCCCTCTCTCTCCTTGTCTCACTGCCTCTCTTTCTCTCCATCTCCCTCTCTCTCCTTGTCTCACTCCCTCTCTCTGTCTCTGTCTCTGTCTCTCTCTCTCTCTCTCTCATTGCTAGGGAGCGGGGCGCACCTGAGGGCACACCTGGTCCCAGGCGGGGCATTTCAGCGTCCAGCACAGGTCCTTGGGGGGAATCTTTGGTATCAGGCGTGATTTATCCAATCACAGACAAGAACGTTTTGAGTGAGGTAGCCTTTACCTGGGGGGGGGCATTTCACTAGAAATGTCTTTTGCATTCTCAAGGGGGGAGGGGGTGACTACCTCCCTGGGAGGCAGTGGACGCGCGCCGGGGTTTGGGGGGCGAGGTTCCTTCTAGCCTCCAGGTCTTGAACCGTGGGGAGTGGGGTTCTTGGGATCCAGCTGCCGGCCAGCCTTGGAGGTCACCTTGGAGGTCACCAGGAAGGGAAGAGAGACGAGCTGGGGGTGGGAGGGGGGGGGCTCATCTTCATTTCTGACCCTTCCTTCCCCCTTGTCTGTCATTTTTTTTTTCTTTTTGGCAAAAAAAGGAGCAGGCAGGACCCCACCTTCCTCAGCATCGGCTTCAGCTCCTTGGAGAGAGAGTCGCGAGCGCGGGCTCGCCCCCTGCCTCCCCTGCAGGCCCGGCGCCGCCCGGCGGGGATTCCGTGCGTGCGGGTGTCTCCTCCGTGGAATCGGTTTGGTTTGTTTTTTTTTTTTCCTGTTTCCCGGGGTCTGTCTCTCCCTGCGTGTCATCAAGGTGCCGAAAGGTAAAGTGAACTGGCGGGGGGTGGGGCGCCGGGGAGGGAGACGTCTGGAATGTACCCGCATGTTTGAGCTCGGCGGCCCCTCCGGGCTGGGACGGGGTGGGGGAGGGCGCCCGCCCATGGGCGCCGGCGGCCCCCGCTGCTGCGACCCCCTCCCCAGACGTTAAGGCAGGCGATTCTTGGCACAAGGAACCCCGGCCGCCGGGAGGGGGTGTGGGGCGAGCAGCGGGGTTCTCGGCTGGGGGGGCGGTTCTGCCGGCGGAGGGGGCTGGTCTCGGTGCGGGGGGGGGGGGGGCGGGGGGGCGGGGGGGGGGCGGGGAGGACCCAGCCCCACGGGCTTTTGGCGACTCGGGGAGGGGCGGGGTCCGGGGCGGGGTCGGTGGGAGGACGGCTGGGGGGGGGGGCTCCGCCGGGCCTCCCCGCGTGGGGGGCGGGGGCCGGGGAAAGAGGGGGGGCTTATTCTTCGAATTCCTTCTGTTCAATAC
Source organism: Panthera tigris (assembly GCF_018350195.1). Taxonomy (NCBI): domain Eukaryota; kingdom Metazoa; phylum Chordata; class Mammalia; order Carnivora; family Felidae; genus Panthera; species Panthera tigris. Next base: position 1,095,932 of record NC_056661.1, on the reverse strand, counting down.
CCGGTTTATTCTAGTATGTGCTTCTTGACCCGCTTTGGGGACGCCGCCGCGAGCCCTGGTTTTCCTCCGCGGCCCTCGGGGCGCTGGGGCGGGGGGGGGGGGGGGGGGGAGTGGGGGGGGCGCGGCGGGCTCCCTTGGGCCTGGAGGGGGCGGGGCGCAGGGCGGAGGGGCCCTTCTTGTGCACGGCGTCCCCCCCTCCCCGGGGCGGGGCACCCCTCCAGCGCCCCCCCCCGCCCTCCTCCCCCCGCCGGGGCTCAGGCCTTGGAGAAGGTGGCGGCGGCGCCGGCGGGGCCCGCGGGGGCGGCGCCCGGCTCCTCGGCCCAGCGGTTCATGCAGCGGCGCCGCGCGTTCATGAAGAAGTTGCTGACGGTGTTGAGCTCCAGGCCGAGCTGCTGCGAGATGGTGACCTGCATCTCCTTGGACGGCCGCTTGTTCTCCTTGAAGATGGCGATGAGCGTGCGCCGCTGCAGGTCGGTGAACACCAGCCGCTGCTTCTTGGGCTGCAGCGCGCGCTCCTTCTGCTGCTCCTGCTCCTTGCGTTTGCAGGCTGTGTTCGCGGGCCGGCGCGGCGGGGACAGACAGGGGACGCGGGTCAGCTCGGCTCGCAGGGGAGGGGGCCGCGCGGGCCTCGTCCCCGCCCCCCGCACCACGGCTCTGCCCCCCCCCCCCCGCGAGGGCTCGGACCCCTCACCCCCCAGGGCTCTGACACCCCCTCCTCCCCACCCCCCCACCCCCGCTCGGACCCCTCCCCCAAGGCTCTGACACCCCCTCCCCCCCCTCCCGCTCGGAGCCCCCCCCCCAGGGCTCGGTTCCCTACTCCCCAGGGCTCAGAACCCTCTCCCCCAGGGCTGGGACCCCTTCCCCCCATGGCTCGGACACCCCCCCCTCCCCAGGATCGGACCCCTCCCCCCCAGGGCTCTAACAACGCCCCCCCCCCCGCTCAGACCCCCCCCAGGGCTCCGTTCCCTACTCCCCAGGGCTCAGAACCCTCTCCCCCAGGGCTCGGACCCCTTCCCTCCATGGCTCGGACCTCCCCCCAGGATCGGACCCCTCCCCCCAGGGCTCGGGCCCCTCTCCCCCCCCCCCCCCCCCCCCCCGCTCGGACCCCTCCCCCCCAGGGCTCTAACAACGCCCCCCCCCCCCCCCGCTCAGACCCCCCCCAGGGCTCCGTTCCCTACTCCCCAGGGCTCGGACCCCTCTCCCCCCAGGGCTTGGACCCCCTCCCCTGGGGCTCGGACCCCCCCCCCCAGATCTCAGAACCCCCCCAAGAGCATGGACAGTGCGGAAGCCCCCAGGGCTCCTACCCCCAACCCCCACCCTGAGAGCCCGGACAGTAGGGAAGCCCCCAGAGCATGGACATCCCCCCACCCCCAGAGCAGGGACAGTGGGGAAAAGACCTGAAAAGGCCACAGGTGAGCTGTGGCGGTTGGAAGAAGCTGTTAATGACTAGGTCCTCGGGTGTGTCCCGATCTCCCGGGACCTCCCTGGCATGCTGGGGCAACCCGGGTCTCAGAAGGGAGGGTCTGTGCCTCCCTCCCAGGGCGGTCCTCTCAGGCCGGGTCAGCTGAGGGACCCTGTGGCAGGCTGACGTTGACGTAGCCCTGACTCTGATACCTAAGCACCCCCTCCCCCAAGAGTCGCCGAGGCCCAGACTCCGCCTCCCTGAAGTGCCCTCGGGATCCTCTGGAACCGGGAGGACCTAAGGGGGCTATGCAGGTCGGACACCCCTGCTCGGAGCAGGGAGAAGGCTGCAGGAGGCCACCCCGGGCCCCGTGGCTGCTGGAGCAGGACCCAAAGCCCGAGCTCCAAAGTGGGCCCCTCCCGTCAATGCGGTGGGGCCAGTGGGCGGAAGCGAAGAGGGGGCCGCCAGCGTGGGCTCCCCTCCCTCCAGGGGCTGCAGCTCAGAATCTCAGTTTCTCTCTGCCATGTACCCCTCGGGGCTGCAGGAGGTGGAGGGCCCGCCGTTCCTGCCTCCCCACCCAACTCGTCACCCCTGCGACTCCATCACCTTCGTAAGTGCAAGTGTGGGCACAGGCTATCCTGGCAGATAGATCCCCCGCTCCCAGCTCCGGGCCCCCTGGCCCACTGGACCACACACCAAACTGGCTTTTTTTTTTTTTTTTTTTTTGGTTCCGGAACAGTCTGAACCAGATGGCCTGCCAGATCAATGTCCACACACGTCTGCAAAAAATAAATAAATGTTCCCTGTGCTGTGGCTCATTTCTCAGGACAACGGGTGCTCCCGTGAGAACCGACACACAACCTCCTTTCCCTCCCCATCTCCCTCCGACCTGAAACGCACAGCACTTCTAATGGGGCTGTTTCAGGCTTTAAGATGGAACATGAA